>NC_086247.1:92344170-92660003 GCF_021018805.1 Prinia subflava
CAGGTGTTCGATGGAGCTCCCGACTTGTGTTTGCATAAACCATCTTTCCAGACATGAAAGGTCTCTATGGAATGAGCCTAAATTTGACAGTTACAGTTAGCAGTGTAGCATTAAGTCATGTATATCATCATGTGAAGGAGACAGGTCTTTAGACCTCTGTTTAATCTGTTCTTTTTCCTTTGGCTTAGTTACATCTTCAGGGACTCGTCCTGTATAGTAAGAAAGTGAATCCAAAAGAAATAGTCCTGGCATGATGAAAGTGGGACTTTGTGTGTGATTCTTGTTAATGTCCTCTCTTGCAGACACAACTGCAAGTCTGAAAGCTGGTGCTTTCCTGTTTGCATATCATTCCCAGGGAGTCAAGAAACCAGAGTGTGTGTTGGTGGGATTGTGTCAGTGTTACTTAAAACAGGCTTTACCCCTACAAATGGAGTTTAGTTGTCTGACTTTTTTGAAGCAGTGAGAAATTTTCTCTGATATTGCCATATTTGGTTTTGACTTCAGGATAAAGACCAGTTGCTCTTGGAGGGGGTAAATGAAAAGTTAGTTTTTCAGTTTTTTACCTCTTTTGAGGATTAATTGTTATGATTAGTTCCTCTTTTCAGAATTACTGTTGGTTGCCCATTTTTAGGGAGATTCTTAGTCTACATCAGGAATGGTTGGGAACTCTTAACTCTCTACTCTGTATCTTGAATACACTAAATGAAAGTGAAGAAAGAAGCCTAAAAGAATGTGTTGTGCTACTAGGAATGTGGTTAACAGTTTTGCTTCTGAAAGCTTTGCTAAGTATCACCACTGACACTATCATATATATTTAAGTAAAACACAAAACTAGGTTTTGGCCTAAAATATGAAACTCTGTGCCATACATCTCCTTACCTTCAGTTTAAAATGGGCAAACCACATTTTTAATCTTCTTTTCACACTAAAAAGTGCTTGAGAAACATCTACCAGCAAAGGTGGTCAACAGCTTCCCAGGCTGCACTGAGCAGAGTGTCTCCAGAGGGTGGAGGGAGATGATCCTTTTGCTCTGATCAGCCCTGGTCGAGGCTGGAGCGCTCTGATGTGAGAGAGATAAGGAGAGACTGGAGCAGGCCCAGTGAAAGGGCTATGAAGGTGAGCTTTTCAGTGAGTGAGTGTGTGTGCCTAACGAGGACGGGGCCAGGCTGTTCTCAGTATTCTCCAGGGACAGAACAAGAGGTAGGGGACACAAATTGAAATATAAGAAATTGTATTTAAATGTAATAAAAAACTTCTTTGGCAGTGGAGGTGATTTAGCTCTGGCAGAGGTTGCCCAGAGGTTATGAAATTTCCATCCTTAGGGATGATCAAAAGCCATTGGGACCTGCTCTGGTTGCTGCTGCTTTGAGCAATGAAGGCTTGCACTGGAAGATTTCCCTTCCCACCTCAACCACTCTGTGATTCAGGGTTATTTTAAATAAATATAAATAGCAACAGAAAAAACTCATGAGAATTTAAATACAAACACTATGGATAATAATAGACTTGCTTAATGCTGGTGGAGACCCTTACTCCAGAGGTAATTGTTGTGGTTTCACACTTTAGAAAGTAGTACCTTAAAGTAAAGGTTTCTTGTTCCATGCAGAATGCATCCTCAGTTCGTGACTTAGAATAATTTCCTGTGCAATCCTGTAGGCCTGGTCAGCCTCAGGAGAGAGGAACTCTCATTTCCAAATTTCTTGCCTGCTAGGCAGAGTGAAATATTCCCACTGGAAATACACACCCCAAGCTTCTGTAACTTAACATGTTGAATTTCATCAGCTTGATTTACAAGAAGACCTCTATGCTTTTTAAAGAAAAAATATTTTTTCTGAATTTGTCCTTCAAAACATATGTTTTTCATTTTTCTATGTAGAATCTTGGATTGAGGGTTTATTTTCAACACACTGTATGAGATGTAAGGTTTTAGCTTTTTCTTTAGGAGTTTTGTTGTCTGTGTGGACTTTTTGAAAAGGAGCTATTAAAGCAAAGGTCAAGTACAAAATTGTCACTCATCACATGCTTATCTAGCTTATTTTTAAACTAATACACAAGTGTCTCAGTATCACATGCTCTTTCTTGCATTGCAGACTGGTGCCAGTCCTGATGTCTTTTTTTGTTTTTAAGAGATAAATGTCTAGTGGTTTTTTGTTTGCAGTGACTATGGTTTGTGAGTCATGTATGTCATATAATGTTGCTTTGCTTCTGAAGTTTAATTGTTTTGCAGAAGATAGATGGAGGGTCCACATTTTAACTTGGTATCAGGCTGAAAACTGCAGCTGGGGAATGTTTACTGAAGGGTTTGTTTAGTCATTCACATTCCTCTGTTCTAACAGTTTGGTTTAGATCATTTGTTAAAGAGCTTAAAGAAGAACTCCCGTTATTATTGGTGCAGACATGTTCTTTTCTGCAAGTTATGGTTTTTAGATGATTTTCTAAAATTTATTTTTCCTTTCCAAAAATATCTATCAGTTACTTTTTAAGATTTTAAGTATGGCTAAAATAGTGTAGTGAGTTATCACTAGTCAAATTGGAACTTTCGTCTTTTGCTTTAGGTGTATTATAATTCTTCAGTAAAATAAAATGTAATTACTTTTGAGATAATGTTTTTGATTCACCATTTAGGAATATTCTAAAGGACAGTTTTGTGCAATAGAGAGAAAATATTAGTAGAGGTTAAACTACTTATGCAAATATCAACATCTTTAGGAAAGCTCAGCCTGTGTGTTCACCAAGTCCAGTGTAAGCATGTACATAACCTTTGATTCTGACTTAAGGGTTAGAAGTGATGTCTTCTCTAGGCTTGGCCATTTTGCTTGAATAGAAGGAGAACGAACATGTTGTGCTTGTTGGCTTGTGTCTGCAGTTTGTAGGTTTGCAGGGTGTTTTGCTATGTCTGGAGCTGGTCTCAGAAGTGTTTCCTTGAAATGTTAAAATCATAATCCTGAAATTTTTTTTTGTGGGAACAGGGAATGTACTCCAAGTTTGGAGATTTGTGTATGTGAAAGCAACATAGGTTCCTTTCTCCTGCAAATGTTTCACTTACACACTCAGTATACAACCCTTGCATCTGTGCTGCAAGTCAGGCTGCTGCAGACACTTTTAAAGAAGCTGATATGTAACACAGTCATTCTTTCTGGTTCAGACAGTTGTTGAACTTACTGCAGAGACTATAATAGGAATTGTCATCCTTAAACTATGCCCTCTTCCTGTATTGCTGGTTCATTCCAGCAGCTTATGTATTTTTCAGTGTTGTTTCCTTAGGTGTAGAAGTCAAATATAGGAGTGAAGCCATACCTCTTAATAAAACAAAAGTCAGTTAAACAAAACAAAGAGTTGCAATCACAGAATGGTTTGGTTTGGAAGGGACCTTAAGGATCACCTCAGTCCAACCCCTCTGTCCTCCTCAGGGGCACCTTCCACTAGACCAGGTTGCTCAAAGCCCCATCCAACCTGGCCTTGAACACTCCAGGGTGAGGGGCATCCAGAACTTCCCTGGGTTCCAGTCCACCACCACCCTCACAATGAAGATTTTTTTTCCTTATATCTAATCTAAAACCTATTTTCTTTCAGTTTGATTTATGCATATTCTTTTGAATAGCACTTACTGCTAGTTAGGTCTCAGAGGTAATATTGCTCTACCTATATCCACTTAAAACTCTGGTCTCAGCTATCTTCCTACTCTTCTTTCTTTAGGAGTTTAGGATTTATGTGGAATATTTTATGAATGTTGTTGAATACTGTATGCTCAGTTATTTTCTTATGCAAACAATATGTGGGGAAAAGTAAAGTTCTCTTTTAAAGTGAAATTATGAGAGTAATACCATAAATACTTAGCTAATACTTTTAAGTGGCCTTTTCCTTTTAGTCTAGAGGAGCTGAATGGCTTTATTTTCCAAAGAGATGCTCTGTGAAGTGAAGCTTAGAGACCTAGCTCAATCAAGTCTTGTGAGACTGGAAGTTTGATTCTACAGTTTGCATAAACTGCCTCAGACATGAGCACACACAACAGCTTACTGCTCATCTGCTCATTGGGGCCTTTTCTTTGTTGTTTATAGAATACATTCAGGTCCATTCCCCCACCCCCCCATCCTTTTCTTTTACATGTGGTAAAGGTGTGTTTGCAGAAGAGAGTTTAGGATTTTAGTATCAATTCAAGTTGAGTGAATTCAGAAGTTAAAATATGGCCGTATGTAACTCACAACAAAACTGATAAATTTAACTTTTTGTGTTTGGTAAGACTTGTTTACATTTTGGGTTGATTTGCTTTCAAAGGAATATGGAGAGGCACATGTATACTCCTCCATTCAGGAAACTAAATTATGGGCACACATCTGCTCACACTTATACATGTGGACACAAACATAAACCTGGAACAGCGAAAGTCCTTGGTCTTTCCTTATTCCTTATGAAGGAATAAGTTCCAGGGTCTCAAAGATGAGACTAGTTGTGGTGCAGCTTGTTCCAGTGCTTGATGGTTGTTGTGGTAAAATACTTCCTTCGGTCTAATGGTGTTTTCCTGTTTTACAACTCATGTCCATTGCTTCTAATCCTGTGACCTTGAACCTCCAGCAGCAGCCTGGCTGTGCCTTTGCTGTATGCTCTCATCATCTGTTTGTAGATAGCAGTAAGAGCTCCTCATCCCAACAAGGAACAAGCCGGATTTCTTCATGAGGCTCCTGTTAGTCTCCTTTTCTCCCTGTCCCTCAGAATTGCAAACCTGCCTTGCAGCACTTCCTCCCCCCTCCACTTTTAGTTTTGCTGCAGATATATTACATCCCTTCACCTATACTGCTAATAAAGTTGGGAGATTGGAGAGTCCCCAGCATCAGTCAGTCCTTGAGGAACTCCAATACTAACCAGCCACCAGTTAGACTTTGCACTGCTCACCACATTCCTGTAGTCCAGCCCATTTTTAATCCACTCTGTTGAACACTTATTCAATCCATATCTCAGAATCTTGACTTTACAGATTCTAGAGGAGCCTTGCAAGTCAAAAATAATAAAAAAATCAAGACATATGACATCCCCAGTCTTCCCCATCCCTCAGTGTCAGTCACCACCTCTTTGTCGAAAGCAAGATCAGTTCATGTCTCTCTTCAGACAACTCAGCCTCTCAAGGAAAATGTCTATTTAACCCATGTCTATAAAAGCACATAAACATCTTGTAGTATGGTGTCATCAGTTATATTTGTGAAAGCATTCCTGCAGGGGAATAACTGGTTTGTGTTTCTTGCTACATTGGCTTGTTGGGTCTGTTCAACAGCCCATAGGCACATCCTCCAAAACCCCCCATTATCCAAAAGGCTGGGTCTTTTAAAGAACTTGGCTGAAGCTGAAAAGATACTTCAAGTCAGCCATTGCAAAGATAATGTTGTAGCTAGATGGAGATGTGGAAATATGAAAGAAGCTTCCATTTGAGTATTGACTAAGGCCTGTAAACAACTGAATTGCTGAGGCACTTTGTGTTATGTCTGTCCATTCCTTTTTATTGTTAAGGCTTGCTTTGGATGACTAGAGCTGCCTCTTGTGTATTTTCCAGACTGTAATGTCTAGAAGGCTGTTTAAATCCTGAATCCCCAGGAGGTTCTGTGGCCTGTTTTTAATGCTCTGATTTATGCATTAAGTGCTTTAGTAATAGTCTTTCCGATTTTCTTTTAAATGACTGACCGTAACTATCTGAGTTGCAATGGAGGTGACAAGGCAAAAATAAAATCATCTTAAGTCTAAAGTTAGTTGTCTATCTTAGTGCTTTACAAAAAAAAACCCCAAAAAACCAAAAACAACTAGCAAATTATGGTGTCTTACAGAGCTGGCAGCAATTGAACTGGAAAACTTTCAGGCTCACCACAGACTTGAGTAGTTAAAGAGCAAATCAAAGCATACAAACAGTGGCCAACTAGCTTGGAAGAATGTCAAACCATTCCAGTCACTGGCACGTGAGGATACTGCAGGAGAGTAACAAGCATACAGGTCACCAAATGCAAGACAAGAGGAACAAGTTAAGAAAATGGCAGGAAAAAAACTCCATAAAGGAAAATAAAATATGTGAGGAATCACTAGAATTGGAGAATCTTAGTGAAGTAAAGCAAATGGATATGTCGATGATCATTAGTAATGAAAAACTACATTTTCCTGTTCATCTGCATTGTCACTAGTTTGAAATTCTGCAAAACATAGTTAAATACATTCAAACAATAGCATTACAAAATAATGAAAATAAAATAATTCATAACTGTCTGTTAAATAAGAAAGTTATGTCCGTGGTCTAACTGACTCAGCTCTGTAACTGTGCAAAAAGGGGATTAATTTGTTTCTGAAAATCCCCATGGAGACTCTTAAAGCCAAATATAAGATTTAGGATTGGGTAATTAGTGTTTATATGTGTGGTCTTCTTTCATTTTGCATTGACAAGGTAATACATAGGGAAGAATATGTATTTGAGGCATGTATGTATCTAGTGCTGCACAGATGCCTTTATTTCCCAGCAAGACTAACAATTTTATTGCAAGACAGAAATGACATTTAGGAGCAACAGCATTGTATTAATTGCTTAGATCCTTGTTCACATTGTAGTTTCTAACAGTCCTACTGCTACCACAACCAGTAGGACATTCTGGGGCAGAAAGCTTTGTGTGGATGCAATCATTAGGAAGGGATTCTTTCTAGTGATGCTCAAAAGATAGGCTGGAAATAAATCCCCATAGACCGGTGTCTATGAAGCAGGTATTTGTTTATTGCAGTGCTGGTGGTGAGGGGGATCTCCACCCAACTCACCCACCTTTGTCAAGTGCTGTGGTATATTTATACACTAACTATTGCTTAGTGTCACCATGTCACTACAACATCATCACATATGTGCTGTAACTAATTTACATAGGTTATTATCTCATGATTATTTGACAGTTCTTTTGCACTTAGCTTGTGTCTCCCCAATTCAGGGGTTGTAAGAGGTTCTTTGATGAAGGCTTCCAAGGTCTTCTTTGCATCTGAACTTTTCAACTTTGTCTTCAGAGCGTGCACAGTTACAGTGTTTCTTGGTCTGTCTGGTCTTAACTGTCTAGATTCTTTATTTTGTGGCTAATTTGCTTTACATTTTCTCACTAGTACAATACTTAACTATCTCTAAGGCTATCCACCTGGTGAGTATTTTTTCTTTTTTTCTTTTGTCTAGCCAGCATTAAGCAACTAGTTAACCATATACTAACTATTCCATTGTATAATAAGTTATTTATACCAGGTTATATAATTATAAAAGGCTATGTATCAGATTATATTGATATCAGTTTATATAGATGTATAAAAATCATGATTTAGGTTATATTGATATTAGGTTATATAGATATATCAGGTTATATTGATATCTTGTAACTCAGGCTATATAGGCACCTTGTAACTTTGACTTAAATTATATAGGCATCACTAGATTATAAGTGGTGAGTTTGTTTTTATTATGCAGTTATTTCCATTATTTTACCCATACAATTCAGATCCACTTTCCCACAGACATTTCACAAATGCTTTTTTGGAAATTTGTCTGATGGCAACCTCAGATAAAGTCTAAATTAAGCCTGGTAGTTTTAGTGCTGCTGAAATGTAACTCTTTTATTTTCTTTTTTTTTCTTTCTTTTTTTTTTTTTTACCCCAGGATGTTTTGTTCAGTACAAAAACAATACCTTTTATCCCAAGAATCTGTGTGGTACCTGCTGTATGTTACAGAATTAACTGCAGCCTAATGTTTCCTGTGAGATTTCACCACTCTAAAAGAGTCTGTCCCAAAAGCCATTCAGGAAGCAAAAACAATAGCTCTTATCACAGGCAGTGGTCTACTTTTCAACCTTGTTTTCTGTGGGGGTGATTCAGGAGCTGCTAATGTTGTGAAGATGCATGTGAAGGTAAAAGAAGTGGATTGGTTATAGAAGGACACTTGACTCCCTTTAGCCTTCTCCCAGTCATAGATATCTGCTGAAATGCTTTATTCTTGAAACAGAACTTTAAATGTGCTCATTATACACTCCCGCACCCCTAAAAATATTTTAATTTAAACAGTAGTATTTCATTAAAAACTTTGAAAGCTCGATTTTTAAAAGCTTTTGAAATTGTTCATTGCTAACCTGATTGTGTTTTGCAGCTCATTCTGCGTAAGTTTTGCTAAGTCATCTGGCCCCCAGCAGCATATTTTTAATTACAATTATGCTATTTGTTGCTTTAAATACTAAGGCAGTTGTCAAGTCACTGCCCTCTGCAACTTTGTAAATTAATGCAAGTCTCCAAGTATCCTGTTCTCAGAGGTAATTTTCCAGCCACTGCTGTTCGTTAGGAGGGGTCTGAGAGTAACAGCTCCTTATGCTTGGTGATAAAGGGATGTTGGGCTGTTCTGCCACTGTGTCTCTGGGATTAGCTGTGAGCAGATTTCTAAGAAAATATCTTTTTTATCTGAGATTTTTCTGCCATAGCTCTTCATTTCTACCCCCTTCATTACTCCTATTTGACTAAGACCAGGAGTCTAAATCTTCTAAATATTGTAGCTGTTTATGAAGTGCTGAAAGAATTGATGACTCGTAGTTACAATGCCATGGCATTTTCTGCTCCATGCAACCACAGAACCTCATTTATCTACCTGTGCTGTTTAGGCTGAGTGTCTTTCTTGATATAATGCCTGTCTTGATCTGCCCCCAAAGTTGAGTTCTACATAGCCATGCAGCTATTTGGAAATACTTCTGAAATAACTCATGTCTGTGAATCACAGGGCTTTAGTTTGAATTGTGGAGAAAAAAAACCCCCAAAAACATTGCAGCTTCCAGTAAGCATCAAGCACTGTACTGTTTTGGTTCAGGAGGGGGAGCACAGATATGTGCACCTTAGCAATGGGACATTTTGTCTTGTAATATCAATTGAGAATGCCTTAATACATTAATTCAGTTGCAAAACTGTATGGCTAGAAGAACTTCTTAATCAAAAAGTTCTTTAGACAAACATTGAAAAGTGCCATTGATGCACTTGATGTTAAATCATTGGCCTTGAAGTGAGCAAGGTGACAGCTGCGACCTTTGAATCACCTGCACTTGACTGTAGGAATTCAGTTTCAGAAAATGCAAATATTTGAAGTGCAAAATTAAATCATATTATGGCTTATCAAACCGATGGAGCTGCCTTCTCTCCAAATTCCTTTTGATTAGTAACTATTGAGACATTACCAAGTAAAACACTGGCTTCAAAATCTTTAGATTTAGAAAATCTTTAGAAAATCTTCAAAATCTTTAGAAGAAAAAATTGTAATGCACTTCCTTGTCATTTTGCTGAGCATGGCATGAGTAGCAGAATTAAAAAGCAGCATCTCATGGTTGTATCCTACTTGGAGAAAAATGTTGTGCAGTGTCCCATGTATTGTACAGTACTGCTTGAAGGGTCATACCATTTTCTAAAACTCTTTTGAGAGACTTTTTAGGCTAGCATTGCACTTTGAGAGAACTTCTATCACAGCATATCTCTAAAATACTTGGCTACAAAGATAAGTTCAGGCAAGTCCTGTTCTTATCGTATCAAAAATGTTGTAACCTCAAGTGCGTGTGTGTACTTGTAGCTAGTGTCCAAGCTCAGTCTGAACAAGCTGGGATACCACAAACAGTATTTCTGTAATAATGTGGTTTGCTGCTTAGACTAATTAGCCTTTATGAGAAATTGCTTGACACTGTTTCAAACGTATTTTAAATCCTGACTATTTCTAAAGTGAAAACAACCTCCCATGCCCCAAATATTTGTCAGGAAATTATATTCCCTGTCATTGTTGGTTGAAAAGCTTTGTTGTAAAATGTGCAAACTTCAAGCAATAAGAACAGTTTCCTGAAAACAAGTCAGGCATATTAGGAATGCCTTTTTTTTTTTTTTATTTTCCTGTGAACTATTTTTTCCCTGATTCATTACAGTTGTGCTTGAGGGAATTTAGATATTTTGGAAGTAAAAAAGTAGACCTCATAGAGGTAGAATGCTAAGAAGTATTACTGGTATTTAATTCTATAAATATAACATATTTAACTATAAGTATAGTGTAAGGGTTGTTAGGTTTTCAAAACTTGGTATTCTAAGCAGAAAAACATTTGTAGAATTCTACTGGCTTTTGATGAATAACTTGTGACTAGTATCCATCTTTTCACCTGCTGGGAGTAGGTATTTTGGGTGTTTCTTTTGCTCAGTCAAGCCTGCAAAGGGAGTTTTCTCTGTAGTCACACTGCAGAGCATTTTTGTCAAAATTACTTTTGATAGTATCTTATAAAAGCATAAATCTTCTCTAACTAGTGTTCTGAAGCAAACAAATTATGTTCCCCTTTCAGGAAAACCATAGTTTTAATACAAAATATTTTTGACCTAGAGCTATTGAGACCACCTGAGGAAGTCTGGTGGTAGGTGCAGAGAAATGGTGCAGAGAAATGGTGTGGGAGACAGTGATGAGCAATTTTTCCATGTTTGTACTGATGTAGTGTGCCAGGTTGTCAGTGGCACTGCAATACTGGCAGATTTTTTTTTTTTATAGGGCAAACTTCATAAAATCTTGAATATGTGTAGCTAGTCAGATCTCATAAAGGCAAATATTAGTGTTTGGTCTGAAATGTGATTAATGATTTTATGTAAATTTCCAATTTAGTAGACTACCTTGGAAGCAAGCAGGAGTTTGCTGGATTATTCCAAATACTGAGGCAACACTTCCCTAAGTCTAACCACCTACAGAGTAGCAGAGATCTTCTATCATATGACACTATTGCAGCATTCAACTCTCCCATCTTGTTCACAGATGTATGGTCTTGATCAGTCACATCCAATTTGAGTGACATGTACACTAATGTCTCATCACACGCTGTAATTGAGCTGTTTTCTGATCCTTGAATGAAAGACATTTTATACTCTTCATATCTGAGGGTGGAATCTTGTCTTGACTAAACTTAGTGGCATAAGTCCTACTAAGAGGAACCAGGATTTTGTCCCTCATGTCTGCACTCTCATGCTCGTCTGCTGCCGAAATCCGCTGATTAGTCCCACAGAGGGAAAGTCTTTATTTGTCTGCTGTGTCATAAGCATTCTGACTAATAATTACTTCCATCTGTAAGGGGGAGTCTTTCATGTTGAATGTGTGTTTTATGAGAAATATTACTGTTTTGAAAATGAAGAGTCTGGTTAGTATAATGCCCAACATGAGCACATACTAGCTAAACATTATGAAGACCACTCTTAAGTATGTCTACTTAAGAAAATTTTAGGCACTTTACCAAAATGTTGATGATGCTCAGTTTGGTAACGTGTTTGAAAAGTTTTTTAATTAGCCACATGGTAGTAATTTATCTGTGGCTAATATTTTATCTTGCTGTGAATAGTTCTGTGTATTGGGCACATAGCTGATTACAGTTAATAATTCAAAGCAAAAGGTTAATAAGTAAAAGTACCTTAATCAGTTTAGTATATTGGAAAACCAGGACGCAGTGTTTTTTGTTCTGGAATCATTATAAAATTCAGCCAAAACATATTGGTGATTGCAAACACAATGATCATTAATTATTGTTTTCTACAAATGATTTCTTTGGGCGGGGGGGGTGGGGTGTGGGGAAAGCTTTGGCCTGCATTAATACGAACTAACATTTACAAACCAGCTATAAATGCTTGAAGAAAGCTCCCAGTTTAGCACAAAGCTAATAATCTTTTGCAACTGTTGGCTTCTTGGCTGTTTAGTCTTATGTATTTGAGCTACAGCTGTGGTAAAAGCTGGTTTTTAAGGAGATGTTGGTTTTAGGTGATTTTGGTGGTGGATGCCACTTACTAAGAGGCAGTGCTCAGATTCTCAGAGTTCCCAAAAGCCTTTTTCCACTTGATTGTCTGTGGTCTGAGTATGTGGCAGCATGGCCATATGAGTAATTTGTTATGTGGAAACTTGGAGTGGAGGCTGGGTTACTAGGGAAGAAACCACTACACATCCTTGATTATACTTATGGTTTGGTTTAAATTTCTATTTTCAAGAATTGGTAATTCTTATATCTGTGAAAAGTGGTCAGTTCAGCATTTTTACAATCCTTTTACATCCATTTGTTAGTCAGCTGTCGGTCAGCTGCAGCCCAGAAGATTATTTCCAAGTTAGTATTAACACATATGGTACAAATACGATATAGTTGCTTTCTAAAACTGATCCTTTATTATGTTACATCTAAGTCTTTCTCTTTCTGTTTTTGTTATATAATCTCTTTAAGTACAAAAAGAGTGAAAAACTAAATGATTTAGACATGGTCAATACTTCTTTTTTATAGTAGGAATAAGTTAATTACCACAGCAAAACTTGAAAAAAGTCTACCTCCAATTTCAGCTTTCAGCTGCTACACCAAAATAAATCAACCAACTCCCTGAGGTTGTACGTAAAGATCATAGTAATAAATGTCTTGGAAACAATACCACATAATACTGTGAATATTTGGAAAATATTTTCCTCTTCTATATTGGTGCTTTTTTCTCCACATTTCCATATTCTCTTTGTGACAGAGTTTACTGAAGTACCATAGAAGAGCTGCTGTTACTGCATTTTTTCAGGCAGAGTAGTCTGTAAGACAAGAGCATTGATTGAAGATGTGAAAATTATGCTCTAGTATTTGGCACTGTTGCGTAGTACTTAACACTCCTAGTGTTTAGTATTTTTGCTGTAAAGCTTTTCAAATACTGCTGTCCAAATGCCGAGCAAAATACCTACTAAGGAATGTATACAGTTTATGCATTAATTACAAGGAGAAGAGAGAAAGAGATATCATGGTATATTATGTAGATGCACTATACATGATAAGGGAACAGAAAAATGCTATGTATATAGCATAAATTATCCTTTTACTGTACACCAGCACCAGTTTAGTTTTAGATCTATTTAGATGTATTACACAGGAGTAAGTTTGGAAGTATTTTTAAATAACTTACTAATATTACAGTTTTATCAATCTTAGGATGAATTGATGCACCTGAAGGTCTACAAAAAACATTGTTTTCATTTAAGGTTACAGTTCAAGGCAACAAAAAATTTGTGATAAAGTTGGAACTCTTAGGGCAGAATTTGCAAATTTAAGGAAATTATAAGAGTTGTTGTTGGATTTTCTTGTGTGGTTTGGTTTTTTTCCCCCAAATCTGAGGTTAAATTTGAGTCCAACAAATTTACTTTATCCCAAGAGAAAAAAATCTTGATGAATCCCTTTGTTACTGATGGCTGACAGAATTCTCTTCTGCGAGTGAAAAAGCCAGTGTTAAACCAACCTGCTGTTGAAGGGGCAGGATTGTTGTAGTAAAATCTCTTCTTGACCTGGGAAGTTTGACAAAATAGCTGGTAATTTTATTTTCTTGGAGAAAATGAAGGTTACTGTAGTACACAGGTTAGTACATAATATCACAACTTTTGTGTTTTGGTTCCAAAGGGCAGACATATTCGTTCTGAAACTGATTTTATGTTTCCTTGACTGATCCATAATGCTTCTTCTCTGTGTAGCTGTTTGGAAAAAGGCTGGTTTAGCTGAATGAGTTATGTGGAGGGAGAGGAGTGTGACAGTGGGATGTCAGGATGGGAGCCTGCTTAAAAATGTAGTGTTGGGCTGAATGGAGAGTTGTGCTTTGAAAACTAACAAAAAGAAAATCAAGAAAAGTAAAAGAAAGAAGGAGATAAGCTTTGTGTAAGGGCAGCATAGAGAGAAAGAAGTACCCATGGACTTTGAGGGAAAGCCATTCATGGCAAACTTTAGATGACATGAAAGACATTTTTATTCGGTGTGTATGTTACACAGATAAAGTATAAACCCATTATGTGCTTACAGTTTCTTGATTTCAAGTGCTACCTTTAACACATGCTTCAGATACTGTGCAGAAGAAAGGTGAGATACATCTGATGAATCAGTTGTGTTTGAGTGACAATGAATCACCTCTTTGGAACAGGTTATAAAGATTCCGATTTAGGGATTTTTTCTATTTTTAACCGCCAGTTGGATATTTTACTGGCAACCTTTTTCATATATGTTTTTAATTAATACTGCAGTCTGATTGCTGCTGTTAAGCAATATGTTTTAGTTTTCTGAGCTGAAGTGGATGCTACAACCTGATGTTTTGATCTGATAGGCACAACAAATAATATACATATCCAGTCTAGCAGAGACAATCACAAACTCCCTAGATGTTCTCTTGCAGAACTTAAGATTCTGTTGAATGGAGAAGGTCTCAGGGCTGACGGGATGTGCAGTGGCAGGAGGGCACCTCAGCAAATGTTCTGGGCAGTGTTCTGCCCTTCTTGACCCCCTGCTTAAGCAAATGAAGCAGAACTAACATGTGAGGGGAGTCTAAGTGATGTAAAACCTTTGGAGTTTGCAAAACAGTGATCACCTAGTCATGGAGATGCCAGACATCTTAATAGAAGACACGATATATCCAAGTAGTAAACACAGTCTCATAGCTGGTGACTTCATCAGAACCCACCCATTGCTGTCTTTGCCTTTTCATATTGTTTTGAAAGTTCTGTGGTATTAGTTCCAACTATGCTGTAGTTGGAACATTTGCCTATTCTGGTACCCAAATGTTTTCTTGTCCTGTTTAATATTCTTTATTGATGGTCTGAATGAGTGGATCAAGTGCATCCTCAGTAAGTCTGCAGATAACACTAAAGTTGGGCTGGGGTGTAGATCTGCTGGAGGGTAGGAAGGGTCTGCAGAGGGAGCTGAACAGGCTGGGTTGATGGGTCAAAGTCAAACGTAGGAGTTTCAAAAAGGCCAAATGCTGCACTTGGATCACAACAACCCCTTGCATTACTGCAGGCTGGGGGAAGAGTGGACAGACCACTGTCTAATGGAAAAGCATCTGGGGATGCTGATTCAGTGGCTGAACAAGAGCCAGCGTGTGCCCAGGTGGCCAAGGAGGCCAAAAGGCTGATGGCATGCTGGCCTGTGTCAGCAATAGTGTGGCCAGCTGGAGCAGGGCAGTGATTGTCCCCTGTGCTCTGCACTAGTGAGGCTGAGTGCCTTGAATCCTGTGTTCAGTTATGAGCCTCTCACTTCAAGAATAACACTGAGGTGCTGGAGCATGTCCAGAGAAGGGCAACAGAGCTGGGGAGGGTCTGGAGCACAAGTCTGATCAGGAGCAGCTGTGGGAGCTGGAGGTGTTTAGCTTGGAGTAAAAGAGGCTCAGGGATGACCTTATCACCGTCTACAGCTGCCTGAAAGAAGGGTGTAAAGGAGGGTGTAGCCGGGGCTGGGGGGGTGTTAGTCTCTTCTCCCAGACAACCAGCAACAGAGCAAGAGGAAATGGCCTCAAGTTGTCCAGGGGAAGTTTAACATGGATATCAGGAAGAACTTCTTTACTGAAAGGCTGGCTAGGCATTGAAACAGGCTGCCCTGGGAAGTGGTAGAGTCACTATTCTTGGAAGTGTTCAAGAAATGAACATCACACCTAGTGCTGTGTTTTATTTGGTGAGGTGATGATCGGTCTAGTGTTGGACTTGATGACCTCGGAGGTCTTTTCCAGCCTTAAAAAGTCTATGGCCTTATGAACTGGTAGCCTTTTTATTATGAAAATGGACAGAATTTTTGGTATTCTAGCAAGCATGAACAATAGAAATATTTATGAGTTTTTTGAGGGCTGTGGGGTTTTTAGAGCTTAGTTTTAAATGCTTTAATCTATAAAAAGCTAGAGCAGTATCAGCTTTTAAAAGGGGAGAAGGGAAAGAAAGCATAACAAGCTTAAAATGAGAGGTAGTTCTTGTTTGTTTTGGTCTTTCCATCCTTATACTCTGAATTAGTCTGCCTTTGGTATGTTGTCAGGTAAATTGAAAACAATCACATTATTCCTATATTTTCTTGTTGAAGTTTTCATTAGTTCCCCAATCTTTTGTGCTAAACTGTCTTTCTAATTGTTGATTCTGTTGGTGATTATTTGTTCTATTTATTCAAGCCAAAGGAAAGTAGGAAAAACTAACTGAAATGTCTTTTCAAGAATATACACCTCTAAAAACCTACTTTCAGCCTTTCAGGAATTTTTTCCTGTATTTTTGTGTTTGGATTGGATTTTTTATGTAATAGAGGGATCGGAAACCTTGTGATTAATCTTTAGTAATGAACAATTATTAATCCTATTGTATCTTTCTAAAGAATTCCCACTCTTTGGTTTTCTATGTGGTTCCCACTGATTGTTTTTCAACCTTTCATATAGATGTGAAAGACATTTTAAGAATTTAGGAAAGCAAAACTTTTTTCAAATGATTCCACTGATTTTAAACTGGAATGCTACTATTTTCTGGTCATAGATATAAAACCTCATTTTTCCAGATGTACTTAATGAATATAGCTGTGCATATAAAGGCTTTCCTGGCTAGAAACTGAGTATTTTCATTTTCTAAACAGGTGTCTCAATGCATGTACCTACTGTAAAACCAAGCATGCCAGAGGAGATCTAGCAAGTTATCCTATTGAAGAACTGGTGGACAGAGCCAAACAGTCTTTTCAAGGTAAGGACTTTTATCCCTACAATAAAACTCAGCCACTGAAGTGTTTCTGGGCTTACCTTCACATGTAATGATTGGGGTACAATATGACTCTGTTGTTATCAATAGTCATAACTGTGTCTCGTGGTACTTTGTGGTAGAAAGCCATACTTTTGTTATGGTGTGCACCACTATTTACAAAATGTAGTCTTTAAGGAGTATTTTATTTTGATTTTAGGATTGTTGAAGTGATGTTCTGTGCATGCATCTTTTTGAGGTGATGTGGAAATGGTAAAATTTGGTCGTTTTGCTCTATCACTAATTTCTTAAAGAGGGTGATGGGAACATTTTTCATTCAGCTATGAAGTAAATTTCATGAGCCTTCCAAGAAATCTTAAATCCTGTTTAGGGGTACATTGCTTTTTCTGGTAATTGATATAGTGGAGACGTTCCGGGATGTTTCTGAGACCCATACAAAGCTTATCAGCTTTTAAATACAGTAGGATATTTGTAATGTCACATGGACTCAATCAAATATTAAATTTTTCCTGCAGTACACTATCTGGGGCCAGTATTTGCCTAAAGCTCTTGTATGTCTGGTAGTTGTGAGAGCTTTCTTTTATCATAGTATTTGTTCTTTATATCTAAATTTTACCTGTGTTTCAAAAAGACAGATTCCCAAATCATGCCAGTATTCATTGTGATGGCACAGGTGGTGTTTGTTCTGTTTGTGTACCATTTTGAAGGATTAAAGTGTATATTAAAAATACTTGGATAATTCTGGTGTAGCAGCTTCTTTCCATCTTTGTATGAAGTACTTTGAATCAAAAGCAATAAATGCAACATTCAATGTCACGTCCTCTCACAGACAGGATATCCATTGAGCCTCACTTATGGCTCCAAGAGTTGCAACCATTCTAGTAAGAAGTCTCCGATGATTAAAAGTATTTTTCAATCTATCCATGTTTAGGGGTCCATAATGAACCTTATTTAGGCCAGTGATGAACTTTTGTCTATCCCTATCAGTAGTATGCAAGGAAGAGCCTTTTTCCTACTCAAAGCCTATGTTTACAAATTCCAAGTTCTACATTTTGCACACAGAAAGTTATTGCTTAAGGTTTGTCGTGGTTGCGGGGGCGGTGAATTTTTTCCAGGGGGATGTAGGCAGTCCAATCAGTGATCAGCTTTTCTGCTGGCACCTGGATTGGTCACTCGGAGGTTTGGACACGCCTCTGAGGACACAAAGAGTTAAAAGCAGGACCCCCAAGGGGGTTCGGCCTCTTTTCAGATCCCGGTTTCAGCAGAGAGACGTCTCAGGCCTCCTTCTCCTGCCCAGCCACGAGGCTGGGTGGGGGAGGGGAAAACACGTGGTCGGCTCAGGTAAGCCGGAGCCCCCGGGGGGGGGAGAAGAGAGGGGACAGGACTAGAACTGAGCTGCCCCGTCCAGGATGGAGGGGTGGAAAACTGTGGAAGTGCCCTCCGTGTGTGCTCACCCCCCTCCACCCCCAAACTCCGGGAGAAGGTGCCCAGCCACGTGGGAGTTGCCGAGCCTGGGAGTGCCTGAGCCTGCACCCTGCCGAGAAAAAAAACTGTTAACCCTTGTGTAGCAGAAAGAAACTTTTCTTAGACATTGATTCTCATGACTGGTGGTTTCGGAGAGAGGGAAGCGGCCTGAGACTGAGATGATAAAGCATGATTGGAAAGAACCCGATGGAAGAATGAGAGGAGTAGCCTTCTGAGCTGGACTTCTCTTGCATAATGTTAGCCATGGACTGAACTTAAGTCTCTTTTGAACATAAACTGCATTTTTGGGTGGATGCAGCTGCCCTGCTTTTGCTACAGTGACTGGCACTTGAAGAGTGGAGCGAGCAGAGAAAAGAGGGGGAGGGTGAGGTGGTGCCCTCTGCCCTCAGGGCAGACCTGCTCCTGGAACCCCGGACCCTGGGTAAAAAGGGGAGAGCTCGGCATGCAAGTATCCTTAAAAGAGCCCTGTATGTAGTTTTGGCCTATGAGACAGCGGTGAGAGCGCTGGACATAGGGAAAAGAGAGTGTCACCCTGGCAGACTTCTCCGGGCGGTGCCACGGGTGACATGGGAACACATAAGGAGTAGACCTGTGTGTTCTGGAGAACAGTCTGTGGTGCCAGAGAGACTCCTCTCTCTCTTGCTGAATTGAAGATTAGTTTGTTTTTGAGTGGTGATTGTTTGATCTAAAACCCAAAGGTTGGTCTGTGAAGAGTGATGGGTGGGGAGGTAGAAACTGGGAGAAGAAATGTTCTAAGAAGTTTTTATTTCTGTCTCTGTGTGTGTTTAAGAGTATTTCTGTCCCTGTTCTTATGTAATTAATAAAGTTTTGGTAAGCTTTTTTTGTTTTCAAGATTTAAGCCTGCTCTGCTCTGTTCCTGATCACATCCCACAGGAGTTGTTAGAGAAAAAACATATATTCATGGGTGCATTAACATCTGGCCAGTGCCAACCGGTGACAAGGTTGCAGATGCCCTTTCCTTTCTCTTTTTTTAAAGGCCAAGCACCTCTCTTCTTCTGTGCAGCTCATCTGTGATTGCCACTAAATTTTTCCTGTTGCTTAGGTGTGTTAAATTAATGCTCTTGTTGCTGTGAATTGGATTGTCTGTTAGGATTGTCTGACAGGAATCCTGTTTTGTCAGATTTCTTGGTTTAGTAGGATAAGTTTCTAAGACCTGTATACATATTATGAAATTATCAGTAACTGAAATAGAGTATGCATAAATATACTTGTTATTTGGTGGAGAAGCAGTTCAGGAAACATTTCAGAAAGCTAGAAGTTTTCAGTAATATAAGAGAGGTGGTTTTGAAATTGGCAAGTACTGAGCAGGAGAGAAGCTGCCATAACTAGCATAGGAAGTGTTACGCAGCCCTATATAGCTGTTCTACAGAAACTTTGGACTATTCTTCAAGGGAGTATGACAAAGATAAGATGAGTAGTGAGTCAGGATTATGACCTTGCTTAAGTTAGCCATCTTAATTTTATTTAGGTTTATGGGATGTATGGAAAGAAAAAAACCCAGACTTGTCTGTTGTAGGAGAAGGGAATACAGGTGACCTTGTCCCTGGTAAGTACTCGCTGTTTTAATTACCCCATACAGCCTTGCCCCGATGAGTCATGGCTGTATCCAATAAAGATAAGTGTGATGAAAGGGAGTGGGTCAGCTGGTGAGGGGGATGATGAAGAAAAAGGATTCTGGGGAGGGAGAACTAGGTCAGTCTGGGATCTGCAGTCCCAGTCTAGCTGGGTAAAAGCCTGCAGTCCGAGTCTGCAAACCAATGCCTGCAGTCACAGTTTAGCAGGAAAGAGCCAGCAGTCAGAGGCTGCAAGGGAAACCACAGCAGGAGCTTGCTGCAGCCAGAGACAGGGAATAGTTGGAGTCAGGATGGCTGAGCTGTAAAGAGGAATAAACCAGGACCCTTTTCATGCTGTGATAAACAAGAAGTCTGTGTCTCTGCTCATTTCTACCCTTTAGCAAGATGGCTGCTGCAACAGTCTGTCTTGTTATAATTGTACTTATATACTATCAATTCACATTTTATGAGCATAAAGATGTATTTACTTGGCATAACAAGAAAGAAAACTCAAGTTTTGTCTTTGCAGAAAATGAATGTGAAATTTTGGAAAGTGTTTTGAACTTAAGTACTGTACATTTGGATTGAAAGATCAGTAATTCAATTCATGTGTTGTACTGTGGCCTCTATTATAAATATCGACTCTTTCAAAATAATTTGATTTCTAATGGAAAAAGTTGCCCTTAAGCTATTGTTTCAAAATTTCTTGAAGAAATGCTGTGACGTTTCTCACAGCAGGCATCTCCAGGGAGTTCTATTCTTGTTTGGCCTTACACTGCTACCTCTGTTAGAGGACTGTGCTGGACATAGAGAGAGAAGCAAGTATTTATTCAGTTGCAAAATGTCTTTGCCTCCAGCTTTCATATAGTTAGAAATGGATGAAATAGTCAGATACTTACTTTGCAGTGCATGGAGAATTTATTACTGCCAGCTTGCTGCAGCTGTGGGCTGCAGAAACTTCATCAATCCAGTGAAAGACTTGTTATTCAAAGCCATTATTCAATTTCTCGCTGATTTACTGAGCCACAATCTCTTCAACAATCACTTCTGTTTTTGCAGATGTATTGCTGAAGCTCTGGTTAAAAACACAGAGAGTACAGATGTGCCATGAAAACTTGTTCCACTCTGAAAACGGATTAAAAAGAAGTGGCTGAAATTGCCATGATTGAACAAATACCACCCTATTTCTTGTACTTTTCCAGCCTCTGAAATAAGTTGTTTTTCTTTTTGTATGTTATCTTAATATCTTGAATTGAATGTAATGTGCACAAAAACTGTTGTAGATTTCTAGTATATGCAGCATACTTTCATAACGCCTTGGACTAAGTGTTAAGGTGTACTGAAATTAAGGGAGATTTGCATACTTTTGCATAGTTTGTTTCCCCTCCATCATAGTTTTGAAGTTACAAGTCACATAAACTTAAATATTTCGCAAAATTTCATTAACAACATAATCTATCTCAAGTTGAAAGTAGTTGATTTTTTCATTTTTTAAGTTTAATTTTTTTTTTTGTAAAATTCAACTGTTATTAAGTAGTTTAATTTATTTACATGGGCAGCCACGTCAAATCAGAATGTATAGCGGACTTCTGTAAGAAAGCTAGTAAAAGAGAAACCATTGTGAAATACAGTAAAGTGGTCTTTGAGTGGAGAACAAATGTCTACTGTAAGGTTGTTTATGCAGAGTTTTTCTGCAGCTGATTGTACAGCGCTTTCTTTGTGTCATCAATTTATTAGTAAGATTTTTTTCAAAATGTGCTATGTCATGTTCAGTGCTGTATTTTAGGGATTACATTTACAGTTATGAGAGGGTTCTTTCTTTCCTGCCCAAAGAAACTTTATGTATAACAATGTGGTTTTGCTTAGTATATGAACTGGAAGGCTGAGGGAGCTGCCATTGGTGAACAGTGTTCCAGGGAGACACAAAAGTTAAACAAGCCTGAGCTTTGAATGTTATGTGTATAGTGGTGTCCTGGGATGGCTTTGGCTAAATTGCAGGACTTGAAGTTTATTTTTTTCCTTAAATGGGATTTTCATTATCATAAAAGCCCTACACATTGTGAGAGACTTTCTGAGCAAAGACAATTTTGGCTCATTCAGCAAACTAAGTTAAAAACATAAATATTTTAATGGAATTAGGTGTTATTTCATTCCAGTTCAGAATGAAAATCTTCTCTATGTACCACTGCAAAACAATACTTCTTCAGCATTGCATGTGTGTTGCAGATGGCAGGGAATATACTGCTGTTAAAATATACACTGTACAATTAATTACTACTTTAGCTTACTTAATGGTAGCAGTCAGAGTGCTCAGATGAAAGTCTTGTTGGGAAACACTGTTCCTCAAGCTATGTGAAATGATTGCTTCCGGATGGATAACTGTAGTGGCAGAATATCACTTATTTTTCTTCTGTTATGAGCATGATGGTTCACTGGCAGGCATGGTGTTGAGTTCTGAATGGCACTTCTGTTAGGAAATCTTGGACAACATGTAACATTACAAAGCAGGAGAGTACCAAAACTAAGGTTCTATGTCTTGAGTTTCATTAATTGTCTTTAGCAATTATCCCTAATCTGGTAGACTTTAGACTGTTGAGAGTTTAAAGGAGATTAATGTTAAATATTTTTCTCTCTACGGGTTTGCCATGAACAGGTGTTTCTGGGTGATGATAAGGATTGATTTTATGTAATGTGATTGGTTTTCAGAGCTTTTCAGATGACTCTGAGCTTTGCTGAGGATCTCTGGTTTTAGTGGTTCTGATAAGGTACTGTCAAGACATTCTGCTTTATTCCTAGCAGCTGTTTTGTCCCTGCACAACTACCAGTAAATTCTCTGTATGGTTTCAAGCAACTGACAGTCATGAAAGGACAAATATGAAGTATTGGCAATGTTTTGGTTTCTCATTGATTAGCAGAAGCAGTACCAAACCAGGCTGCTTGGGCCACGCTCTTGGTAGTGAGTTTGGTGTTTGAACATGCTGACAAAGAAGGGTGCCCAGTTATCCAGATGGAACCTGGGCTGTGTAATCAGGGTCCTGTAGAGAGAGCACTTGTATCTGCAGATCTGACCTAGAGAGACAGAGGAAGAAGGAGAATGGTGGCTATTTATCTACAACAAATCTTTTCTGTCAGCCTTTTTACTGACTTCTAGGAAGTGTACACTTTATTCTAATATTGTTCCTGAAGTATAATTTGAAATTGTATTCCAGGGAGCTTGGGCTGTATTTGAGATACTTTGATAAAAAAAACCTCTCTTTGTTTTGCTGTGCTTTTTGGGTATGGCTATAGAGCTAGGGTTTTTTTGTTGTTGTTCTTAAGTTTATTAAAATTCTTTCTGTATCATTTTTTGTGTCTTATGAATGTTTCAAGTTTTTTTACTGCTGACTTTGCTAATGCACAGAATTCTTAGGCCAAGATAAATATTTTTGTACCAGCCTGTCATTTCATAGTTAGATGGGATAGCATAATGAATTAGTTTTAGTTGTCCACATGTATTTTTTTTATTTAAAAAAAATTGTAATCCATCAGTAGTAAGTAGAAGCAGCATCTCCAAGTATGTGAGAACTACTGTGTAACATATATAAACACATATAACCAATGTCATATGGCAAAGAGATGATTTAAGGGATAAAAATGTCTTTTCAGTAGTAAATTGCAACATTGGAGATATTTTAAAGCTTCTTTTGAGTGAGCAAATTAGTTTAGTGAACTTTCTTTTTGGCTCCCAAGGAAATTCCCTGCTGTTGTCTTAGTATACTTTTTTATACTGTCAAACTGACCACTGTGTCATTGTTATTTCTGTTCTCTTCTGCATGTCTTGTTGCATAAAAGATTCCTTTGCATTATTTTAAATTTTACTTCAGAAATGTAGTGGCAATTACATTAAATTATTGGTGACTAGGTTTTTTCCTCATTGCTGTGTCCAGCTTTTTGAGAAGGAAAGTGGGAGAGAGCAGCGCTGATCCCTTTTCTTTGGCATTGGTGTCAGACACATGGGAGTGGCTCAAAGCTGCATCCCTCAGGGGAGGTTTGCACTTCACATGAGAATATGTTTCTTTACTGAGAAGGCACTTGAACCCTGGAACAAGGTTCCTACAGTGATGGTCAATGCCCTGAGCTGGTCAATGTTGAAGAGACACATTTGGACAACACCCTTATTAACATGCTTTAAATTAATTCCTCCATTCATTTTATTATGACAGTTAAGTAGTATGAAGTGTATCTGTGCGGGTTTTATGCTAATCCTTTATTTTATTGAAAATTGTTGCATTTAAGAATACCATTTTTCTGTGCATGTTTTTCCTTTGTTTTGCATGTTTTTACTTGGCCTTTTGCAGTTAGCATTGAAGTCTCCTTCTGAGATGGCCAGATGTGAGCTGACTTGGAGCCAAAAGCCATGTAGCCATTCTTGTGCATTTGTAGTTGTGTGTGCAGTCAGTCCACTGCTGTCAGAATGCTTCAAACCTATTGCACATGCTGGGTGATAGACTCATGCAGAATAAATTCAGTGTTTTCAAGATCTGTTGCCAAAGGCTGATCACTCTGCAGTGCACTTGCAGTATGTTTGATGTTGTCATCAAAATATTAAACATACTGATCATCTCTTTGCCCTCTGGACACAGAGGATTCTGGGATTCACAACATGCCACGGTTTTTCACAGCAACACTAAGAATCAGCAGAAGGCTCAGATTTAGTTTAATATGTTGCTAATATTTTCATTAAGGGTGTAGAAAATGGCATCTTCTAATTTTATAGTTGCCAAGAACTTTCAGGAATATAATATTGCTTCCATTTCCTTATAACTCTGTCAGACTTTAATTGATATTTCTAGTTAAGATCATCAAATTATTTGCAAGAATTATGTTTGGGAAAACGTGTTACTCTTGACAGGTTTAGAAACTAGAAAACTTATTAAGAAGTTGTGGAGGCCTTCATGCTTTGCCCAAGGTCAGGTCACTTTTTTTTTTTTTTTTTTTTTTTTAAATTAAATTTTGTTCTTGGTTCAAATGGATTTTGTGTAGACTCACTTGATTTTGCCTGTTAGGTTTTGAAGGCATGCTCCACACATCACCTTGGTTTTATGTATTATGTTTTTTTCCCTTGCTGCCAAGTCTACAGTGGTACTAGGCATCAGAAATGAAGAAGGGAAACCTCTTCCTGTTTTGATCCATGTGTCAATGCCTTCTTCCACTGTTCATATAAGATTTAGTCCTGTCAAACAGCCTCGAAGAGCAATCATGCCATAAGAGTTAATTTGTCAAAAAATCATGCCCATGCCTCAGTTAAGACACAAATGAATCACAATAGCTTTTGCAAGTACGCAGCATAACATGCAGAGCTGTAATGGGGCCATTTACCTTAAAAGAAAACCACTTTGTCACTCATTGCCATTTGTTTAATTGGGATTTTATTGTGTAACTATTGTGTACCTGTTAAAAAAAAAAAACAACAAACATGGCCCCAAGGAGCTTGTAATGTGGCAGTGTAAACAACTGAAGTAGAGTAACACATGATTGCATTCAGGATAATAAGTGGTTGGACACTGTATTTGCTATCATGGCGTTTTCTCAGGTCTTGTATGGGATGACAGAGGAAAGTTTGTTGTTTAGGGAAGACTGGAGGCAAGATAATGCGGTAACAAGGAGTGGTCATTCATTTAATGAGGAACTGTCACCCTGGAATTTGCAAAAAATCATGTTTCCATAAAGATTTTTATCAGGAGTCAAAGTCTCCACATGCTGCCTTGTGTTTCTGAAAGTAATATTTTCTCCTCTATGGGGATTATTATAAGCTTGAATAGCTTTAAATAGGTTCCTTGGATGCCTTGAAATGTTGTTCATAGCATGGTTGTCTGTTCCAAAATATAAAACGTATTAATGCTGTAACATGAAATAAAAGACACATATTTTGAAAATCTGGACAATTGCTGGTTTAGGGTGCTGTACCTCTCTGTTGCCAGAGGTACATACCAATTGTCCATAGGATAACTTGTGAGATAAATTGAAGCTGTTGCCAAAATGTCTGATAGCATGACCAGATAACCTTTTTGTCTCTAACAAACGTATTCTAATAATGCTCCTTTTTTATAGTCTTTTTGACTTTGCATGGGTTGTTGTAGCTTACAGTGTTGGAAATAAGGATTATAAATTGAATACATGAATGCTTACTTTGCATGCCTGACTTAGAATCCTAGAGACAATAAGACTCCACTAATCTCTTAGCTTTGGCAGTTTCAAGAACCAGAAAAGTCTGTCTAACAAAGGTTGTATTTTTTTTCTTCAGCAGAAAGAAACCCCCAATTTTCGGTCACATTTGGTCTATTTAATTCAGTCTTCTCATTCCTTTTTATTTTCTTACTCAAATATTTGCATTTGTGCTGTTAAAACCCTTGAATGACAGCCAGCCTGTTTAATTTTGTATTGTTATGAAAAAAGGTGCATTTTATTTTTGTTCAAAATAAAAGTTTAATAGAAAAGAGCCAAATATGTATACAATTATTAACAAATTATTGCTTGATCTTCAGCCTTAGGCTATAGTTTCAGCTGTACTTTCAGCAACCACTGCAAGTAGAAGGAGCATTTCTTGGCCATCTCTTTTCCCCTTTTCCTTCTCCATCCATCCTCCCCATTCTCCCTCTTGCCCCGTTTTGTTTTCGTCTTTTCCTCAGACCACCTGCTTTTTGGCTGAGAGAGTATTCCTCATGTGAATCAGGTTGGGGGACTGATCTGGAGTAAAACTGAATGTGTTTTTAGAAACCTCACAGGGTGGCATTAGTAAGTGATATAAGTTGAATCTCCCCAGATGCTGACATAGACATACCACAGTTCTGCAGTATCCTAATGGAACTTGCCTTTGGCTCCAAAGGACTGCAGGGATGTCAGGGAAACTTGATGTAGTAATCTGCCCAAGCTTCTCTCTCTCATCACAGAGCTGCTCTTTCCTAGGCCAGTTTAGCTGGCTTTTGGGGTGAAAAATGGTCCTACAAAACTTCCTGTAATACTGGACACACTGGGGTGTTTTCTTTCATCTTCCAAGGGCAGGAGATACCTGTTCCAGCTTAACTGGGGAAGGGGAAAAGAGAGGGTTGAAACACACTCTAGTCTTTATGCTTTTTAACAGAATGTTTGGCTCATTTTTGGCTTCTTCAGAAGAGCTCATCAATCTGATGTTTGCTTGAAATTATTTTTTTCTTTTTTTTGGAAAAATTGTTTATATTATACAAGAGTAGTGTATGTTATATTCTTTCCATGGTTATTTAATGGACCAGCAGCAGAAAAAAAAACTGGGTAGCTTTGCTTGCTTGTTAATTTTATTTATAAATTATTTTTGCCAAGTTTGCGTTATTTGAAATGGAGTGTAAACCACAAGGTTCAGTAATGCCCAAAGCCAGTAGTTAACTCTTTACCAGGCAGATAAACTTGGTTTTCTGTGTATTTAGTCTTGAATTTAAAAAGAGTTGGAATTAAAGCATGATGTATCTTCTAAATAAATGTGATTTTCAGAAGGGAAAAGTTTTTATCTTTAATTTTGTTTGAAAGTGGAAGTTTGGTTTTATGTGGCTTCTTAACCATGGAGATACTGGAATTTTTTCACTCCTAGTAAATATTTGTTCAGCTATAGGAACTTGTATTTATTTGATAATGCATATTTTACTCATGTATTTACTGCTGGTTTTGTAAAACCTGGTTTAGAAATACTTCTGAAACATTACAAGATTATTGTCATGTCAGCTTTGCATGTTATGCTGCAGTGAGCTGCCTGAAGCTTTCTATAGCTCCTGTGAAAATATCATGAGCACTTTCTACTGTTGGACAGATTTGGTGACCAGAATCCAAATCATTAACAAATCCGATGCACTGTGTTGCACCATGCACCTACCAAGTTGAGGTCATCTTTAATGTGTCCAAAGGTAATTTATAAGAATACAGCAATGATTCTTTTTATCATCTGGTAAGTAGTCTCCTGGTGGATAGCTTGGCTTTGTGTAGGAACAAGCCTTAGCTGTATTGTGCCATTGAAACCTACTCACATGATTACTCAACATGGTATCTTCTGCTAACTTCTGTTTCTTTGCTGTGGGGATGTGAAGGAGAGATTTTTTGAGAATAGGAGTTGTGACAGAACTAGGATCTCTCAGCATAAAGTTTGCCCTCCTCCTTTCTGTGTTTTTGTTTATGGGCTAAATGAGTCATGCATGCCCCACTACCCCTTCTACTGCAAGCTGGCTGATGTGCTGACTACTTAAAATGAACAGCAGCACTGGATATCTCAACCCACACCAGCTTCCAAGACATGAAATGAAGCTAGCAAAGGCCAGGTTCAGAACAAATTGCAGTGGGATTCTTATTCTCATAGTGCAGATAAAGCTGAAAAACTTCCTAGCATGGGACACAGTGGAAGTTTGAGCATTTGGAAGAAATAGGACAGAGGCATGGAAGAAGAATCCATTTTCTTTAAATAATAACAAATCTTACATCGAGTATTGTAATTTTCTGATTATTCATTAGATCATTTATGCTGCCTCTATTTATACTCTCCATTCGGTGTCCTGTGGGAGAAGACTCAAGGCTGAACTAACTAATGGTCTTACTTGTGGCTATTTTTAAGCTGTTTTTCAGCAAGTCACTAATTTCCCCCAGTGTACTTTATATGAAGTGTGTCTTAACGCTTTTAGCATTGCTTTCAATCACCTTTTGTAATGAGGACTTACCTTCCATGTGCAGGTTGGGTTTTTTGGTGGTCCTCTTGATATGCTGTGCAATACCACTGTGACTCAAGGCCATGCCATCTCCATATCTAATGCTAATATAAGACTGAAACTTACAAGATTAATTTAATGGGAAACTAAGAGCTGTTTTGATTTGAGATAACTTTCTTTCAAAGACCTTTAAAAGTGTTATGTGATTAAATGATAAAGGTGCAGTTTACAAAGGCAAGAGGCTTCAACATCAAGCAACTCAACTCACAGCATATCCTAAGTGTTAAGTGTAAGTTATAAAAAGAAATTGTCTAATTTTTGATGCTGTAGTCAGTGAAGTCATAGTGAGAGTAAAATTCTGGGTGGTGATGAGCCCAGTTGCGACGGGGAGAGAATGTTGAGAGAATACTAAATGCATCTTATAAAAAATAAATTTGCAGGCTTGGTCCCAGAGATTAGATGGATCTTTCTCATGGTTAACAGTTGTCCCTGCTTTTTTCTAACCTTCCCTCGGGTACCTCCCACTATGTTAAGATAAAAGGCAATGTGTTAAAATGTTTTGATGCCAGCTTTAGACATAATGCTACAGTGATTGTGATTGTTCATGAAATAACAGGACAGGACTAGGTAGAAGAAAAAAGCCACTACTTGCATGCTGCCCTGTCATCATTCATACCATGTAATACCAAGTTGAGCAACACTTCTTTTAAACAGAATATATTCTGCAGCCTTAGCAGCCTTCTGAAGGAAGACAGTTACATTATATTGGATGTATTAGAGGCTTTTTTCATTAGATAAGACATGGCTGCAGTTTTTCTTGTCTTAAAACCCTCTCATGTGTGCAAGTGTCTGCATTCAAAAACTGGTGTTCTTATTATATGCTACAGAAGTGATAATTTAGATGCATTTTGCACTGGTACATTTTAGGCAGCTGTGTGGCCTCTCTAGTATAAATCCAAAGTAAATAGACCTTAAAATGCACTTAAGAGTTTTGTACAATTTGGTAAGCTCAGATATTAGGGAGATGGCTTTTATGCACCGTTTGGTTGTATGTGGAAATAGATTAGGAGCAATCATGATGAATGACACAATTTTTTTTCTGCAATATTGCTCCATGAAAATAAAAGCTATGATTTGTAAAGATATGTGGGACTCCTGATGTGCACGCCAGGATGTCTTGATAGCTTTAATACATGCCTTTTTAATGCTGTGTACATTGTGCAAAAGTACTGAAATCTGAAATTCAAATACTGCACGTAAGCTAGGTGTAAGAGCTGTCAGTGAGAATACTTGAGAACCTCTAGGAAGGCACCTGTGAGAACAAGTTGTTTCTGGACAAATTGCTTCTGCTTTAATTTAGGATAACTGCATTTGTGACCTGTTCATGGTTTGTTTTTATATATGGGCCCATGCCCTAAAGAAAAAAGAAGGAAAAATAACGCTCTTGTTCCTAGCTTATTTGTAAACCAGGTCAGATACCCTTGATTAGCTCTCAGCTGGAGCATAATTTAAATCCTGACAGATTGAACCTAAACAGCAGGCTTTTTTCAGATCAGCCAAAAGATAGGGGGAGAAAAATAAAAGCTATTTTCAGTTCACAAGCAGTACAACAGTGCTGAATAAATGTGCAACTGTTAATGAATAGCTATTTCAAATATTTACAGGAGGCAAAAGAAAAGAAGATTGGCATCCGAGGCAGCTGTGCCCAGGGAGAGCTATTAAAAATAAACGTGATAAATGATGTTCAAGTGCTCGTAGAGCTGTCAAATATCAGAGGTACTCAAAGTGGAAAGTGTTTATACTCTATGGCCATGCTGCTAGGCATTCTGGACAGGGATATTTTTTCCAAAAATTTTTACAAAACTGACTTAGCAGATCAAAAGGGGAGAGAGGGTCTGATGCAAAACATTCCAGAACCTTTAACTTTTCACTACAATAAAATACACAAGTGCTTATTTGCTTTATAGGTGAAAAATGAAATTCTTTTATGCACTGAATTGTTTCCACAGAGAACCCATTTCTTTAGTCTTGATTTGTAAAAAAACTTATGAGAATTTATGTTTGTAACAAAATCCATTACTTATTTCTGTGACTCTTTCAGTCTTCTGTATTAGTGGATAATAATGATGAGGATCCATGACTGTTGCCCTGATTTGAACACAACCTGAAAATTTGTATATACATAGTAAACTATGAACTTCGTGTGCTTTTGTCCACAGAGACTTTTTCTCGGGTAGTCTAGAAGGTATTTTTATATCAATTTTTAGTTCTGAGTTTAATGTATGTCAGTTGACTGGAAACTTTTTAGCAGAGACATTTTAATTTTTTCCTTCACTGTGAAAATAGTTTATCATAAACTGTCAGGCTGGTGACAAAAACTTGATGCCATATATGCTGGAGATATACCAAGTGCAAAGGACATGAAAAGCATGTCATTACTTACTGGATGCTCTAGCGACAGTCACATTTTTTGTGTATGGATATTGCTTTCTTTCCTCTTGTAATTTATTTTCTTCCCTTTTCAAAATGAATTACAAAAAGCGATGGTTAAATACTAATCCAGCTTGTCTTAGAAATAAGTTCTGGTCCTTTGTTGGAGCGGTAAGCAAATATGGAGCACATGTAACTAATGTATCTGTACTGGAACACTGCAGCAGGCCCATGTATTACAGTGACATGGATTGCTGTCTTGCATGTGCATAAACTCCTGTCCCTTAGCACTGAAATTCACTGTGGAATGAATACTGGCTCACCTGTCTGAACCCATTGTGCAGAACAGGCTAAATGGTGTCAGTTTTATATTTGGTGTCTTGAGCTTTGGAAGTGTTTCTTAGATTAAGTGTCTGCTGTTGTCACAATGAAGAGGAGGAAGAAATTTGAAAGTATCTCATTCCTTAACCTGAAGACATCTTCATTGTTATGAAAAGGACTTCACAGTTTCCTCAGAAAGTAAGCTTTAGCAAAATCTGCCAGATCTACTTCTTATCAAATTGTGGTAAGCAATGCAATGATAGTGGAAAAAATGGGACCTACCTAAGCCTGAAAGTTTTCCTTTTTCAGGTTTTATCTTTCCATGCAGTAGCAGATATAATATAACATTTTAGTATAACAGCAGAGTTTCCTAAAACAATCAAAGGAGACAGCCAACTCTGGGTCAGTTTCCTTCATATGGAGGCATTGTTGATCACTGGCCATTGATTTGAAAGTTAACACAGCGTTAGATATTGAAATGATTGTAGCTGTCATGGCCCTGCTTCCTTTCAGTCACCTCTAGTTAAGCATGCCTGTTGCCTGATCTACTAAATGGATCTCCTGCTAGTTAAACTACTTCTGTTGTTTCAGGACTATAATGCTGTGCTGATTGGGGTGCAGACCCTGAGCCACTTTAGGACACTAATGTGTAAATATCTCAAGTGAAATTTTGTGGTTGTACCATGTAAACCAGACCTCAGAAATTTGAGAGACTTTTTTGTAAATTTTAAAGGCGAAATCTCAGTTTTCTTTGGCACGTTTGAAAAGTGTGTGGTTTGAGTAAGCAGTTCTCATCTACCTAAATAATACTGCCCTGCTACGAGCAAGAAGTGGCATTTGCAAGTAGAACAAGATGTTGTCCCTTAACTAGGTGTTTTGCAGGTTTGCTTTGCAGTTGGCTCATCAGAATCTAGACTATTTAATCTTCTGTATGTGGAAAAACCTCAAAATTTCTGAACTACTTAAGAAAGGGAATAGGTAATAGTTAAGGAAATGAAGGTGTTTGCAGGGTTTGATAGACATATAATCAAAATAAAATTTGTTGTATATAGATAAAACATATATGATTTTTTTGATCTGTATGAATACTCTGGAGGGCAGGAAAATCCAATTTATCCAGCTGCTTTTGTTTTTCCAAATACTTTTTGACTGCAGTAGGAATCCTACTCATTACAGAGTAGGCCTTTTCATTGCCTTTGGATAACAGTAAGCTGAAATACTTTTTGAACAGGAGTTGAACATTAGTAGTAGAACTTTTTTTAAAAAAGCTTTTAACCTTCAGAGTATACTGAAAGAAAGCAACAAATACCCATAGCAGTCATTTAACAGAGGTCTATCTAATGCAAATCCTATGTAATATTCATCAAACAGTAAAGCTTACATTTATGTATTTAAAGTAAAATTTGTGTGGGTTGCATTGTTGGTACAAGCTAATGTGATTCTCCTTCAGCTGTGCTCAGTATTGTTATTTAAACACAGATGACATGAACAGAATTTTGTTAGAACACATTTTATGACAGCAAAACTTTATATATAGAACTTCTAGATGGGGGACATGAAGGAGGAAAGGTTAATGAAGAGTTCAAGGAAGTTAAGTTTCATTACCAGTAGTGAAGACATTTTTGCTCAGAAACTCTGGGGTTTTTAAAGGCCTTGTGGTTAATCCATGAAGGTATATTTCATAGATTTCACTGGAAATACGTGTACTTGCAGACCACTTCAGTAATTACTGACAATAAATATAGATGTAAATATCAAGTGCATTCAATCACTGGAAGGGTGTAGCAGACTTTTATCCTTTAGCACTTTCCAGTTTCTGCACATAGTTTATTCTGTCTTCGGTACAAGAAGCTTCTTATCATTCTTGGGTGTAGAAAAGAGAGAGATTTGAATGGCATGTCTGGACAAAATTTACAGCATCATGGGAGTGACTTATTTAGGCATGTCTGCTGCAGCTCCCCCCACCATACCCCCTAGTGAAAGCAGCAAACATTGTCTAGGATAGTGTGTCACATCTGCCACGGGCAGATCCAGCTAAGCTGGCTTCAGTAAAACTACCCAGAGCACTTGTGTAAAAGTAATTATTGTTGCCCTGCACCGGATTTTCTGCTGTGAAGAATATTCTCTGTTATTTTTACCATTCTGTTTCTTTTTCCTTCTCTGTGACTGTGCTGCTAGCTGCATCTGGCCATATTTTTCCCAGGCTGCAGCAATGAGACAGAATAGTAGTGTTGCAGAAAACCTTTAGTATCCTGAGCAGAGGCAGACAAAAAATAAAACTTGCATTAATTTCTCTGGTGCTGTGCTTTCCAAAATCTGAGGAGGGGTAGCTGGATGGCCTTGAAGATGCAAGGAGGTGAAACTTCAGCTATTCAGCTTCCGCTGTTAGGTGGAAAGTTTTTTGCAGATGCAGGGATAGAAATTTCCTTTGAGGTTTAATCAACCAGATACCATGACAGTTTGAATAAGAAGGCATAAGCAAGTGGATTTTTTTTTCTAATGCTTTGTTAGAGCACAATATGAAGTTCTTTTCTGAAGTAGGAGAAATAAAATGTAATATATTAAGTATGTTTGGTCCTTTGAGTATTCCAAGCAGTAAAGGTGTCGTAAAACAAATAACATTTTTAAATTTCTAGTCCACTGTGGCAAATTATCTCTTCACAGCAAATAGTAAAATCAAACTTCTCTAAGGGTATTAAAGTCCTTTTCATGCTTAGTTATTACAAACTGCATTATGTTTCACTGTAACTTAATTTTTAAAGTACCTAAGCTGGTATTACAATGTTAAGACATGGATAATTTTAAAGGTTACAGGAATTTTACTTAGATGTAAATTAGAGCTGTGAAGATTTTATTTTTTTGCCAGCCCTGTCCCCACTGCAAATCTTGCTTTATAAAGCTTTGTGCTCCATTCTTACATGTGTTTTAATGCATTTTTAAAAAATATTTAATTATTTTAATTTGCATATGGGGCTTGCATAGTCTCCTTAAGTTAATTGTTTCATTTCTCCAGCTGTTCCTAAATAGCCATTGTGCTGATGAAGCACTTACTTCAGTATGTCCTTGATAAAATTAATGAAAGCATCTGTAGAAGCAGCAACAGCAGCTGCGGTGCCTTATGGAAGCCAACTTCTGCTTAACATTCTGATAAAATAAATAGTTTTGTACTTGTGCTGGAAGCTAATGCTGGCTGGCTTATTTACAGCATAAAAAAAGTTGCACCTGCCACAGCTAGACCAAGCACTGAGGCTTGCTGATTACATGTTCTTGTTAGTGTCATTGTTATTGGTAAAATGGGAATGATGTCATCCTTATCAAACCCTACTGGCACCCTACAGAGTGACAAATAATTTGCCCACTGCTGTTTATCAGCATGGGCCTTGTTTCAGAAGTGACGAGAGTGCTGAATTTTCACAGTTGAATGCTGTACAACTGCAGAGGTGTATGAAAATGAAATGGATTGATACTTGTAATCAGTGTGCATAGTGATGGTTAAGGTGTAATGAAACATAAGTGCACATTTAGGGTAATTATATGTCTACCAGGTGGGGCCCTGGGGCTTTGCCTGCATAGGAACTGCTTGAGGTGGCAGATATGCAGGAAGAAGTACTGCAGCACCATCTGCTTTTTTCTCATTTGCTCATTAATTCTTCTGTTCCCCAAGCCTGGACTGCACGGACTTGGAACAGCCCTTGGTCTGTTCAGTATCACATCTCCTTCTAGTTGGGTATAGCCCCAAACACTGGAGTGGATGTGATGCTAAACAGCAGCTTTTGTGAGTAGAATGTACTAATACAGCCTTCTGGAGCTTGCTGAGACATATGTTGCACTGTTCTTAAACCTTCTCTCAAAATGGCTTGTAAGAAAATGTGCTCTTGTTGTATTTGAAGGCATTATCTAATAGTCATAGGCTTTGTACATGTATGGGTTGTCTATACTGAAATGTTTGTGTCTTAAATGGGTGATGAAAAATACTGAGAATTCCTCCAGACAGGCATCTGTGTTTTCAGTTCATTGGAGTGGAAATCTGTAAGGCTTACATTACTTGAGTTTCTCTTAAGTAAGTAATGGGAATAAATGGTTGTTAGTTGAAAACACTACAAGTGTCTTTTGCCCCTTGGAATCACTGTGCAGACTAAGAAATGAGAACTGCCATTCATTTGTGGTAATTACTAGGGGAAATGAGGATGTGTATTTTCAAACTTCAAAAAGGAAAAGAAGCTTGGTGCCTCCGAAGGCACTGTTCACACGAGAGCACCACATGTTCCAAATGCGGTAGATATGTCGCACGTGCAGTTTGGCTGCAGTCTCAGGTGGAGAAGCTTTAATGTCTCTCAGATGCCACGCATTCATCTGCACTTGGTAAGTGATCTGTGCTTGTGCTTTTACTTGCCTGAGAGTGCAGTGTTTCCAAAGCAGTTACTGGACTGAGGGCCTTGGTCAGATTGTGTTATTGTGAAATGGTTTGTACTTGATATAGCTTTTCTATTTTAATGCATCTTTTATACATCTTTGACATTTTGATTAATCTCACTTTCCCTCACTGAATATAGGTCATTATATAATTTTGCACTGTTTGTTCTCTAATTAAAAAAAAAAAGCTGTTTCTGACTTTTAAAAAATTTTAATAGTGTGCCCTAGAGTCAGATCATACTTGATGTAACTGCAGGGAAGTCAGTGGAGTAATACCTTGGATGTGTTTCACCCAGCTTTTGTTAAAGCATCCACCCTTTAACTGGAGCCTGACCTGTTACAGTATTAAAAAAGAAAAATAAAATTATCTGTCTAGATATAAAAACAATTCTATATGTCTGAGGTAAGTCCTGATAGCTATTTAGCTTTAAGTAAGCAAAGAAACCCAGAATTTGGAAGTTCATGCTGATTTGTGCAAGCTAATGCTGTTTTACAAGGTAAAGACAAAAAACCCCAAAAACCCCACAAAAACAAACAAAACCCCCCCAACAAACAAACAAACAAAACCACCCTAAAAAACCCACCAAACAACCACCACAAAAAACACCACAAACAAAAAACCCCCAAACAAAAAACAAAACAAACAAAAACCCCAACAAAACACATCCTAAACCAATTACTTTATTGAGAGAAACTATGGAAATTTTAAATATAGATATGTGTAGAAAGCAGAATGATAATCTAGGCTGCACATACAGAGAACATCAAAGTTTAATCACGGTAAACTTTGAATGAAAAAAGTATTTATGGATGGCAAAGACATTCATATTTACCAGCTTGACAAAAGCCAGTCAGTTCTGAATATTATTAAGCCCTTCATGTCACTTCTGGGAACCCCTGCAGAATGAAAGCATGAGTGATCCATTTTTTAGAATTAACTTGGTGGCAGTCCTTTATCAGAGGAATGCATCAACATCTCATGGCCTGGTGGATAAATTGCCTCTGCAGCCTGTTACCCGAGAGGCTGTACAACTCTTGGATGTGCTGCTCTTAGTATGCTTGAAATAGTTCTTTTGATTAGAGTACTGGAGTATTGTGTTTATCCCATTGATCTTACTAAAGTAGAACATTTTGTAACACTCAAGGGAAACAAGGAAGGTTCAGGGATTTTTTTGTTCTGTTACCACATATATTATTTTTTCTCTCTCTTCAGGGTATGGGATCCAAGATGATTCTTTTGATCTTCTCTAACAGCAACCACAAGACAGATACAATGTTTACATGAATTAGTCTTTTTAAATGGCCATTGGAGTTGGTGATACTTCAATGTATAGGTGTCTGTCACATATGCTTGCAGAAACTCTGGATCCATTTACCCACTTATCTTGTCTGCATTATTGTGCTGTTGACAACCATAACCTCAGAGACAGAGAACAATGTTGGCTTTTTAACTGTCCTCATAAGCTACCCTTGGAATTTAATTTCAATGCCTAATGTGGACTTGGTGTTCAGTTAGCTTCTTCTTCTTCTTCCTTCTGCCTGTTTCATACATGGTGAGAAAGGCATGAGTGCATTTAGTTTGGGAACTTCAACCTAAAAGTATTTGGATTTGGCGATTGGGGGTGAGATTTTTAATCAGCATTGGAAAGGTAAAAGGTTTTGACTTGTGTTGTTTTGATTTTGAGGTTTGTTGTTGTTTTTTAAGAAAGCTTTGCTGGTGAAGTGCTTACCACTAGTCAAGAAATATCTAAAGCGTTTCTGTCCTAAATTATGGGAAGTTCAGTTCTGGACAGAGAGGTGGGGGAAATATAGACCTGCTTTTTTCAGACAAGACCTTAGTTTGCAAGATTTTACTATAAGTATTGCTTGTCTTTTAAATGCAGTTTCTACTTCAATCCTCTCTGTCATTCTTGCCTAGACAGACACATCTCTCTCTTGAGAAAAAGAGTTTATTTTGTCCTGGCAGGCATAAGCCTCTGGAACTGTTTCTGTTGGCCTTGGTTTGTGATATGAGGTGGCAACTGTCAGTAGAAATGGCATTTCCAAGTTAAATGGAAGCAGCAGCTCTTGAACTCCAGGGATCTCTCTTCTCCTTCTCCATCCTCCAAAGTATACATGCTGTGTTTTTAAAGATCGAGATGAAACCTTTAGTTCTATAGCAGCTGATGAAAGAGCCAACAAAAACAAGCAAACAAACCGAAACAAAGCATGGCTTCAAAACATAGTTGATTCTGGCAAAATTCTGGATTGGACTATAGTGGCTTTCTCTCACGTTATTTGTATTCTTAGGACAAAAATAGCTGTTACATTGAAACTTTCAGCATAACTTAACTTTTATACAGCAAGAGAAAGGAGATTTATTCTTTCCTAGAATTTGTAGGGTCATCATGAGTAAAATATCCATTACTGTGCAGCTTCTCTGTGTGACTAACAGCTCAATTGCTATAAATACTTGGTGCTGTTATTGAAAAACTTGAAATAAATTTATTTATATTTGTTTGACAATATATTTAAAATTTTCTGTCTTCAGTAGAGTAACTATATGAGAAGTGGAGATAAAGCTCATTAAATGATACGAAAAAAAAGAGTGAAACCATTGCCAGAGAAAAAAGAACTGCAAAGGTGATGTTAAATGTGAAACATGTGGCTCTCTTGATTTTGAGTTGGACATGAAACCTTGATGAACTGCTGGGGTATGCTGTCCTTTAAGCCTGCCCTGAGCAGCAGCAAAAGGTGAGAGAAGTTATGATGCCAAGTTAGTGGGAGGAAAGGTATGTATGGGAACAAGGAGGGCAATGGACAATGCTACATGCATTATGAAGATAGAGTATGCTGAGTTTCTCCAGCCCTTGAGCAATGCGTAAACTTGTACTCACTGTTTTTATTCTGGAATTCTGTACTGAGATGTTGGATATTTTGGCAAGAAAGAAGGGTAGATGTTATTTATGCCTGGTTGGTTTTCTGGATCTTGGCAATATGAAAAGTGCTTAGTTCACAATAAAACATGCAATAAACTCCTTTAATTATGAATTACTGGTTTTATATAGAATTGCATTTGCTGGATATATTTCTGTAATGGAACAAGTAAAAGCTCTGTGCCTGAATAGATGCAAAATGTGATTCTGTTTTCTCCTTATACTTCTTTTGAATACACATTTTCAAATCCTTCTGTTGGCTTTCTGTTTTCCTGATAACCTTAAGCTGACACCTGTCATGATGTCAAAGCTGATTCCTATACTTTAGAGTAACAGTTAATTTTTAAAAATTATACCAGCAATCAATTTTAATAATAGGTTTTAATTCACAACTCTCAAATTATAATATTTAAAGGTGTGTGGGACTCTTAGCATGCCAGAATTGCTTGTGTGTTAGATGAAATTAATTTAATTCTGAACATGTTCCATATGAATGTAATGTAATTAGTTGAGATGGATTAGTTAGTATATGAAGTATGGAGAATGAGCAAATTTAAACCAGAAGAGGGCAGCAATGATATAAAATAAAAAATTTGGCTCAATTACCTTCCTTTTTCTTTTTTGCCAGTAAGTCACATGCATGTGCTCTGCTAATTTCTTGGACAGACTATAAGATTAAAGCATCTTGAAAAAAAATCTGTTAATACCATTGCAGTGGTTGTTATTTCAGTTTTATTCCTTTGAACAGCTTCATCCTGCCAAAAGGTATTAACTTGAAGAGTGCATGTAGAGGACCTGCTGACTTATTTTCTCTGAGATACTTCTAATATGAAATTTTAATTTATGATGTTTCTGTGGTGATTTCTGATTTTACTATGTCTGTCCTTAGATGATTTAAAATAAAATCTTTCATTTTCTAATTGTCACAATCATATTCATTTTAGGGAATTAAATGTCAAGCTGCATACGTTTTGATCTACATGTTGTAAGCGCTAAGATGTGCCGGCCAAATACGTGGTGTGGTACTTTGAGAACTTTACTGTAATCAGAATGTGACTGTATTGCAGAAATGTACCAGGGTATATAAAAACAGTATTAGGTACCTGTGTGTAGAGTGGGGCCACATTAAATGTGAGATAGTACCTAGGTATGCAGGACTAAAGTTTACTTGATTCTTTCTGATGATGCATTGATTGTGGGGAAAAAAAAAAAAGTTGTCTTCTTTTTGGAGTATGATGTAAGAGTTAGTGTAAGGGGAGAGGAATAGTTTCAATTTGTATTCCATATGTAGAGGAAAGTAGATCTATTGAGGAAGGTGATGTCCTTCATATCCTTATTATAGAGCAGAGCTACTCCTGAGCACTCAAAAGTGCTGATACAGTTTTGTGACTGAGGGTGAAGAGGACATAGACAAACAAGTCTGCATTGCTTATTTTGGTTCTGAGAGAACATCTAAAGAATAACTGGAGCTGTTTTTATGGCATTAGCAATGTGTGGGTACTAGGAGTTATGGAAATGCACATTTTGTGTACAGTTAATTGATAGTGTGGAACTACAAGGTTTGAACCTTTTTTTTCTCCCAGTTCTCCAGTGCTCATCCAGATGGGAAAGAAATAACAAAAAACTCTTCAAGGGTCCACAGTGTAGTCTGAGGAAATAAACTCAAATGCTACATGCTACAAAAGAACTGGAATACACAGAGTGTTGCTTCACTCTCTGGGGAAAAATTAGCATTTGATTTGTATTAGCTGCTTCTGTTCTGGTTTTAGAAGCTGACTCATTGTCTGAACACACTAGAGGGTTTCTCCTAATATGTTAATTTTAAAACTAGTCTGTGTGGTGATTAGTATCCGTAATAGTTTCCTAAATGTGGTACCCATGGCATGCTAACATGCCATCATTAAATAGTACTGTGCATCCAGGTTGCTATTGGGTATGCCCACTGGAAAAAGGAGTACAAACTGATTGTTCCATTGTTTTGGTACATGAAATTATCTAAACTGCTTCCTGGATAGACTGACTTAGTCCTGTGTCAATCTTGACTAAGACGTGACTAAGAGGAAATTTAGAAATCAAGAAATCTTTGAAGATGTTACGATGACAGCATTGTTTAAGAATACATGACCTGTGTTACTTGCCACAGTCATTCTTGTGATTACTTCTGGGGAATTTCTGGTTCCAGATTTCTTATGCAGACAAAGCTGTAGAAGGCAGAAATATGTGCTAGTATGGCGCAAAAACTCCTCCCAGTGGGCCGTCCTCCCCTCCCCCCAGGTACACACTAAAGATGGTATAATTTAATATTAACCATAATGTATGCACAGTAAGACAAACTGGGCACTAGTACAAGGAACTATTGAGTGGCTGAAGCCTTATATATTACTACATGCCAAAGGCAGGAATTCTTTTTAAAAGACCTATCCATAAGTATGTCTTGCAGCTTTTAATTAAATCCTGCAAAATCGCTGCAAGTCTTAAATGCTTCTACTGTTCTCTGAATCCTGCTCTTCCAATTTATGTAGTGGTTTGGTTTTTTTTATTTTCAGCACTGAGATGCAAGTTGGATTTTTTTCCATTAAATGAACATGTAAAGGAAAGATAATGTTGGTAGACCTCATCTGATGCTGTGGATTTCAGTCTTAAGATGCATTCACTTGACTTCAGTGTGTAATTGAGCTTGTTTTGGCTTGATGTGCAGAAGTCTGTATCTTGCAGAGTTCCTCAAGCTTTTTGTCAAACTGACAGAAAATGGCACAAGAAAGCAAGATTTCAAACACAGTGAAAGTTATTTACCATGGCTTCATTTTTTAAAATGACATAGTTTGTTCCAAGAGAATTGCTTCCTGGCTTCTCTTAGTATGCTATGCACTTAGGTTACCTACCCAAGATGTGTAAGAACTAAAAACTACAATCTAGTTTCCATTGACTATAAAGGTAAATAATTTTATTTAGACACCTAAATGAGATACTTAAAATCAATGTGAATCCCTCTGTTTTCCCTAAAGTATTCAGAAAATTCCCTTGCAGAATTTGTAGATGCAAATAAACATGACACTACCTTCATAGCACCTTGCCAGACTTCAAATAACACCTGAGGTGATGTCATGTTTTCCTGTGTGGAAGCTGGGAGAATTTTATTTCCTAGAACCACTGCAAGGCTGAGGCTGAAGGCACCTCTGGACCTTCTCTGGCCCCAACCTCCTGCTCAGGCAGGGACAGATTTTTGAAGGTCTTTCCATGACGGGATCTTTTTGTCGTCAGCTGGTTTAATCTAAGGGGTGTTGTAGCTCTTTACCTGCAGTGCAGGCTGCAAGGCATGTTAACTTGTTCAGTCAGAAGAGGTACCTGGTAAGGTATGCCTCCTCACACTCCTGGCCAATTTACTACTAGGAATGTATAAATTACAGTTAATTTGATACTGTAAAGTGAGAAGAGTTTCTTTATATTGTATTATGAGATACTGTTAAGGAAAGAATCTGTGTTACTACTATGTAAATGCTTAAATGTAAACCAAATTTACGTAATCTGACTTTTAGAAACTTCCTTTTTCTAATTGGATTACTGATTGCAATAATTCAGGTTTAATTGCAAGATTACTTTTGCATTTCTTTTCAAGTATTTCTTGTTTTCATAGTTTCTGTATGAAATATTGCTGGACACTTAGAGCATCTTTTCCTGTTTTCATTGCAGTAATGGATAAATTTCAATTTATCATTTAAAGTACTCTATGACAATGATATTCTGGTTTTATCAGCCGCTTTGGTTACTTGACCATTCAGAACTGTTCATGTAATTTTTGGAAACATGCTGCAACTAATACACATGATACAAGTGCATCTTAAATCATGTGTATCTTATATTAAATGCTTCAAAAAGTTGGCTTGCTGATTTTGTATTGTTAGTGATTACACTGTTTGGACTAAGGTATGCACTTGAACAAGGTAAATTTCGTATCTTTAACACCATGATGTAAAAGCTCTCTCCTTGGGTTCTTGGTGGTTTTATATAAGGTTTGATTCTTCTAACATTTAAAGTCTTTCCATGTGCTTAAGTGAGGTTTATTTACTTTTTAGTGTTTTTGTGCTTCCATATATTTTTTTCTCTTTTTTCTTTTAATAGCATCTAGAGGGTTTTGGTGGGGGGGGGCATTAGCCCTCTGGATGTATCAATTATGGAGTGATGTACTTGTGTCATCCGTGCCAGGGACTAGTTGAAATGGGTGCATTTTATAATTAATTATATCTGGGAATTTGGTCAAATGCACTGCAGTGTAGGCTGGGTTTACCATCTCTCCTTACCACTTTGAACAAATGTTTTTCAGACAATGTGTGCTGCTCAGCCTCTGGGTATAAGCAGTTACTGCTCCCTCTTTGTAGAAGTCATAGTGTTAAGGGTGAATGCCTGACTTTTTTGATTTAAACCTTAAAGCTTTTTTCTTTGTTTCTTTTTTTTTTTTTTCCCCCTGTCTTTCCCTCTAGCGATGGAAGTGAGAGATACTAGGTCAAAGGACCTTAGGTTCTCTTTTTTAATCTGGAGATACTTGGTCTGTGATTCCACTGTAGAAAAGTAGAGGGCTTTGTTCAGTTACCTGCCCAAGAAAAAAAACCTCATGGACTTTCAGGCAAACAAAATTGGCCAGAGCTGTATGTGATATAATTTTAGTTTGTTAAATGACATTCATGAAAACAACATCCCATGGAGCTGTATAAAAGTAGCACCTGTGGCCATCATGTCTGGTATGGATTTTTGTTGTTGGTTTTGTGTTTTGTTTTCTCGTCTCCTTTCTACGTCGCCTTAGTCCTGTGCCTTTGTAGTGTTTAGGCCTGGTTGTTGAATTCTCAGTTTTGACACGTGCCCCGCATTTCTGGTTTACCTGTGAGGGAGGAAGACAGTCTTTCAGCTCTGCTTCAGCAAGGACTCTTGACTATGGCTGGCTGGAAAATGTTTACAAGCATTGTTGGCTGTAACATACTATTGCCAGTAATAGTTCATGTAGCAAGAACTGCATGTGACAGTGCATTAGAGGGGCACCAAAATGAGCACAACACAGTGATGATTAAACAGCTGGCTTGGAACAAGCAGTGGTGACATCTCCAGCCTTCTGTCTGTTGCACCTAAATTATTATTATTTTTCCTCAAAAACTTGTTCCAAAAATTGTGCTCACTGTGCAATTTGGGCATAGTAAAGCAAAAAACCTTCTGTGGTTTTTAAGATCGAGCCAAAAGAAATGTTTGAGCACCAGCAGCTGGCTTTTCCTTCCCACAGCCAGAGCAATGATTCCCTGAGTATGTTTTGGAGGAGGCACTCAGAGGGCTGTGATGGGTAGCTCCTACGTGCTGATGTCTGGTGAAGAGCGGCCCCCTTCAGCTGGGTGTCACAGGCTGTTCCCAGCCAGCCCAGCGAGCCAAGGGCAGGCTGGTGGGCCACGCTCCCAGGAGCTGCAGCCAGAGCCTGGGGAGGTGCTGGGTGCTGCCTGCCGGCTGGGCAGGGCTGGAGGCAGCAGGTGCTGCAGGGCTCCGTGACCCTTTTGTCCTGCACCTGCTGCACATCAGGTGAGTATAAACAGCTGTCGGATGTAAACCGGGATTATCCAGTAGGTGGGCCTGGCCCGGGCCCAAATATCTAGTTCTTTTGTCCCCCTCCCTCCTCTGTGTGCAGCTTGGTTTTATTGGCTGTTTTGACCCACGGTGAGCACGTAGGCAGTGGGGGAAAAGGGGCTGGTGGTGCCCACTCGGGCTGGGAATGTTGGCTCTGAGGCACACGCCAGGACTGGGAGCTGGAGCCCGCGTGCTTTGCAGGGTTGCCAGGCACCGTGCCTGGCCACAGGTAGCTGGAAGTTGCACCACCACGTTGAAGTTTTCAGATAAGCAGACAGCCAGTTGTTTAACTTAGAAAACATTAACTTCTTTGTGTGGCTTGTGGCAGTGTAGCAATAGGTGGAAGGAGAAAGGGAATAGAAGGGAAAGCAATACTGCTTTATTGTTTCTATAAAGGACTGTGATTGCTTTGTTATCAATACTGAATGACGGAAAGAGACTTTCTCACTGTTACCCTTCCCTTATGAAACAGAAGTACATTAATGATAAACAGTTACAGTGGAAGAATATATCACTGCACTACGTGTACTAACCATAGGAAATACCACTGTAAGTCAGTACCATGGCATAGTAAGTGTTTACTTTTAAATGGCATCCATTTTTTACAACTTCTTTCTTAATGCATAGTTGTATAAAAAGTGTTTGTGTATCAATAGTACGGTTTAGGGAAGAGTCAAATGCAGACAGCCAGTAAACCACAGGAGAATTCATTATAGTTCAGCATAATGAACTTGATAATTTTAATTTCTTCGTCATTGGGACTTTGTAGATTTTTGCACATCATTCATATATTAAAGGAGCTGTAGCTGTAATTAAATGTTGTAAGAATAAATTTAGGTCATAGCAAACTTTGCTTCCTTCTGAGAGCACTGCAAACAGAGAATTTTAAAGCAGTGGGCAGTGAATGCCCTAGATTATTAAACCTATATGGTGTGTTTGTTACCATCTCCTTCAGAATATGAGTAACATATGAGGGAGACTATGATTCAGGGTGGAGTAAATGCTAGTGGCAGATAAATGCAAGAACAATAATCTGGAAAATTAGTTATCAGAAATTGTCCTGAATATTGAAACAAAAGCTCTTGAAATAAGAATAGGGACCTATTAAAATGCTGACACTGCTGAAATATGGTTGAAACTTAGTGAAAATTTGATTTGGTAGCACAGTATCTAATAGCTCAACAGGTTGGAGAAGAGTATTGTAGTTACGCTCAAAGTTGATAGTGTAATTTGTAGGCCTATTAGAAATAGATCTGAAAAAACAGTATAGAGAAAAATGGTTTAGGACAATGGAGGAATTCAGATAGATAAAAGAAGCAGCCATTCTTGCATTGAATTTTACTCTAGGGGACAGTCATGGTGGAGAGAGTCCCTAGAAGACCAAAAAACAACCCAGAAAGGGAGGAATAAGGAAGTTGAACTTCCCATTTGGGATTATGTTGTCAGTTAAAGTGAAAGAGGGAGGAGGAAGTGGTTCAGCATAAAATTGATTTTTATTAGCATAAATGCATGCGTTGATAGGGTGTACTATCTGAGAGAAATAAAAAAGAGCGAGGTTTTAATGCCAAGAAGCTACATATATGTAGGCAGACAGAATGCCTAATTTACAATGTGTAAAAAAAAAAAAAAAGAAACAGATTCTAAGGTTGTAAAAATTGCTTCTTAAGAAATTCATTAAACTATTTTAAAAAGCAAAACAAAGCAAAAATCCATGATTGGATATTCAAAAGAAGTATCAGAATAGCAGTTGCAGACTGATGTCGCTCCTTAAGTGTGAATTTACTATGACAAGAGGCAGACTGTTTCTGGCCGTTCCCTTCTCTCTTCACCTGCAAGGGCCACCTGGAAATAGACGGGATAGTTCCATCTCCTGACCCATTCAGTTCTTACTGCATTGACTGGAGCTACTGGCCCAGTGCTAGATCATTTAATCATAAATCAACACTTTCAGATGCCCTTCAGATGCCTTTATAACTAATTGAGCCATCGGTCACAGGTTCTAAGTGCCTTACTTAGAAGTCCTCAAGTTCTGAAGAAAGCGAAACTTTATTAAAAGGCAATAGTCATGCAGAGTGCTGTCCTGTAACCTTTTGGTCTGTTTCTGTATAAAAGAAAAGTGCACTGATAAGTGCAGCTATTGAGAAAATATGTTTGTGTTTCAGAGTTTCTGCTTAAGGGATATCTGTTTTACTCAACACAGTTGAATGATCCAGTTTTTGTTGCGTTTGCATTTGCAAGGAAGGACTGTAATTTTCCTGACACTTATTTATGAAGAAATGCACTTTGGCTCTGTCTGGATTTATTCGTTCCTCAAAATGAATTGAACCAAAATGTTCTGTAACAATGGAGGTTTCCCATATTCAGAGCATATAAACAAGCAATTGTCTGGCAATATAAGGTAGCAGAAGCATTTAAAATAAAGGTAAATTTATTTTATTATGCCTCATTCTATATACATTATTGGCATCAAAGTTTGAAAATTAAAATGCATTGTAGGCAACTCCCTGTGCTGTGTAAATTGACAGGGATTATTGTGACCAGGCTCATGCCTTGTTCATAATTTTTTGTGATCTGTTGTGTCCTGTTGCTTTAAAAGAACTATGCATTGAAATGTACAAGTGTAATACATTCAAGCACTTGCAGGTGCAATAAATACATGTGATGCCAAAAGCAAGTAACTTGTGTATTTGAGAGGAAGACAGTTGCTTTCAAATACAGTAGTAAGACTGATTATGGTGCCATGTGCTTACTTGAATTGTTTCTTTTCACGCATCTGCTCCCTTACTGAAAATGTATTTTTGAACACCTGCAGAGCACAACCATTTCCCACTTCCTTCCCACATAATGGAGTTGTATTTGCTAATGGTTCAGAATCCAGCACACCCCCAGGGAGAAGAGGAAGGCGCATTTTGTTTTTTATCACAGTGAGCTCTGCTGTGTCAAGGAGCCTACTGTGATAATCTCCCTGTGCAAATGCTAAAACTCATTGTGAGGTGTTTGTTAGGGGTAGCTGTGCGGCTTAGCATCTAAAACAATCCATTTGTAGATGCAAATTTATTTTATCCAAACTTTAAAATTTATTAAACCTACCCAAGGATAATGCACGCTGTCTATCATAAACCACAGGGAATTGTTTGAGTGTATGCCGGAGTATCCATATGTCCTAAAACCTGAAGAAGTAAATAAGCTCTGTGATAAGAAGAATAGCTGACTCTATGGCTGAATTTTGTAACTACTGGAAAATACATGGGAAAGCAACTCTATTCCTATTTGTCTTAGCAGACATGTAGAAAGGTTTTACTGCTCATAAAGTAGTACGAATAACTGGTGTAGATCAGGTGGCAGAAAATTTACTTGTTTGGTTTGCAGCATTTAAATTGTTGGTGATTCAGGGTGCTACAGAGCTATTAGCGTATTTTTGATGGTTTGTTGCTTTGCTTTGTTTTGTTTTCCTTGTTTGCTATCCTTGAACCTTAAATTTAAGAATGTGGTTTCACTGGAAGTTGTTTGGGGTTGTTTTCTGCTGGTCTTGACACACTATCCAGTCATTAAGTCCTCAGGCTGTCATATGACAAGGTGTTTATTGATACTGGTTAGTGGCAAATAATGGTTTTGAACGAGAGAATATACAAGCAAGTGTGTAGGACTTATGTTTGTCATCAACTTTGTATCATAGGGTAGGCTTTGAAGGCTAATGGTTTTTCAGTGTACTGTTTTGAATCTCCAGACGCCTGTCCTTACCTGCATTTTAGTTTTGGGGACTTATTGTGTCCTTTGGACTGATGTTACAAGTCCTTGTCAGGCCCATGCTCGTATGGTTGAAAACAAACAAAAGACCTTACATATCTTCAGCTGCACCAAAACCCCCAAACCTGTCCATGCAAACATACAAATGTAGTTTTAATAGAAACAGCAATAAAAGGCTTCAGTATAAACCACTCAGTTCTGCATGATCTTCTTAGGAGTGTCTGACTCTAGTATGGTTGTTAGAGTAAATCATAATTGTATCATTATTACCTTGAAATATTTAATTGTATCTAACATAAGACCTAGTAAGAATATGAAAAGCATAGTATATATATGTAATATATAGCTCTTTCCATTTTCCAGTATTTTAAGCTTCATAAAATTCATGTTAGGCTTTAATATTAAATGTATTGATTTAACATTTCTGTTTCCATAAGAAGTGATTTTCACAGCTATAACTGAGGTGTTGATCTACATATTACTATCTTTGTGTTGGTTCTTCATAAGTATATTAGCTTTGCATGTGTGAGAACTGCTAGAACTTCACTCTAGCATAGGCAGATACAGGATTCAGACTGTCCTGTTGCAGATGAACCTAAATTGAATTAACTTGACTCTGCCTTGGGCTGACTTCTCACAAATGAAAATTACACTTTATGAGGTAACTGATATTTGTCTTGAGTCCTGGCAGAACTCATACACTTTTGACTGCATGTGCATTTATACTGCATAGATAGATGAGTTGCTTTGGGTTTTATTGTTGTTGTTGTTGTTCTGCATTTTAATATGTGTTATTTCTATAGGAGGTATGTATTGATAATTTGTAAACTCTTAGTATTGGAAACACTCTAGCTTCCAGCATTCTCTCCTGGTTGAAAGTAGTAAAGTCTTGGATTTTGGGAAGTAAGTAGTATTTTGGTAAGACGATAGGGGACTTGTAACATTGTATCTTTTCTATTTTATGGCAATAAACTGCTCAAAAAGGTCTCTGACTGTTTATTGCAGGACTGGTTTTTTTCATATGTGTCAGATTCTTCTGAGTAGGCAAGAATTTCATGACCCCACTCTTTCTTTCCATTTTTCTATGCAGACTTCCAGGACTTTTGCAGCTGTACATAATGCATGGTAATTGTATGGCTGTCCTGCTTGTTGTTATTGCACTTTAAATGTGCAATTTTTGGAAGCATTTTCATTCTAAATTTCCCTTTTCAGGCAAATTTTCTCAGTAGCAAAAGGCGGGATTCTGCTGGAGTCCTGTGGGTCTGCTGAGGATTCTTTGGCTCAGGATATATCTCCTGCCCCTTCTGAATTCTACAGGGTTTTTTTTTTTTAATTTTGAAGAACTTAATCAAGAGCTTATGAGATTGTACTGCTGGCTGTAGCTCTGAGTAATATTTGTTGGCTTCTCCTTCAAGCATAAATGATTTACTAAAATTTGTCAGTAATTTTTTCTTTTTCTGTACTTTTCTGTTTCCATCTATGTAAAATGTCTTATGAGGAGCTGATAATTATTTGCCCAACTACAACTGAAAATACTTGAGGGATAAGTGTAAAAGGCTTCTTCACACAGATCTGCTGAGCTGTTAGATTTTCTGAAACAAATTTTTCTATACTCCTTCCATATTTACATTTGTAAACTGTATCAGACTTTTGTCTCATTTAGTAACCACTTTCTTTAACACTAGATACTGACATGCTAGTTTTATTATTGTTTCTGCCACTTGGTCATAATTCCTTTAATCAGAGTTGGGCTGTTGAACAATATATGCTCTTGCTATGTTGGGTCAGCAGTATGAAAGGACTCTGTACAAAACCTTGGTGAGGCCAGCATATTGATTGTATAGGGGATTCCTTTCTCCTTGCTGAACCTGAACATTTGCCCTCAGCCCTGTGGGCCTGTGTTTCCTTCACCAGAATGGAAGAGGGGGAAATCAGTAGTTAGATGTTCTTCTCCATATTCACCATCATCTGAGCTTTAAGCTAGCAGTTTGTATCTTGGTTTGGATCCGCAAGGAAAAAATATGTCACTGGATTTGTAACTACACCAACATTTTTAGTTACCTTTCAGGCCTTCGTTATTTACTTACACCATTTATGCACCTTCAGTGAAATCAGCCTAGCTCTGTGTGTCTAGTAACAAGCAAATATTTAAATATGTGACCTGTAAAGGCATTTAGATTGCTATTTATGTGGAATTGCTTTTTAATTTCATTGAAGATTGCATAATTAAATACATTTATAGATCAGTTATTGTGCAGGAATGACAAGCTTTTTTAATAGTCACACAATAAAAGTCTTTTCCATATAGAAGAAAAATATTTATGCTAAGATTAATTCTTGTCAAAATAGCTTCAAAATGCATTTAATACCAGTATATTGGGACTCCAATGACCATATATTTCAAGTAGTGAAATTTTATTCAATATTGAGTCATTAACCCTTTCCTGGTTTACTTAACTTGGATTTTTATTTGCCAAAGCTTGAAACAGGAAAGAAACTTTTATGATAAAACTATTTCATTTGCCTTTTTATATAACAAGAAATTTTTACATATATCTGTCTGAATCCCAATATTAAGAAAACCAACTTTTGTAAATTCAAGAGTTAATTTCATTTCTCAGTTTGTTTTTCTGAGGGGGAGAGTGTCTCATGAAGTGCTCTAAATACTTGACAGGCAATAGTAGAGCTAACAGAGATTTTTGAAGAGTTGCTCCTACATGAATTCAGTTTTTACTCTCCCAGTCTATTACCCATTTAGTTCAATGGCTTCAATATGATACAGATAAAGAAACAGAAAATAATTGGATTTCTATCTCTTTCTTAACATTCAGATGTTATATAGACTTACATGCTCAGGTTTGGCCTCCTAGTTTACTGTAGGCATACAAAGATTCAGAACCAGTTTTTTTTAGACTTGACTCCTTACTCTAAAATTCTGCTCATCACCTAATTTGTGTAAAACCTTCAGGGAAGAGTCTTGACTTCCATTGAGAGATTCAGCCTTTGCCCATCACTCCCAGGCCCTGTGCATCTGACTTGTATTTCGTTGTTTTTAAAGGTCAGTTGTGCATTCCAGAAGTGAGTGCTGACATTCCAGGTGTCTCCTCAGCAGAGTGGTCCCTCTTTAGAAGACTGTGGCCAGTTTCTTACTAAAATGTAGCAGTTGTATTGTCATGCTGCTAAGAAATTGTTGTGTTATATTCTGCTTTTCAGCGAAGAAAAAAAACTTTCAGGACAAATTTGTTTTCTATGTAGAACATAAAGACTTATTGAAATTATATATAGAGAGAATGCATGTGTTTTGTTTTGTTTTTTTTTTTCCCCTGAGTGAAATGGTCACTTAACCCCAGAAGCCTTTTTTTTTTCCCCCTGGGAAGTAATTAATTACCAAAGGCAAACTCTTACAATAGAAGTTATTTTGAAATTTTAATTATAGTGTTGATTATAGTCAATTTTCAGGCTTCTGGACATGACAAAATGAAGTCTGTGGGTTTTTAGACACTGAAAATTAGATGTATAATTAGTGTGTTAGTGTCATTATTAAGACATTAGTACCTTTTTCTTATTGATCAATGATAAAAGCAGAAATTTCTTCTTTCAAATAAATTATGATTATAATAGTTCCAGTCCAGCATTTTTAATGTTAATTTGTCACTTGGTGTCACTGGAAATAAATTATTTTCATTGGAGGTTATTTTCTAGATTAGACTGGAAAGTGTGGCTTTGTGCTTTATTATTTTTATAGGGTGGAGAAATTTTCCTGGTCTGTTTCTGAAAGAGGAAAAAAAAAAAAAAGATCAAAGTGAAATGCTCTGACATTTTTCCTGAGAAAAGACCTCCCTACAGTTTGATAGGTTTTATGTTTTTCTCTTGCTTGATGATTGATGCTTCTCTGGTACACTGATGTGTGTCTCGAGAGCACAAAAGTGAGGGGAGGATGGTGCTAACATTAGATATAATTTGAGAAGACTTTGTGTGATTATTTCAATGCATTTTATTTTTCTGTCCTTTGTTTATTGTGGTTTTCTGAAGCCAGGATAGCTCTTGTGTTCTTTTTGGTGAATCTTTTTCCTGGATGTTTCTCATTGAGTTGAAACAATTTGTGTAATTAGTTACTCACCTATCACTCTAAAGTATTTTGGTTTTGCTACAGAAATGGTTTCTGGTCCCTGCAGCCATGATCCCACAAGGAATCATTTTTCTTAAGTTACTCTTCAGTGTAAGAAACTATTTGTATGTGTTAGGAACAGTAAATTATTTTAATGTAACCAAGTTCAGGAAAAAGAGATATTAGATAAAGGTTTCAGAACCATCTGTAATGACTTGAAAACTTAAACCACTGATAATTAAAAAGTGGTAAGTACCAGAAAGCCTATCAAAATTATTACCTTGTGTCCTTGGAAACGTTGGCTTCATTTTTCTTAAGTTCAAAAAGCATCAGATGTTGTTGGCAATATTCTTCATATAAAAATAGATAAAAAAACAACTTCTACAAGGACACAACCCCTAAACAATCCAGATAAAGAAACATTAAATGTAGCAAATTTGATGGTTATATGCACTCTTTGCTGGTGTTATTTTTGGTAGGAGCAGGTTTTCAGTGCTAGTTGAGATTTATGTTTTGCATTTCTCCTCCTGTGCATGTGCCTTTATATTCTGCCAGCAAACAGGTTGACATCCTTTAGAAATTTGAGGGCTGGTGTTGGCTCATTCACAGGTCTTCTTCCAACTGTGTCAGTAAAACCTTCACATTTTATTGTTGATCTGCAGCATGGGAGCGCTAGCAGTTCCAGTTTGTGTCTCCCAGTGATGCAAATTCATCAGCAGACGGCTGTAGTAACGCTGATGTGTGGAAGGAAATACTTCAGAGAGCATTGATGTTTGCAGTATGGACTGTATGGTTTTGTAATCCTGCTAGTTCCCTCTCTCAGAAAACTGATGGCTTTTCATGGGTATGGCTGAAGGAATGGCCAGAGAAAAAGAGGCAGAGAAACACCAAAGAACACTCGGCAGGCTCAGAGGGGGAAGGAAAGTTGAGTTGAATACTTCAGTTTAGTTGTGTTAGTTTAGCTCTAGTGAAAGGAGAAGGAGATGAAAAGAGTTGAAACTTAAAACTCTGTTTTGCTTTAGAGCAAGGCAAGAAAAATCTCCTTACTACAATTGCATTTAAATAGAAAATGAAACCACCAGAGGGAGATGCAGGGTAAAAGTAAGGTCACTTTTCCAAGTGAGTGTTAAATTGAAAACAAGAATTTTAAAAGGTGGGGGAGGGAAGACTGTTTGCCCAGAACGAGTTTAAAATGTTTCAGGGAGAAACAAGTCGTTAATTGGCAACTTTCATTGATAATGTATTTTATTATTTTTCTGAAGTTAGCTTGTTTCAATTGCTTTTATTGTGATTATTACTGACTCTCTTGGGAAATTTATACTATTAGCATTAGTTTCTTTTACTAAATACATCATTTTAAGGTACTAAGTATAGTGAATTTATAGGCCTGTTAAGGATCTCTACTGCTCCACAATTCAGATAAAATACTTCTTTCCTGGATATTGACCTAGTGGGACAAGATGGACTTTGATTCATAAGTCAGCAAAATCTCATACACACCCGATATTATCCAGGCAAGAATAGTTTTCAGAATATATGTTCTTCCAGTTGCTCTGACATAAATATTCTCAACATTTTGGATGTTGAGAATACCAACAAATACCTTTGTCTTTGGTATTCATTGTATTGGTCTCCCTTAGTCTTCATCACCACTTTTAATTTTCATCAGTATTGGTGATTTTACATAAATAAGCATGTACTTGAGATTTGTTGACATTTTTTTGAGTTCCTGGTTTCTTGGAAGATGTCTGCACCATCTTTGGCATAGCACTACCCTGCCTGGTGTTCTCTGTCCCCTGATTCAGCAATGATTCTGCTTTTTCAAATTTCTTACAAATGGGAGAATTGACACTTTATGGTCTATAACATGGTGTTTGTAAATTCCTTGGACTGGCAGATACATGTAAGCCTGCAGTCGTGCTGTCTGCTCTACTGTGTGTTCTGTGTCCTTTTGATAGAAATAGTGTCCAGCTGTTTTTTTCTGATTTGGCATAAAAATAACTGCAACTTAGCGCTTAAGCATTGCTTTTTCTCTAAGTTGTTGTTTACAGGCACTGCTTATTTAAAACAGGAATTATTGAGCACCCTTTCTTTAAGTGGCCTGTGCTGCTAAGCCGTGAGGGTGCCAAAATTTGTGCCTCCACTGTCAGTCTTCATCTCCCTCAAGGCAAAGACTTCTACTAGCACAAGAAGAAACTTTGTTTTCAGATTATACATTTGGGAGCATTGTTTAGGGTTTCTGATAATTTTTTCAAGTGATACAATGGCTTAATTCTCCCAAATTATGTTTTTACATTTCACTTGCAAAGTAGGAAAAGTTAATAAGCGTTTTGAGAATTCAACATTATAACAACCCTCATAGTTTGATTGCTTCTGGCACTTAAGGTTATTAACTGTTTTACAAATATCTCTAAAAGGAAATAACGTATAAATGATATTCCTTGACATGAAAAACTTGTGTGTTTTTTGAGTGCCAGTGCATTGGTAGTTGTAGCTAGATGCTTACTTATTACAGCTTGCAGGAAACTCATTCCTAATGAAAGTAGCTAAATGGTTTTGTTGGACCAGATCATTAGGTTTAAATGAGAGAGAAGCAAGGCTCTTCTTCCAAAAAGAAGACATAAAGCAGAAAAAAATACGTTAACAAGGTAATGAAATAAGGAGTTGTATCTGTTGTAAAATTAATGAGTTTTCTGGATTTTCTTGTCAGCAATGCAAATTAAGCCACTGCTATCTAATGTTGTAATCTGTTCTTGAAAGCAGTAATTTCCTAGTTCATGGACTTCTTTAAATATTTTGAATTAATTGTAGTGAAGATGATAAAGAGCAGTTGCCCTTATAAGTAGGAGCATCTCTATAGATCTTAATTTTTATGATCTGCTTGATGGGTCTGAACAACTGGAGAACATTTTTACTCTCCGGGGTCAACAGTAAATTCAGATTTAGTGCTCTGAGCACTCGGAAACACCAGATTCATGACCTCTGTTTTTCTGTGACTTTTGCATTCCTCCTACTCTGCCTCCTCTTCAGATTTTCTGCATGGTCAGGGTTAGACATTTTTATTCCCCTTCTTCCAAAGATTATTTTGTTTCTCCCCCTCCATTTTCTGTTTTTTTTGTTTTTGTTTTTGTTTGTGTTTGTGTTTGTGGTGTTTTGTTTTTTTTTTTTTTTTGTTTTGTTTTGTTTTGTTTTGTTTTTTGGGATTTGGTTTGGGTTTTTTTGTTTCTTTCTTTATTTGACCAACAACCCATCAATATATACTTGTGAGTAAAACTGAGAAAACATTTCAGATATTTCAGACAAAGCAGACATTTCCCATCATTTCGTATTGCTCTGTATTTTATTAGAATCTAATGCTGCTTCAGGCTGAGCTGAAACTTGTTAAGGGATTTGAAGTGCTATCTTGATTATCATCTTGGGCCCTGTCACACATTTTCCTGTCTCCCAGAATCTGCTTTCTGTTAAAAGATGTGTGTCGTCACTCATATGCGTACATGCTTGCATGTTGTATATAGCAATAGTTGGTAAGAGAATCAGGAATCATTTTCAAAGGGTGTATAATAGGATTTTTTGGTTTGGTTTTGTGTCCTTGAATAAAGAATGATTAGAAACCTTATTTAGTGGATGATCTACCTAGATTCCAAGACTCTGGTTTGCATATGGTACAGGAAATATATTATGATAATCTCAGTATGAGCTTTTTTAGAAGTAAGTGTATCCAAAGAGAGAGAGTAAGGAAGAGTAAATGTTTGTGAATTTTCTGTGAATTTTCGAGAAAAATAAATGTACTGAGTTTTAGAATTATATAAAGTATAAATTTTATAATTAATTACAATTTAAAGGATGTAGATCTTGACAGTTGGATTGGGAAGGCTTGACTTGGGCAATGGGTAGGTATCAATTTGATCTGTAACTTGTCTTTTAAATAAAATTTGGTCAAAGAATTTTTAATTTTAAAAATGAGAAAAGGAGCCTCTTCTGATACCGGAGGTAAGCAGGAATAATAAAAAAAAGTACATCTGATAGAACAATTTGTTTGCCTAAAATTAATGCACATTAAAATTAATTTGATTTATTTCAAAAGATATAAAAGGTTACTATAAAAATTAGGACTTTAACTGCAGTGGTTTACTACTTTATGTATGTTTCTATTGGTGCTTTCACAGAATTACGAGGTTCTGGGTTTGAGAAATCTGCAAAATAACTGATGTATAGACAAGTCACATAAACACATTTATGTGTGTATGTATACACAGAAGTAATGTTAGGATTGGTTTCTTCAATGAATCCCTCTCACATACAAATAATGTTAGGGTTAGTTTCCTCAGTGAATTCCTGTATTTGTGTCGTATTTGGGTCTTCATATGGAGTTAAGCTTTATTGAGATACACATTTCCATGCAGGATTAAGCATTGTTTTCATACTTGTCCTGAACTGTTGCTTTTTCTTTTCTACCATGAGCATGATATTTTCTGGAAAAGAACTTTTTCTTACAGAAGCAATACTCATTTCTTATTTACTGATAAAGCAACTCCGTATGTTGGAGTGGAAGAGTACATTCTGATCTTATGTACCACAGATGTATTTCAAAATATTTAAGAGGTGTAATTTTGTCTTGCAAACATACAAATATTCTTGGTATTTATGCTTTTATATGTAGATGTTTCAGCTATTACAAGGAGTAAACATGGTAGAGTAAAAATAAATTTGTATCTTTTCTTGTATATATATATGTGTATATGTATCTGTATGTAAATATCAAATGCAGGGATGCAGAGCAGGCAGCATAAGCTCCTCGTGAATGTTTAAATTCGGGAATTTTTTAAATTGCATATGACTGCTTTTCCAGAAAGAGCAAATGTGTGAAAAAACTGCCAGGATGTGCTTTGTTGACAGATTTGCTAATGCAGTTGTCTCAGCGATTTGGTTGAGGCTGTATGTCAGGCAGCCTGCAAAGCATTTGCTGTGGGTTTAGTGTCATATGATGTCTAGTGTTTTTCAAAATTGGGTCGTTTAATTATTCACCCTTTTAAGCCCCAACTTAAAATCTTGGACAGAGCTTTGTCTTCTCAGCTTTGTTATTGTAGGGCTTTGAAGAGGCTGGGGAGGAAGGCTTTTACTGCCTTGCAAAGAAGCAATTCAATAAAAAAAAAAAAAAAAAAAAAAAAAAAAAAAAAAAAAAAAAAAAAAAAAAAAAGAAAAAGAAGATTCTGTATATGTCTTCTCTCCAGCTGACAGGCAAGTGTCTGTTGTGTGCCCGTGCACACATGAGATTAGGGACATGCTCTGTATTAAGGCTGTTGTACAAGGCTTGCTGTATCTTTAATAAGGGTGTCATGAAATTTGCCTTCACATTCTGATTCATTTAGTAGAAGAGCAGAAGGAAAGTGTGTGGCTCTGCCTATGGTTTCTCTACCATTGTTTACTGTGTATTATATTGTGTAATCCGTCAGCCAATTTTAATTTCACAAGCTACTCATTGTGTTTAAACAGTGCGTTTCTTATATTAAATATTTATGGAAGTCTTTGGGAAGAATACATTAAAATGGCAGATGGAGGTCGTTTCAAGCATTCTCTTGATTGAAGGCTGGGGACCCCTGTGAATTTGAAGTCTGCTTTCAAGGAAAGTTCACAGTGTCTGATTATAACCCAGGCAGGCAAGAATTCCACCAATTCCCTGCACTGTGATTTCAAAAAGCAATGGCTGCCTATAATCTTCATGCTTCAGCACCTTTCGTTTTGAAATCATTTGCAAGTGCACTGAGGAATGGTGAACAAAAGCATTTACAGTTGTATTGCTTATTAATAATTCAACAGACCTGCAACTTTTGCGCATTAAGCTTACTCATTGATTTTTAACTACCAAAGCTACGAGGAAGATCTGGCTTTTGATGAGAGGACTGAGATGTGCATCTTCAGGCTCACATGGGTGACAGGGGACTTCTGTGGGCCAGGTGTGAAAGGAGCCCAGCAGAGGGGGTGATGTTATGTCAGGCAGGTGAGGTGTCCCACGTCCTTGAAGGTTGCAGCTGAGGTTTGCTGCTGCTCAGCCTCAGCCAGCTGACCTTGCTGCTTCGCATTGCTGCTTCTCCAAAAGATGCCATGAGCATCCCTGCTGATCTGCAAGGGCTGATTTTGCTTTTTTTTTTGCTAGAAGCTTTTACTCCAACACCTTTTCCTTTGCTCTAATGGAGATGTTTTCAATACTTATGTGAGACAATAAATCTAAGCTGGTGTGTTTTCTAGAAATAAAAATGTAGTATAGGAGATGCAGTCTTTTATACACACTTGAATTAATAAGACTAAAGGCATATCCTGGAATTGCCTTTGTTTGATAATTTTACATTTAAAAAAAATCTAAAATGATTGAGAAACATTTAAGAAAGCATGCAGTAAAATAGCATCTCATAGACAATGTTAATGTTTTTATTCTTCATTAATTTATAAGCGTGTGCAAATGTGATGTGAAATGGATGGTGTCTCAATAAGGTGAAAGAAATTATAGAAAGGCTGGCATAGAGAGACAAAAAAGGCGCACTAGAATGTATTAATAATATTTTTTAAAAATTTTAAAAAGCACAGCAACCCCAAAACAAAAGAAAAACCTCATTAGAGAAGTCATTGCTTTTATCAAGCTTCAGGATAGTAGCCATTTAGGAAAGTTTCTTTGAGAAAAACACAATAACTAATGTGTTAGCAGCTAGGGGAGCCTACCTTTTGCTCTTGCTATTTGCTAGAATAACTGTAGTGTTTTTTCAATGTAAATGATATTCATTTTTGTTACTGGGACTTTTTGACATTTGCCATTTAAGCCATCTTTATGCTTTTGCTAATCATAAATTCTGAAAAGTTCAAGTGTGAAAAAATCAATTTTGTCATTGCACATTACCTTATAAAGTGTATGCAGTGTGTAGTAGTTATTTATTTCATATTGGGAGTATTGTCCCCCTGAATTTGATGGGAAGACAAAGTTCTTGCTGCAAAGAGTCTGTTGTCAGAGCAAACAGCAGGTAACCATTGCAGAAATCACCATACCTAAAATGCAGGCAAATGAATTGACCCTTCTGGGTTTTGTAGACAAATTAGACATTCTTATTACTTCTGCAACTACAAGTTTGGTCTCATTTTTGTAATTATTCTCTGTCCATGTGAATTATTATGGCAGCTGTGTACTCTGTACAGGTTGAGTGACTTAATCATATCTCTTGACCTTGACTAATACTGACCTCAAGGAGAACGTGCTAATGATGGAGGATGTTACCAATAACAGGGCAGTTTTGGATTCAGTGTTACTCCCTTAGAATTTCTTATAGCTTAAGATTTGATTCAAATTTAGAAATTTCATGCATATCTTTGAGAAGTTATGTGTATATTAGATTTAAAATGTTGCCTGTCAACCTTTTTTTTCATTTATATGAGTATAATGTATTTTTGTTGTTGTTTTTCTTCTTACTTAAGAACTTGTGGTTTTTCTTTGAATTTCTTTTAAATTATATATATATTGGATATTTTCAAGCTTCCCGAACACAAGGATAATAAAGTTAGGTCTGAATTCACATCTAAGAAAATGATTTCCATAGAAAATTGAGGGAGAAATTTCTTATGCATGAAACTTAAACTGTAATTCTAGCATTGTTTGGCCATGTTGCTATAATATATTCACTGTAAAAACTAGAAGCTGTGTAAATAAGTGAGTGGCAGTTGCCCCAGGCAGAAATTTTTACTGATTCAATGAGATAAAAGTAATTAAGAAACATGTAGACTGATGGGTAATTAAATCCATGGGAAGCGTTTTGTAACTAATTACTATGTTCTAATCACAGATTGCTTTCTATTTGTCAAGGTAAGTGTATATAATTACACAGTTCCCATGTTCTTTCATCTAAAATCATCTCAGTTGGATGAGTATTTTTTAAGCAAGCCCAGACCTCTTCGTTTTTGGCAGTTCTTTTTCCTTGGAATAAAACAAAGTGGTGGTCATCTTATTGCCTGGGTGCAGGTGGCACAGTTGTCTGCACTTAGCACTGATGCTCTCTGCCATGATTGCATCACATAACATCTGTGACACCTCATTCTCATTGCTCTTGGTGTTCCTACTCTGTTCAGATGCCTAGTGACAGTGTGGTACACATCACTAGACTGAATTGAAACTCCAGCATTTAGGCTGGAGTTAATCTAAATTGCATGTCTTTTTCTCTGCTTTTCAAGTGCAAATATTTTAATACTTCAAATAAAAAGGTTTCCTTCTGTTAAGAAGAGCGATATGGTTTAGATAAAGCTTTATAAGTAAGTGCTTAGGCAGAGCTCGGCTGCTTGTTTTTCTAATGGGACATTTCAGTTTCTCTTTCAGTTGGTTTATGTTTTCAGCTTCATAAGGTGTGTATAACTCCATATCCATACTTAATTTTGCCTTAGAATATGGGATTCCCCCGTATGTCTCACCAAAGCCCATATTTCCCTAGAATTGAGATCAAAGCCTGGAACAGAGAGGATATAAAAACTGTATCAATCTTTGGAATTTCTGTTGAGTACACTGTCTTTTATTATAAAATCATGGATTCATCTATAATAATTTAATTTGACATTTTCTCCTGCCTTGTTTACACCTTGACAGGTGACTGAAGTAGGTGTCTTGAGGAAGTGTTGCTCTGTTGTGTCAGAGAATTGCCAAGAATACTCAGTAAGCTTGTTCTGCTTTTCTCCAGTGGTGGTCAGTACTGGATGCTTTGGGAACAGTCAAAGAAGCAAGGCAGCTTGAGGTGAGGCTCATCTTAAGCCTTGCATGACCTCACACCTTCATGGCCTTCCCATGTCAGAGACTGCAGTCTGAAAATTGTCTTTAATAGCTTCTTCTTCATAAATTTTCTTATAAACTCTTACAGTTCCAGTCTCTGCAGCAGCCCATGGCAACGCGTTTCATACTTTCTGTTTGCAATAATCATTTTTTTTTACTTAAAGCTTTTGCCCAAGACACTCATTGGTTCTACTAAGTTATGGAATCTGAAATACTGAAAATAGGTCATCATCATTTTCCTGATGATCTTCTTGGCATGGTCATGGTTTTGTAGATCTTGGTTGTATTTTCCTTCACCTCTGTCATTCTCAAACTGAATTGTGGATTACCCAGTCTGTGCTCTTGTGTCTGCTTTATTACAGTCTTCATGATAACTCTTATGAAGAAATGTCATGATAGAATTCAGAATTTTGAAATACCAAAGGTGTGTGAAAAGGCATAGCATTAGCTTCTCCTTAGTTTTGTATTCTCTTTTCATTCAGTGTTTACATTCTGCCAACTTTTTTTTTTAATTGGTGCTAATTAATTAGATAATGTTTTCAAAAAATTATCTAGAGAAAAATTTATCTTCCCTATCCAGGCTGTACCTACATAATTTTGAGCTCATTTTTTTCAGGGTTTCATTTAATTTCTTTTTAATGTTTTCCTATTTTGTGTTTATCTGCACAGACTTTCATGGCTGTGTTATTATTATTATTCCTTTGTTCATGATAATCTCTGCAAGTTGTTACAACAGATTTAGTTTTGACTTCCTGTGCATAATTTTATGTCATCACAAATTTTTTTTGTGTTCCTATTCCACAATTTTTTCAGATTGTTTGCCTCTTGAACACACCAATCCTCCTACAAATGTGGTAATTTCTTTCTATTGTAAAAGCTGGCAAATTATTTCCAACAGTAGCCTCCTACCTGTAGCAAGGCAAACTACAAGAGGCATCAGTCCTTCTATACCATGAGACATTACTTTCTCTGCAAGTTATTGGTGAAGGACATTTGAGAGCTGTTTGGAAATCCATGTGCACTGTTTTGTCTATATGTTAACTAAATTATGGAAAAAGTGTAATAAACATATGAATTCACATAAGCATAAGGATTAACATTGACATAAATACAAGTTGCCCTTAATGTGGCAGGGAGTTCCATTAAGAATATAGAAAGGATGGTACCAGAATAAAATGTTATACTCACCTTCATATAACATGCAATTTGGGGCTCAAAGGTATTTAATCTCTTATGCTTTAAATTCTTCATAGTATTTTTAATACTTAATTTTAAATACTTAGTTTAAATACTTAATAGATGCATTCCTTATGCAGAATGTTTTTGCAGCATATCAATTATTAAAACAAGCCACAGTGAAACTTGGTAGGGCTTACACTCTTTCATCAGGAATGGAGAAGTTAAATATCACTCACATTCTTTCGTATAGTGGAGATGTGATTTGATTTGCACCATCCTAGACTTGAACTTGGAATTGTAGCTGTTACAGAGCTTTTTCTAGATCCACGTTATCAAATTTGTATGTATAATGAAAAACACTCGGCAGCACCTGTGGCAGCTGAAATTTTGGAGCCCACAAGTTGAACTCAGTAGCTACTTCTGTTGTGGTTGAAAAGCTACTGACCTGATCTTGAGAAATGAGAAGTTGATTTGAGGGGAGAGAAGCCCTAATATGAACAGGCAGAAGGTGAAGTTTTACTTTCAAAGCTAACAGAAACTCGCAGTGAACTCCCAGAGACAGCTTCAGTCTCCTCCCTCTCTTAGCCCTTTGTACTGGCTCCTGTACTGCCATCTCCCCTAGGATGGATGATGCACTGGATGGCTGCTCTGTGAACATCTGGAGAGCAGGTCCAGATTGCAACAGCCTTATGAGGATGCAGACAGATTGAGTTTAGTCATTGTTAGTCAATTAATTTCTCTATCCTTTTCACTGCAGGATGGAGGAGAAGAGAAATAGGTGGCTGGAGAAAAGTTGTGACTATTTAAGATGCCATACCATTCTTCTTTGTTTTGTTTTCATCATTTTTTACCCCTGGATATACTTTTTCATTCTTTCTAAGCAGCAGCCTACATTGGTCAATGCCAGGGCTGTCCACTGTCAAATGTTCTTCCTTCCAACTACTTTGTGTGATTACATTGCTTACATTACTGAGGAGGCAATGTAAGAAAGGCAAACAGGAGGCAATGTAAGAAAGCTGTTTCTCAGCAGAAAACTTATCAATCAAGAAAGAACGGGGTGGGGGGAAGACAAGAGAGGAAAAAAAAAAAGCTTGTCTCCTAAGCTTGCTGTTTGATTTTGTGTGAAGGTAAGTAGGGGTCATAAACCTGCAGCATATAGGAGTGAGAGACCACTGTAGATCCAAGAGAGATCCTTTTAATATTCTTGTAGGATGGGACTCCTAGAAGGAAAACAAGGGCTTGGAAGAAGCAGAACAGATTTGGCAAGGCAAGTAGACTTGATTGTCAGGCTTTGTCTGCAAAGAAGCGCTCATGTTTGATGATGAAATGTCTGCTGAGACTTTCCTTTGGGCTGCAGCAGTGTTGAAACTGATGTGTCATAATTTCAGTCTGTAGATGTGGCTTAGAAGGGAGGAGTGAAGGAAAAATTGTCTCCTGAAATAACTGCTCCAGTCAAATATGACTTGTGAGAGCTGTCATGTGTATGCTTTTCACTTCCAGTATCCAGACTGGTGATATGAGAACCAGTGATATATGATTTCTAGAAAAGATGCATTGGGTTGATGTTCATACAGTACCTGGCACTAGTTAGAGTCATATTTATTCCTACTATGTTAGAACTAATTATGGTAAGAAGAAAACTTATCTGCTATCTTTTTAGTTATAGAAAGATATGAGATCAAGGGCACTCTTTCAAAAAGCACTTTATTTTCTTGTTCCAAGCATGCATTAATTATTTGAAATAAAAAAATCACATCTCCATTGGGCAACATAGCCATGAAGTGTTTTCAGTTTAAAAGAGAGCTAATTAAGAGCTCTTTGTAGGATAAGATGAATGTTATTTATTTACTGAGATCATTCAGTCATCAACAAATAATCCTAACATACAGAGTGTGATATGATTTTTTTAAAGAACCAGTTTTAAAGAAATTAAATTAAATATGTCCAGACTACAGGCACAGCTGCAGCATAAGCACACAATCTAGCTTGAAATAAGCCACCTTTTTTTTTTTTTTTTTCTCCGAGTACTTCAGCTCATCATTTTATTTTTCAAGATTCTGTAATAGTTTTTTTTTTTTTTTTCTTCAAATAAGTGTCTGGGATTGCTGCTGCAAGCTAGGTCCTTTGGATGTGTCAAGCAAAAAAAGTAATGCAGGATGTATGCACTGGTTTGTATTATTCCTTTAAATTAGGACTTTGTTTAGAACTCCATATAGGCAGCAAATTGGTGATATATAACCCATCAAAATCCTTTCAGGTTTCTAGTCTCCTCTAAATTGGATTGTATTCAAGTTAATCTGAGACAGAATGCATTATTGCCTTTACATAGAGTCATCCAGTCCCTCACGTTTCATAAATCTGAGGACAAAAAATTAATCCAGTAGTTGCAGCTATAGTGAATCTGTTTATATTTTCTCCCACTGTCTTAAACAATGTTAATTTCCTCATCCAGACTCTTGTGAACTTACGGAGAAATAACAGTGTTTTAATTTGTGTTACAGAATTGAAACATACATTTTAATTAATAAGGTTGGAGTGCTTTGGATTAGAAACTGTTTAGTGGCCCTCAGATGCTTAGGTAAACTACCTTTTTCCTATGGAATAGAGAGGCACATACTGATAATTTGAGGTGAACTCCCCAGAATGTCAGTAGAGTTCCTTTAGTGTAGAAATAGAAATAACTTCATCCATTCTTTCATTGTACTTATTCTCCAGTTAGATGAGTTCTATCCTTATAAGCCGTATAAATTTACTGTTCTGTTGTAATGTTTCTTTGGAAACTTTGTGCTATATTTTTACAATGCCGGTGTGTTGAACTGCATTTTTTAGAATATATTTTTATTAGGAAACACAACTTTGGAACAAAAGCATGTATCCTTTTGTTTCTCTTTGTGGTTCAAGGTGGGCTAAATAGCAAGACACTTGTGTTAGTTCTTTTTCTGACAGATATTTAGGTGGTCCTGTATTTTCCTATTAAATAATTGGAACTGCAAAAACTTCTTTACTGGTAGTCTGCACCTTGGCTAATTGGTGCTGAGGATGTCACTAGTCAGATCCAAGGACCTCCTGCTGCTGGTTTCCCAAGTTACAAATCAGAATTAGCTGCTGACAGCCAGCCAAATAACTTCAGCAAATACTTAGGACAATGGGCACTGAAAGGCACCAAGGCTGTGAAGTAAGTCAGTGGTTTATAGACACTGAAGCATTCCTGAGGATCTCTTAAGCTGAGCCACATGGTGCTCAGCTAGGAAGTTGATTGATGGTTTTACAGAGAAAAAAAAAGTTTATGAAAGAATGCTTTTCTTACAGATTATCCTGCATTAATATATATCTGATGTGCCTGGCAATGGTTCAGCAATTGGATGTTTGCCAAGCCTTGACACTTCTGCAAGACACAATGGAGTTTGTCTAGCAGCATAGAGCTTTTTGTTTTATGATCCTGTTTTTAATGAGGCTGACACTTTCATAAGAATTATCCTCCTCTAAATCAGTAACACTTGTACATTGTGATCCTTACATGTTAAATTGTTTATCTGGGCTAAAGTGGAGTCCATTTTGCAAATTTTTGCATCTTATCCAGAATTTCTGTCTTACTATATCATTCTGTTTCAGTGGTTGGATTAAACAAAAAAGATAGCAGAAGGTCTCACGTGAAGTTGAAGAATTATAGACTGCATACAAAATGTTCTAGCAAGGTTCCCTGTTCACATATCCCAAAAATATGCACAGAAGTGTTTGAATGTCTTTGTAACAACCAGTGCTCAAGGATATCAATGGGAGCTGGGAGACTGAATGCATTTGTAGATCTGTTTGCAGCAATTTCTCAGAACTAGACAAAAGTTTGGTATTAAATGTCTTTACTGGACTTATTTACAAGGGAATTTCTTTTGTGCAGTTTGTGCTGTTAAATGTTTGTGTTTTGTGTGCTGTTTTACAGAGAGTGAAAAAGGCATTAATGTGCAGTGGGGAGAATTATTAAATCCTCCCTCTTGATCTTGGAAGGCAGTATAGCTTACTAATTCTGAAACTGCAGCACAGAAATTGGTCAGGCTATGATTCCCCTATGTTAAATTTATAATTAAGGTCCGGAACAAATAAATAAATTATTTTACTTTGAAATTTGACTTTGGTCTAGCATCCGTAATGTCACTAGTGAATGATTTTTTTTAAGTGAAAACGTCTTTGTATGATTCAAAATGACTGAAAAGATATGTGTGCTTTTTTTTTATGAGAGAAGCTTTAACAAACCATCATTGAAGCTGAATTATTTCTCATTACTAGCAGAGAGTGGTTCATTTAAATTGCATTTAAGGTCATCAACAGGGCAGGTTGAAGGAGAGGAAAGAGAGGAGTTATGCATTGTGGTTAAATGTGTTGGAACAGACCTGCAAAATAAAATAGAGACTGTCAGATAGCCTCAATATTTGTTCTGTCATGCATAGAAACATACACAGAGAGAATATGCAGAAAAACTATTGCTCCAGTGGCTTGCATTCAAGCATATGGTTTGATGAATTGCTTGGAGCCCTGGTGATAAAGAATATTAACAACCTGAAGACGGCAAATCATTTAACTGCCCCATACTATTGATTATTGTCACATACTATTCCTTAGGTTTAAGTGGAAGTAAACTAAAGTATTTGCACAAGTAATTATAATTACAAGTTGCAAATTCTCATGAATCTGTACTTTTATTTATGCAGTGCTTATGATATTTCTTTGAAGACCAACTTTTTTTGTGATATGACACAGCCTGTTTTCTCAAGTGTTGTGTCCTGTGATGATGATAGACTTCTCCACCAGTATGAGCCTCACTTTCTCCATTGTTTTCCCTTGCAGGCTGTTGGCTATACCCAAATAAACTGAAAGGCAGTCCTGCCTGCTTTCCCTTGTAGTGGGACACATGCTTGGGGAGTGCTTCTCTGACTAGTTGCTGTTATTCATTAAACTTGTGGGAACTTACTGTTGTTGAGTCTATTTTTCTGCCAAGTTTCATAGAAATTGGTCAGTGAATTCATAAGTCACTGGAGTAGAATGGTACGTGCACAACAATCATGCCCTGTTTTCCTAGGTATCCTGATTAAAGCTATATTTCTTAAATGCAAGCCTAAGGAATCTGAGTTGACATTGGAGACTTGAGTAGGGGGATTCAGTTACCAGTACTGGGATCTACTTACTCAATTCTTAGTAAAAGCAAAAGAGAAGTTGTTTTAAAAAAATAGAAGCTGAATGTTTTCCGTTCTTCTTTATTCCTAAAACCCACTCTGATTGATTTAAACTAATATTTCATAAGTAAGAGTGGTATCAAAACTCCTGTTTGAATAGTAACTCTAAACCTAAACAAATGAGGGAAAACTTCATAATAATCCCAAGATGACTGGATATTTTGTTCAGCTGGAGGAAAGGAATGCATATCTTTTGAAAATTTTCTTTTAAGAGGTTTTAATTTATTTTTCTGTGCCAATCTGTAGTTAAGACTCTGGTGTGATTGAATATAGCCAGTTTTGCTCATTTCTCTAATTTGTGTTTGTGTTCATGTGTTCACACTCAGTCTTAAAAGGCTTCTTTCCCATGTCTGAGTCTCAAACAGTATCTGAGATACTACACGTGTGTCTAGAGCATCTCAGTAGGTTTCAGGGAAGTGTTTTCATCCTGTACATCACTTTAGGGTTTATGCTTGTATGTTTCACTGTATTCTATCATCTGTATTTAGGATTTATGGCATCCTTTTAATTTTTGTTTGAGGCAAGCAGTTGAAATAGGTAATTACTCTCATTATTTTACTAGAGAATGGAGGCAGAAGAGAGAAAATATTAGAAGGAATCTTTCTGAAAATATGGTCAACTCACAAAGCCACTTTATTATTAGCAGTTGTTTCTGTTCATACAAAAACAGGTAAAGGTATAGGACAATGTAATTTGCAGCCAAATTGTTGTTAATGTTGCATAGGGACAAAAAGATGTCTTATGCTACAAATTAAGAGTTACTATAAGCTCTTTATTAGATTATTTGGGTATTACAGCACATGACCCAAGGCTAAAGTTCATGTTCTTAAAAAGAAATTATTGACAATTAAGATAAGCTATTTAAGAAAAGACATTTCTCCCATTTCTGAAACAGACTAAAACCAGACCTTTCATTAGGTTTCTTCTTTTTTCTAGCGTTGCTAAAGCTTGTGGTATATGTAGAAGTGACAAATGGTGTATGAACATGCAGCAAGCGTCTTTTGCTGCAGGGCAGAGTACTTTATTTTTTAGGTTGTAGTTTGGGTTGGATATTTGATGACTTTGTAGGATATTGTCTATATTTTATTTCTTTATCCAACTTCGTGATATGCATTTTGCATTTTTAATAAAACTGCTCTGCAAAGTATCCCATCTATCATTATCAGAAAACATAAACATATGCAAAAAAGTGCTCCTTTATCTGTTGGATCATATTTCTTTTAGAAAAAATGAGAAACATTTTGGAATAGCATTTGTGTTTGATTTGTGTTTCCTCTAGAGTGTTTGCATTGGAATTATTTTCAGTGCTCATAGGGTTCAGAAAGAAAATGATTCTTTAAATTCCTCGAAAAATAATGTAATTGTGGAATTCTGAAGCTTGATTGCAATGCTATGATTACGATGGCTTAGTCATCAATATTCTGTAGTAATATTGCTCTGAGTGTTGAAAGGCTGAATATTTTACATTTTAATACAACTTCTTACACATGTCCATGCTAACTGACAGAACTGGTCCTGCCTGGAAGGGTCTTTATTCAACCTAACTTTCCATTGAAACTTCTGGTATGCGTTGGCCATGGGCAAGAGTACCATCCCAGACGAACTGCAGCACTCACCCTGTAACCCCTGGGATGTTCTGCGTGTTCCTCTCCCAGGGACATGTCCCTGTAGCCATTTGTGAGCACCTCAGTCAGGTTTGGAACCGGGCCTTTGCTCCCTGCTCCACTCCTTTCTAAATCAAATACACGTTCTCTCCCTAGTCACCTATAAGCTGGTGCTTCCACAGCCCCTGGCAGGGTTGGAGGAGTCTCCTAAAACTGAAATCTCTGTTAAATGAGGGGAAGTACTCCTGATGGAGAAGCCATCTTGGGAAACAAAAGACAACAAAAGAACAAGTAACAGGAGCATGATTCTTCAACGATTACAACTGCTGTGCAGAGAAGTAGTATTTGAAATGCTCTTATCTGGTTTGAAGGGAAATGTGATCTCCCAGTGTTAGTAATAACTCATTAAAGAAGTCTTTGAGACATGTGTGTTGTTTTTTCAGCAAGATTTCCCTAGTGGTGGGTTTCTAATAGTTAATGCAGCTGAGCAGCTGTTCTAAGATTTGTGCAGTTTGATGCCTTCATAATTTTTCTCCTGAAGTTTCATTGCTGGGTTATGTCTTTCGGAGCTGAATATAGGCTCTAAAGGTGTTAGTAATAAGTCTAAGGAACACATTTTAGAAATTTTTAAAAGAAGACAAAGGTAAACTTGTGTAACACTTGTAGACTTGTGTTACCAAGTGTTTAAAGAAAAACTATTTAACAAATGGATGTTCTTAGATTATTTCAATAATATTTTTAGGGATTTCTTTCCTAGTGTCAACTGTTTGGTGGGGTTTTCTAATAGATGGAATAATAAACGTTTTCTGAATTGCTAGGATCTTGTTTGAATTCTACTCTTTAAAAGACCAAGTAATTTCCCTCTCAATATTCTTTTGTTGAAGATTCATAGATAGAAGCTCATCTCTATTTAGATTTAATTCATGTTCCTATGTTGACATATAATAAGTTCATCAAAAGGTAAATTATTGTTTAGATTGAGACCTTTGTGAGCATTAATCTGTTTGAGAAAAATACATTAGTATCCTTCAAAACCCTTGACTGATTTCTGTTTGACCTCCCTGTGGACATCTCCAACACATTTTAATTGCATTCTGCTGATGATATATTTTGGCAGTCTATCACTGACTACTTGAAATAAATTTAGATTAAGGTGGCTACACACCAAAAAGGCTTTGAGTACTCTGTGAGAATTCAGTGGATATAATTAAAGAACTTCATGATTTGAAACTGGGAAATGTATATTAGTGCAAAGCAAGCATTCTCCTTTTTTGGTCAAACTGACCCATTTAGAGTTGCAGAGACAATACCCTTCATTTGAGAAAATATTTTAAGTAATAGTGAACATTAAAAGAAAGGTTTGACAGAAATCAGGGGATTACAATGTTATTTTTATCTGCAGACTTTCTAATTTGTAATGCATACTTTCCTGGCAGTTATTTTTCTCATTAAAAACAAACAAACAAACAAAAAACCCCCCAAAAACCCCAAAAACCCCCAACCACAAACAAACCAAACAAACAAACCCACAAACAACACTCCACCCCCCAGCCCCACCCCAAAACCAGAAAAGGATACCCCTACCTTAGTTTTGCTGCTTCATGACTTGCTAAGGAATTGTTTTAGCTTGTAGCCAGGTGCAGCAAGCTTGGCTTACCTGTAGATGGGAAGGCCATAATGAATGAATGGTATTATCTGTGCTGTTGAGAGAAGGCAAATTTAGGTAGGGATTATTATCCAAGAAATTGTATTTATGGAACTAGAATCCCCTAAGTGCATTCCATGTTTAGCTGACCATCTTGCCCTTGAACATGCTGACTCTTTTCCCTGCTTTCTTGTCTTCTAGGATGCATCAGTTTTACAGATTCTTGAGCTGTTTTCACACTTTTTTACAAAGAATACTTGTTATTAAAATCAGTCATTTCCCTAGGATTTGGTATTTCCATATAAAATGACTGTGATATATTGAGGAATTGATGAAAAACAAAGCAAAACAAGCCTTTCTTTATTAAAGTATTTCTGTATTCTGTATTGCCATTTGAAGTTTACAGTATTATATCTTGGCTCATAACTTAGTGTGAAACAAAGCGTTTAACACCTTTTTATTTGTCCCTTATTAGAGTACTCTATTCTGAATGCTAGGGTTCTTTCGTGATTAGAACATGAAATGTTGTAAAAGATATGTCCCACAATCCTGGTATATGTCACAGAAAAAAGATTATTCGTTAGCTTTTCAGTTAAAGAAAGACATAAACTATCTCCTTTCTATGATTACATTTCTGAAATTTCAGCATTTTACTGTAACCCAACTTCAACTAATTTCCAGCTAATTTTTAAAATATCATCTCTAAATCCCCAAAATGTATTTCTGTCTTCTCTTGCCATTCATCTATTTAAAAAAGTAAAAGTAAAAAAATCGAATAAAATAGGACTGTAGGATTCAGGTCTTGAAAATGCAAGAAATCTGAGAAGAAGAATGCTCTGTGGAGGATGAAGTGACATGTCAAATACTTCCAACACATCCTGGCAGCTTGTGTGCAAGCTCCTGTTGTAGAAGTTTATATGATGGTAAATTCAGATTCAGAAAGTTATTTAGCTTGGCTACCAACATTTTCAATGATTGAAACTTCGTATGCCATGCCACTTCCCAAGAATTAATCAGTTTCCATGAAAACATGTTGTTTAAATTAACCCAAACTCATTAGCACTACAGAGATGGATACTTAGTAAAAAAGCCTCCATTAATTAGCACTGCATCCCATAGTATGCCTACAGCTCATGACCATTTCCTTGAATTTGTGCAGTGTGTGACCCTTTGCATCTGATATTCATCTACAGCAGAACGATGGCCCATGTTTTGTGTGTAAAACAGCGAGCGTATGTTATAATGAGTGGCACGTTACTCACTTTTTCCCAGTGAATTCCAAAGTCATAAACAAGGTTTCTCGTATACCTCATTTTGAATTCAGAGCTCAGTGCAGGTTTTTCATTTGTGTTCTGACAATAGGCTTAGCAATAATAAATTTTGTTTTTTCGGTTTTTAAGCTTATGGAAATGTTGCTCTTTGTCCTTTCAGTGGCTAAAAAGTATTTGTGCAGGGTGCTGGACTAACCCTTCTGGTGGAGGGTCGAATATTCTCTGCCTGTGTGTAGTACCTGGACAACATGAGCATATCAATATTTCACAAAGTGTATTTGTGAGGCATGGAGTGGAGTGCAGTAATTCCATGCTTCAGGAACCTGCATTTCTATATGCTGTGCACAGGGGTGCAGAACAATTCTAAACTCATATATTGTCTGTGTTTTCTGAAATTGCTTTCTTTTGTGTTTAAGTCTCTTTTTGAAAATCTGTTCCCAGTCCTTTTTGTTTTACTTTCTTGCTGTATCTACCATTGCCTGTCATTGAACTTGCTCCTTGAATAACGTTGTTGGTTCTGCAAAGAGCTAATTAACATCAGGCAAGTGTGTCCCTGATTGTTAATGCACATAAGACCTTTACTCTGCTAACTCAGGAAGTAATGTCCACTTTCTCTGAAAACCAACAGAATTCTTGTAGGATGTCTATATACAGTGGGAAATTTTAGTTTTATCTCTTTTCAGTTGGGAAGTATAATGATTAGGTGGTTTTATTTTTATCCTTCTTTCATTTGTGCAAGAGCTAACCTTCTAAACAGGCTACTGTTTGCATAACATACATGCCTGGAAATAGGAAGGTCATAGGCAGGTGACCAATAGAAAAAGCAAAGACCTCTCTTGAAGAAAAACTTCCTCAGACTGAAAAATAGTACCAACTCATGAAATTCAGCTATGCACTTTTCCCTCCATTTTTTAAGAAATCTTTTCCTCCCCTTTCTCTTCAAACTGGCTACAAACCCCAATTTATCATCATGATGTATGGTATCATTAATCCTCCTTGAAAGCAAGATGCATAATGCTGCAGTGTTGGCACTGAGCAAACTTCAGTGGCCTGACTGTCTTCACGCCCCTTCGAGTCTCTCTTGTTCTAGCAGAATGAAACTGGACTCCTAATCAGATTAGCTATCATGCTGTTTGCAGCAGCAAGTGACCTATTATCCTCCTCCCTTTCCTTCCCCTCCTCCGTCTCCCCTCTGCTAACGCACCGCAGCTACAAAACGAGCGAGACAGGGCTGCTGGTTTATGCTCTGGCAGTGAGCTGCTAGGAACAGAGGGCCCTATAGGGGTAGAATGACCTCTTTTGTGAGCAAGGACAAGAGTTTGCTTTGTGGGAGAGAGAAACCTTTTATGCTTTCTTTGGTATTTAATGATTAGTTGGCTCTATCTGCTGCATGCTTTTTATCGGGAACTCTCAAACTTTTTTTTTTAATGCCATAGGAAGAAGGTATAATTTAAATGAAACTTTTAGTGCTGTTACAAGCTTTCTTATTCCTTGTTTTGGAAAACTCCTTCTATAAAAATACTTTGCTTATCAATATAGTAGGAGAAGTGAGTAAAATCAACTATAATACAAATTGTAGAACTGCTAATCCCCACAACAATCACGGGTAGTCAACTTCCTTTCTAAATGCCTTGATGGCAAAGCATTTTCTGCAGGGGGAGAAATTCTGGTTTTGATACTTTTATATGGTAGATTTGGATAAATAAGCAAATTCAGTGAACCCATATTTTAAATGATTTAATCAGTTTCATTTCTCATACGCATGACTTTGGAAAAGTAAAATTTGGAATAAATACATTTGCAGCTTCCACTTTCTTAACCACAGAAGATAAAATGGAAAGCCATTCTAAGTCATGCGACTATTGGTTTCTTCTATCGGACTTCACATCTAAATATAAAGCAGATGGTAGTGGATCATTACCTAAAACTTACTTTGGTGTTAGTAAGGAGTAGATGGATATCTGGGCCAGAACTCTTAGTTTCAGCATGGAATTGTTCTTGTAAAATCTCCAAAGAAACCCTAAAAATTGGTGTGAAAGGTGGTAGTATGTGATGTATGTCCATATGTTGTGGTATTGGAGACGATGGGAAGGGGTTTTAACTAGTGCAAAACCACAGTGTTTAAAAGTAATTAGGAAGAGTTCTTGTTCCTAATGCTTGGTTGTGGTTTTTTTTGTTTGTTTTGTTTTGGTTTGGTTTGGTTTGGTTTTTTTTTTTTTACTGTGGTTCAGCTCTGATGAGATTTTGTAAATTACATAAAATAGCACAAAATATGAAGGCACTTTGGGGGGAAAATGTATAAAATATACATTCAAAAAACATTATTAGCACACTTTACTGAATTAGAACCAAGCTGTTTCCTGAACTAATTTGTATTGTGCTTGATAAGGTATTTCTTAATCTCTTTTCCATCAAAGTTCATTTAAGCTCTGATTGCAACTTAGTATGTGAGAGAGAGAGACCATGCATTTTACTTTTTGAAAGTATACCTTAATCTAACCAAAATGCAAATTATGTTTCATAGTTTTGAAAAAGCAATTGCTGGGAGATTTAAGGGGGGGCCAAGGTGCAATTAATTTTTCTTTTTTGCAGTTTGTGAATATAGTCCAAAGTTTTTTGCATTAGTTTGCAGGATCAGGAAATCATTGTAAGTACCTAAGTCACGTTTGTAGTAAATGATCCTTTAAATCCTGTTATGGCTTCAGAGGGTCTGAGAATTTCATACCATGAATATATACTAATGTGTAGCATTTTTATATAAATAGATGAGAACTTTAATTGTTAGAGTAAATATTCACTGAAGTATGTTGGCAAGGAGAAAGAAGAAGTATCTTTAATTTCATTACTAAGTGTAGTAGACAACACAGCCAAGCAGAATCTTCCGAAGTGATACTGTTCATTGTTCTGCTTTTAAAATAAATTCTATCCCTACATAGGTGGAGTGATCTCAGTCAATATAACTTGGTCTGTATGTCACTTTGTATTAGTTTGCAAACATTTGTTCTCAAAAATATGTAGACCATAACAGTTACTGTGTTCATTTCCTAAGCACTCTAATATATGTGTCATCCTGTGGGTAGTAGAAACCACAACTGCCTTAAAGGCTTGTACTGAACTAAGCACTTGCAAAACACAGCTCTAGGTTTTGTAACTGCAGACTGACATCCAGAAGTAATAGAAATAATCCTGCTGTAAGAGGCATCCAAGTGTGCTGAGAGTGCTGGCTGATGTCATTGTGGGGCTGTTCTCTCTCATCATTCAAAGGACATGACAACCAGAGGAGATTCTGGATGACTGCAAGAGGGAGGAATGTCACTCTGCCCTCCAGAAAGAGCAAGAAGGGAGAGCTGAGGCAGGGCAGTTGAACCTGTATGGGGCAAACACTCCTAGAAGCTACATCCTGGCACAGGAAGGGCAAGAGGATGCTTGGGAACACTCGGCATAGGATTACCAACCGCAAACCACGTGATGGGCCTGAGTGACTTTTCAGATTGGATCTCTGGCTTTGTGGAGGACTGGAAAGCAGTGGAGTTGAGGTGTTTTGGGGTGGGTTGGTTTGGGGTTTTTTGAGGAGGGTAGGATATTGTTTATTTTTTGTTTTGGGGTTTGGGGGTAGAGTTAGAGTCTTTGTTTTCTTTTGGGGTTTTCTGTTTTGTTTAGGTGTAGTTTGTTTGGTTTTGTTTACCTTAAATTTTTCTATGACTCCAGCATAGTTCTTAATGTACTTAGACTGGTGAGGTATAGACTGGATTACTGAATGATGAGAAGGTAAAGGAATTTATTGGACTGTCAGGTTCCCAGAGTGGCAATCCATAGTATAAGGTCTATCTGGTGGTTACTAAGGGTATTTTGCAGCCAGTGTTTCATGTCTTTCTTAATAAGGTGGAATCTGGGAGATGATACCAAATTAGGGGGGTACTTGACTGGCTGGAGGGTACAGCTAATATTGCAAGGGACCTCAACTGCCTGGAGAAATGGACTTACTGTAGCTTCATGAAGTTCAACCAAATCAGGTAAAATGTCCCAAATCTAGGATGAGATAACACCATCATGCTTCATTATGGATGTGGAGAGCTGACTGTCTGGGAAGCAGCTTTGCAGCCTTTGGAGTTCCTTTGGGAAAGCTGGTGCACATGAGTCAGCAGTGGAACCCCTCTGCAGTTGCCAGCTGTGCCCCAGCTGCTGTTGGAGAGTGCAGCCACAGGCCCCAGGGAGCGACTGGTGCCTTGGGAACTACGAGATGTCACAGAGAGAGTGCTCTGCCCATTTTTGGGTGCCTCAGGACAAGACTGACAGACTGACACACTGCAGCAATTCAGCAGAGGGACATTGAAATGATCAGGAGGATGGAGCACATAATAGTCGAGAAATAGATTTGTGAAAAGAAAGCTAAGAGGAGTTATTATTGCTGTTTATGACTGCCTAATGGACCAGTACAGAGAAGACAGAGCCAGACTGTCTTGAAGTCAGACAGGTCTTCCAGAGGTAGGATAGTAGGTAACAAGCTGGACAAGTTAGCACACAGCAAATTGCAGTTAGGTGCAAGTAAAAATATTTTACCCTTAGGGTGGTCAAATAATGGAACAGATTACCCAAAGTGGCTGTGATATTGCTGTCCTCGGAAATAATCAGAACACAACTGCAATTGTTGGTAAGGTAAGAAGGGTAAAAAAATAGGTCTTTTAAAAGGACAAAATACTTTTGAGCATTAATAAAGATCCTCTAGAAATTCAGGCTGTGAGACAGTTTGTACACAGTGTGTCGAGAGCAGAATTGCAGCTGCATTTATCTGTATGATACAGTGCTGAACTGTAAGTTGACCTGTACTTTACAAAATACAGAAAAAACATTGATCCTTTAGGTCATAGCCTGACAGCTTCTCTGTTTCAGCAGCCCTGAACCTAGACTTGTCTTTTTTACTTCAATCTACTTGCATCATCTGCTAGCCAGATATCATGCATTCTCTAATTGTGACACTTCGGTGTGAGTTACCATCTGAATAACTATGATTTGTACAGGATTGTGTCCAGCTCCATTATTTCTATCTTCCAGAAACCCTGTATATATACAGATGAAAAAAGGATAAGGGTTTCTTGGTGAACTGGAAATGAGTCCTTCCAAATCCTCCTTAGCATCAGTAGTTGTTCCCAGTTTGATTTTCTCTTTCAGGGAAGTCCCTGCAATGGGATGCTTCAGTGCTCATCCATGTGGTTGAACTGTTTTAAGAGGACACTTGGACAGTGGTGATTCAATGCTAGCAGAGTACTTCAGAATTACAAGAGGAAACTGATTCCTCCAAATCTCATTTTCTGTTTAAACTTGCATTAAATCCAGATTGGTATAGTGATCTGCTATATGCACAGTTCTTCACAATTTCCCCGTTAAGGCACTGATTCCGCAAAGTAATCAAAGCACATACACTGCATCAAGTATGTAAATAGTTCCTGTGAAATCCATGCTGAATAAATAAGGAGATACTCAAATAATTGAAGAGAAAATAAAGTAGGCTAAGCTCATTCTGAACAATGAATTTGGTGTTTGCTAAGCATTTATCTTTGGCCAGGAGTTTTTGTTTTTAAATAATTCTAAGGTTGTGATCAGGAATGGTCAGATTGACTGTCCTCAAGTCTGCAAGATACAAACATTTATGTAAGGCCTCCCCTTGGCAGATGGTCTTTCAGATTTCTGTGGTGCATTGGGAGAGGTATTTCTGTGGTCTTTGCAGCACTGCAGGCTGCCGTAAGAATTCACTGCTGGAGAAGGAATCACAAGGAGGTCAGGCAGTTATTGATAAGCATATGTGGGCTACTGAGAAGGTCAGAGTCAGGGGCCTCCCACTGAGGCAGCCTGCAAAGAATTGTGCTGTTGGAAAAGCCACTCCTGTTCACATTAAAAAATCTGCCAGGAGAGAGGAGAACAAGAAGGGGAGGAGAAGGAAAAAACAGGGGGATTGGGGGATTGAATTTCATATGTACAAAGTCAGTTATCAATTTCGAAAATTTCACTGGGATTGGTGCCCAGTATTTTAACATCTTCAGATTGTCTTGTAGATTAAAATAAATTAATTTTTCTGATGGAGACTTCCCTTCAGTTTAAAGGATGCTTGGTACTGCTGAAACCCGTGTTTATGATAGTGATGTGAAAATAAAGCAAAAAATTGCTAGAAGTTCTTTTTATTAAAGAAATTAATAATTTCAAGTGGTCTCTAAACCAGAAATGCACAAATTTTGTAAAAATTATAGATGTAAGATTCCTTATCTTCTTTATGATGGTTTACCCCACAAAAATGAAGTTAAAATCCATGTCAGATAATCTGCAATGAATATTCTTTATATTTGAGACATGTGAGAAGGCATAGGGTCAGAACTTTCTTCATTTGCTTGGAACCTGTTTTTCTTCCAACATTTTCATTCTCAGTAATCTCCAGTTACAGCAGAGCAGAGATCAGAGGCCAACTGTTAAGGTTTCTCTTGTGTGCTGGATAGTGATGGCAGAGTGAGAAATAAACCCCGAGCTGTGACCAAAGGCAGACTTGTAATTACTTGGATATAACAATAATTGGCCTTAATATTGTAACAAATGCTCTGAGTTTGCACATCTGAAGTCTGCAGTTTGGATCAATTTTCTTGTTTACAAAATCAGCTTGCCTTTATTAGCAGCAAAATTGCCCAGTAACAGGGTGGTGAATGATCGAATGAGGTTCACTGCAAAAGAAAGGAAAAAATTCTATATGTGATTAGACAGTGGATTTAAATAGGCTCCTGTGGAGGGCTGGAGTTTGGAGGGGAACTGGGTGGAGTGAAAATAGGAAGTGTTGGCTGACTTCATTAATACTGCTTGAGAGGTCTATTGTTCTCTTACCTGGTTTAAGTTTAGGCTCCTAAACTGAGGATGCAAAGGACTGAAAAAAACCAGCCTAAAATCAGTCGACACAAAACCTCTGTCACACACAGTTATGTACAAAGTTGATTTATCTTAATGATCCTACTTGTAAATATTTATCACTTACAGTAGCTTTCAGTATTTGAAGATCCATTTTGTCAACCAGAAATGGGACGTGAACTTTTTCCTAAAATACAGGTGTTCTTCCTCCTCTCTGCACATCGCCCCCCATCCCCAGTCATAAAACTTCATCCTTGGATCTCTCAGCATGAATTATTCCCATTGCTTGTTGTTCAACACCCTGATCGGAGAGCAGATGAGACAGTTATTCCTGTTGTTGCTGATTTACTATTACAGCTGCTTCCTCTTCTTGTGATTTAATTTGAAGTTTCAGCCCACCAGGGGGCTAATGGTCCCCACCTATGCAGCTTTAAAAGCTTGATGTTGTTTTCCACCAGAATGTTATTTCCATTCCTAGCCAGTGTTTTTGGTTTGTTTTTGTTTTTCCTCAGTGTTCATTTGGTAACTGTGAGGCAGTATTCCATTAGCCATTTTCATTAAAAAAAAAAAAAAAAAAAAAAGGAAATCCAGCCCAAACCCCATGCAACTCTTTAGACTGAAAGCTTGCAAATAAGAATTAGTCTGTTACAGTAGAAACTCAGCAAATCAGTAAGTTTTGTAGTGTTCTTATGGCTATTGGAGACCCATATAAAGAAACCCAAACTAAACAAAAGAGGATTTTATCAATCATTTAAATTCCTTACATTTCTCTTCTTTCTAACATACAGCATATAAATCCACTTATTTTTTTCATGCATTCCAGGAAAATGTAGGGCAGGCGACAAACCCAAGAGTATGTTTCATGGTGGATACTGCCTGTGGTGAGATGAATTCCAAAAACATTAGCAAGTGCACTGAAATCCACAGTGTGATTGTGTCCTGCAGGCAGATTCTGCTCTGAGGGAGCTCAGTTTGAGTGTGACTACAAACTTGTGACTGCGAATGGTCAACCAGAGAGCACTTGGTACTTCAGGAACGCTTTACACCAGACTTCTACCAAGATCCAAATTGTCCCTCTCCCTCACTATTCTCCCTCACCTATTCTTGAAGCAAAACTTAAGAAGTAATTAGTTTTCCAGTTAACCTTAAATTTTAAGCATTTTTCATTCTTAGTAATAAATTACCTTGAAAACATTTCTGTGCCAACAGGATTGACTTTGATGCTCAGCATGGCTTGCTCTCTGCCATTATTGTTACAGCGTGAATTTAAGAGTAACAGTCTTGAATTTGTATTTTGTAAAACATTTAGTTTTCTAGGTTTATTGCTTTTAAGTGATTAAAGTCAGTGTATGGGCTTAAGTTTTCCTCATTTGAGTATAAATCTGTAAAACAAACGTTTACATTTTACGATACATTCTCTGCTGGCCCAAAGAGTGCTTTGATGAATTATGCACCTTCTAGTGATGGATTATTTCTTTTACCAGTTCATGATTGGTTTCAGAAGTTTAGCTCTTCACTGAGTTAATGGTATCTTATCTTGCTGTGAATCACAGTTCTTTTCTTCACAGACACCCTGTTTTTGATGGCTTATTTCTTGCTTTGGGGTGGTCAGGAAGAGGGGAGGGATTGCATTGCAAAAATGATGAAAGCTGGGCAGGCTGACAGAAGTGGCTGTGTGAAACCTCAATGCTTTCAACTATTATTAAAGGGCGGAGTAATCTTTCCCCTCTTTGTGAAGGAGGATATTATTACCAAATATCAGCGTTCAAGGTTGCTATTTACAATATAAATCAAATGCACTACTTCCTAAGGCTCTGATAGATGGAAAATGAAGCATTAACTGCCAGGAAACAGGTTTTCCTGTATTATCACTCAGTCGTGCAGTGGTCACTAACCTTTTCAATACAACCTTAATACTGCATTGCTAATAGTATAATTTAAAGAATACAAGGTTTTAATAGTTACTTCAGGAGGAACGTTAATCACAGTGCTTTACAGCTGGTTTTGCTCACTGGAAGCTTACCATTTAATAAGCTAACTACTGTAATAACCATTAGTGCAAACTCTGCTTGGGTGATGTCTCTTGCAGTGTTTAATGAATTAGGCTCAAAAAATAAAACAGTACTAAACTTGTCTGACTTGCTGTAGAGGCAGCACAGAATTAGTCATTGGCTGTGAATGTTAATCACTCCACAGCAGTGATAATTTACAGCATTGTTGTAGCACTCTTGTGCTCATAAAATGAACTTAATAACCCACTGCTACCCATGGGATAAGCCTTCCTTCTCCTTCCCTCCCCTTTGCAATTGAATACCCAGTCTGGCTGCATAATAGCCATGTGAAATACTGCATTTAAAAGAGTGAGCAGCTGTATGATAAAATAAACAGCTCTAAAACAGATTTGTTAATTATCTCTTTCTTTTATTCACAGAGGGTGTTTGTGAGATATGGCTGACCAGTGAAGACACAGGGGCTTATGGCAGAGACATTGGCACAGACCTCCCCACGCTTCTGTGGAAGCTGGTTGAAGTTATTCCTGAGGGAGCTATGCTGAGGCTTGGCATGACAAACCCTCCCTATATTTTAGAGCATCTGGAGGTAAGGAAGAAAAGGAATCATTTATATGCTGACATGGACATTCATTGAGTGAGTCAGCATGGAACCTTGTGTGAACTGTCTTTCATTTTAAGCAGTAGTTTAAAAACATAATAGACTTAAAATACGTTTACAATTTAGACTAGCATTGTTAAACCATTTTCCTGATGCAGCAAGTTCTTAAGATAATAAGATACTCAAGTAATTTTGGGATTAAGATATGACTGAGATATCTGACATGTAGGACTTTATTGTAGTGATGTTCATTTGTGTGTATGAAGAAGTGTTTCCAAGAACTAAAGGAAATGTCATTTGCAAGTGATATGGGATTGGATTTTTCTTCCTGATGCACCTGAGACAAATATTTCCAGAAACACTATATGGTGCTCTCACTCAGTGATGCATTCATTATCCTATTTTTAGTGTGTTTAGAGTTTCCATGAAAAGAAACAGAAATGTAAGTATGTATCTGTGTTTAAATAAATGTAACAAAGCAGTTCAATGAAATTAGAAGTATATAATAGTGTGAATTTGAAAGAGTGGCCTATTCATACAGAGGAAGAAGTGAGTTTCTTCTGAAATGTAAGTTGGTTTTGATGGATTCTGTCCCCAAATGAACTTATTGAAATTCCTAGCAACATAGAATGAACATAAATGTAAAGATGAGGAAAAAGGAGGGAGGGATGTAGTTGAAGGTAAATTTTGTAACCATGTGCTTGTGTAATACCCGGATAAGTGGCTGGCATCCATGCTGCTTTCCCAAAGACAGTATAACATTAATAATTGCACTTGTGTTTTCTTAAGATTTCAAGGACAGTATTTTCTCTTCAGAGTGCTATAACTGCACCTTTGCCTGTTGTTGAAGCATGTGGGCCAGAGGAATCTCATCTTGGTAGGAATAAGCAGGTTTTCACTTCACCAGCTAAAGAATTTGAACTGCAGGAAGTTGCAAGAAACTTACTTGGTTGTTATTTTATTTTTTGGTTTAGCATTCACTTTATTGAGAGTTTTAACTTAGCACACTGCACAGGAGCCTTTAGAAAGTGGTGTGGTTGTGTTTTTGAGAACTTTGCATTGTCTGGGATTCTCATATCTGCCACAAGCTTCTTTTTTTAATATTTATTTATTTATTTATTTATTTATATTTTATTTTAACATTTTTCATCATCTTGTACAAAAGCAAATCAAGCTTTTAGAAACTTTCACAGTTAGTTCCTTTGCTTTCATTTTTAATTCACATTATTAAAAGTGTTTTGGCATAGACTGCTGCTTTTGTCACTGCTGGTCATTGTATGAGTGCTCTCAAAGCTTTAAACAATAGAAAAATCAGTTGCTGTAAATAACAAACTGCTCTGCCAAGATAAAGGGCACTCGATATAATCCAAGAAAAGTGGAAAGAATGTTGCTTTCCTTCAATCATAGTAAGCGTGAGCATGTCACAAATCTGTAAATTTATGATATCTAGTCTTTCTGTTTATAAATTTTCCAGAAGGTGCTGTAGGTAAGACTCATTTTTTTACCTGACTCATATTTAGGAAAAGGATTCGTATCTCTTTGAAAATGGACCTTTAGGTGTCATGGAAAAGGGAGATGAATTCATGGAAGCCTACTGAAAACGTGTGTCTTGAATATTGCTGTGCAGAACATGTGTTTGTGCACGCCAGCCTTTTTTGTGCAGTAGCAACATCTGCTGTTGCTCATGTTCTTCAGTGCTCCTTACAATATCCAGTTCATGATTTTTCTAAGGATTATTTAAGCACATTTCTGTGTTACATGTGTGACCAAGAATTTCTGATCTTTAAATTTGGTGACGTAATTTTGCTGATTTTTAAACTGAATTAGTGATATTTTTTTGCTTTCTGCATTTTATCCTAGTCTCCTCTTCCAAGCTTACCAGACTTTTCTCTGAAGGATCACTGGGGAATGTAATCAGTCTCCTGTATACGTGAAAGTAAACTTTTTATGGGTAACATTCTTTTAACTTTCCAGTTGAGGAAGGGGTAAAACTCTAATTCGTTTTAAAAAAACAAAATTAAGTGAGAAGCTGATTAACTCTGACGTCAGTTGATCAGGATAAAATCCAACTTTAGATCTGTTACCTCCTAAGAAAGGTATGAAGGTGTGTTATGCATTGCAAACATCTTTCATTAATTGTTTTAAAAGGTGCAGCATTTTAATAATTTATGTTGCTAGAAGTCCTCTGTGTAATTATGGTGTTGTTTGGCTTTCTGTGAAAAAAATTTACCTGGGCAAAGGTACTAATCTTGTGTCACTTTTTGTATGCAATGCAAAGGACAAAATAATTTCAAATGTGTATCTTTTTTAAAAATCAGACATTTTTGGCAGTTGGATGCAATTGTACACAGGCAACAGCTCAACAGGGGTTTGTTTCACTTTTGAAATGATATGTGGCATAGAGCTACAGTAGTCATCTAAATGTAGAAATTAATTTTGAGATCTGGACAGAGCTTGCCTAGAGACTCAGCCTAAAAGCAATAATTTTGTTTCTTTTACTTTTCTTCCATATTTATTGGAACTTACCTGCAGGTGAGAGGGTTTCATTTGCCTCAGTGTCTGGAAATCAGTTTCTTAGTCTCCACTAAGAAGTGGTAGCCAACAGCTCTGCTGTTGCACTGATGGAGGCCAGCACAAGGAGAGGAGGAGGAGGAAGACAGCTTGGGTCAGGAGTGGTGAGATTAGAGCAGAGGAGGGGGCAAAGGAAAACTGGGAGAGTTTATAATGGACATTAAGGCTCTTATGCTGGAAGGCTTGCTAGATCTAGGGGCCTGGGCCATTCAGACTCCTGTTTGTTTAAGGCAGGGAGTCAGTTTAAGTTTTCGTATGATTTAAAATAGCATATCCAGTTCCTTCAGGTAGTACTGTCAGATAAATGCCATTCTGTACTTGAAAATTGTTGTCATTTCAGAGTATACTGTAATCTCATGAAAATCCTTATGCTTGTGCTGTGTGGTCTGACAATTTAGTACTTTAGTTTTTTATTCAGTAAATATGGTGGTATTAATGCCTTGTGTAACATGAATAGTCTTGGGATGAGAAGCAGACGTGTTTTCAAATTATAAATTTTGCATCCACTTGGGCCTTCTTGTCTAAAAGAAAAATGTGTTTGGAACCATGCAATGTTTCATAGTCATGCAAAATACTGAGCACTTTCTGGCATGCTGTCATTACAAAGAGAGCCTTTATCATAATTATTTAGGGTATAATCTAAAGTACTGGATTTTTTTATCTGCTGTTTTCTTTAGCCATAGATGATGTCTGTGCTTACATTAGTAAGCATGGTATGAAGTATTAAGAGCAGATGAAGAAAACACAGAATTTGGTAGTGAAGCCACTCTATCTAAATTTATCTGCATTTTGGAGTCTTTGCTTCAAAATAAATGTAATTCTCTTAATCAAACTTTCATACTACTGATGACCCAAAGCAGTTTCAAAGGCGTAACATTAGTCTGAATCCCTCTGTTCCCACCCAGGACTTGGAGTACATTTATGGTGAATCTGGAGTATGGCTACTACTCTGATTTCCTTGGAAGCTAATTTAGTTTGTCCACTATGCAGCTCACCCCAGAATGAGCCAGGGAGCATGGGGAACTGCACTTTAAAATTTCCCTCCTGCTTTCAGTGGGCACATCCAAGTGAACACAGCAAATTCTGACAGGACTTCTCCAGACTTCTTGTTATGACAGGGAGCATTATTTGGCATGTTTAAAGGAACTGAAGGACCAGAGACTCCGACTCTTGGTTGTGGTACTAAGACTGAGAAAAGTTCGAGTTTGCTTTGACTGCAGGAGACATTCTCAGTTTTACTCTCAGAGAAAACGTGGCCAAGCAATGGAGGTAGTATTGCATTTTCCAAAGTGCTCTCACAGTCTTAGCAATCTGTTTGAATGGATACACCATGAAGCATATAGCTTGCTTATTTCAAGGTTGGTCTCAAACTGAGATTTTGAGATAGCGAGATCAGTGTCAGTCCTATCTCAAAATGTTGATGCAACACGACATTATGGAAAATTTGGGATTTTATCTATATGGAGAAGAATCTTAATAAACAGACATGGACTATGGCCAGGGAAAGATAATTTGTCCCAGAAGTTTTTTTTGTTGTTGTTGTTTTATATAATGTGAAGGAGGAGGTTAGTGTTAGAATCCATTATATAATCCTAGAAAAACCTGCAAGGAGTGTACATGTGTATGGTTACCCTGTGTGTTCTTGCCCATATGTCTTTGCACAGAGTTACTGCTCTAATTAGACGCACTGCCAGATGTCAAAGGTTTTATCACCCCATGGTATCAACAGGTAGCAAAAGTACATAAGGAATACACCCTGCTTTAGAGGCAACTTCCAGGCATTTTTTCCCCAGTCATATTCTGAAGCTACCCACTAGTGCTCTGGTGAGATAGTGGTTAACATCCACTTCCAGTGACTGGTGGAGAGGGAGGCTTGGGAAAAATCCATTAAAGCAATGGTAGTAGATAAACGATGAATGGGAATTAGTCTGAAAAGTAAAAAAAAATAAGGCAAAATGTATAGCAGCTTGAAATTAATGTTCTTGGCATAGTGTTAGATACTAATTTTGCCTTGACTATATTTCACTTTTCCTTAGGTTTAAACTTAATTTTCTTTTAAAGTATCTGGGGCTCTGTCCAAATCACAAGGGACTCTAGATCATCTAGACTGTAAAAGGGCAGGGACTCACATCTCAGCCTTAGCTTGCCTCCTTTGTGGGTTTAACATAATCCCAGAGTTGTCTGGGATTTTAGTACAGCACTTTCTGTGAATGATGGGATGGTTCCAAATCTGTATAAAGGAGGCAGTTCACACCTGCCATTCCCGTAAGTGCTTAATTTCACATGACTAGATGAGTAGTTGTCTTTGTCACCTGTCAAAATGAGTCTGTCTCAAACCATACTATATGCCATCTGTGGGCTGTATCTCTGTTATTAATTCAGGACATTTGAGTGATACACCAGCCATTGAGATGGAGTCTGCATGGCAGCAGAGTCTTTAAATGCAGAAGGTGTGCCAAGTGTACCACGAGTTGCAGTAGTATTTCTTTGCTCTTTTGCTTTGATTTTTTGTGTCAGCTCGGTGTTTATGGTCCTTAACCTCATTGAAGCTGATATCCTACAGATGGCTCCCTCAAACGTGCCCTGACACAGCACATAGGAAATTATTCCAGTAAAATTACTAATTCACTTTTCTTTTTTTCTCTGTTGTCCTTTTTTCCTTCTGAGTGCACCAAGTGTTTTTGAGCATTTTGCATAAGCTCAAGTTTTGAATAACCTAGAGGGTAAGCTGATTTGAAATGAGTTTAAAAAGGGAATAATATGCACACATTCCTCAATGGCAAATAAAAGGGCAGCATAATTTCAAGAATTAAAAGGACTTTAGGGCATGTATTTGCTTTGTTTCTAGTATTATTTTTTGTCATTTTCATAGACTGCTGCTTTTGAAAGTGCCAATTAAAATCTGTTGATTTGACCAGAAAAAATGAAAACTGCAGCATATATTTAAATAAATGAATAGTTAAGCCCCTGACTTCTTATTACTGTGAGTTTTGTAGTGTTTTGTACTCGGTGGACCATGCAACTTTTTCTTGCTGTAATTACAAAGTTGTCTCTATGCAAACTGTGTCTGTTTTGCTAGCAGTATGACTGATAGGGACCTCAGATACCAAAGGGAGGAGGATGGAGCAATTGCCTCTGTCTTCTTGGAAAAAAAAAAAAAAGAAAAAAGATGAGGTATGAAGGGATGTTTACTATTTCCTTTGGTTTTATGTTAAATGCTTATTTGTCCTGTGGAAGCTGTATGTGCATCTTTGGTTACTCTCTGTATTCTTGCTTTTTATTTTTTAGTGCTAAAATAGTCTGTCTCTCCTGCTCTTCCTCTCAAAGTGTTCTTTGTCTCCAGTGTAGCACATTTCCTTGAAATTACTCCTTCAGACATGGTGTCATGGGAACATGCACTCACCCCAGTCAATGTATTTTTTCATATTATGCAGTTGGGAAATGGATGACTCTTGCTGCGCTTTAGGATACATTTTGTTACACCATTTTCTCTAATTTAGAATTTTAACATCTCAGACACAGCAGATCCTAACATCTGTAAATGCTTGGTGACATGTTCGTTTCCAGCTGGTAGAATATGATTTGACTTAATAGATGTCAAAATAAGAACCCATTTTTCTCTTCCTGAAGATTTTATGCTGTATTTGTGAATTCTGGGTTCTCTCAAAAACCTTAACAAGTTTGGAACTTTGAACAATAAAAGTTTCCTTGCTGACAACATGGAAGAGAATATTTGTGTTGTTGGGAATGAAGCTCTTATTCCTTATAACACTAGTAGAAAAATCCTTTGATATACATTAAAAAATGGCTTTATTTATGCAAAATTTAGTTTTCCATCAAGAGAGAATATTTTATGCATGCTTCTAGTGCTCTTCTATATTTAATAATCTGTGAATAAAAGTTGGTATTGCAAAAAGGGGTTAACATTAAGTAGCACACTGCTTGACCAGTTAAATCTGTGCATATTAGCTTTACCTTAATTATGATTTGCTCATATGAATGTTGCTCTTGCTTGTTAGACTGCCTGAGAAGGAAGAGTGTTTAAATGCAGACAGATCCACACTCAATCTTGTGCTGAGTGTCAGGCTGTCTGTCAATTACTTACGATACTGTCTCATCCCAGCAGTCCTTTGGAGCTGCAGCTTACTTCTGGTGAATTACTAGCAGAAAATAAAAATCACTATTAACTGAGCTATATGTTTAAACAATGGGAAATGAATATATGGGATAGTGCATCTGTGCTAAATAAAAGTAGGATTTTTATCAGTTGCCATGTGCTTCAAGGCATTGAGGTAGAAGCTCATCTTCTTTTAATATTTCTGCCTTCATTGTTAAACAAATAACATCTCACTTTCCTAGTTATTTATATTATAATATGTAAAGTTCTACCAACTACTCTCCATGCTGTTGCAAAAGCTTCTCTTTAGTTTATATGCATAAACCCTTTTGTTTTCTTTGATAGATGAGCTGTCACATTTCCTGTGCTTTGCAGCATCATCTACATAATCTTCAGCAAGACTGCTTGCTTCGTTAGGCTTTGGCATTTGTTTAAAAAAAGGTTGATTTTCTGAGATGAAGATTTTCTTTAAAATGAGAAAAAGAAAATACATTGTGTTCCAGAAACTTCAATAAAATTGCACAGTAATATTTGCTTTGGGTTGTTGTACCCCTGTTAATTGAGGAAAAGATATAAAATCTCATTCTTTGAATTCAATTGGTTTAGCTCTGTTAAATGTACAAGGGTTACTGAAGAATGTAAATTCTATGATATAAATCTCATCGTTATGGTTTGGAATATTTTCATTCTCTTTTACTATGAAATTTAGGTCAGCTCACAAAAGAAAGTGATAGTATTTGTCTAAAGGTTTAAGTTTTGATTAAAACCTTCCACTATTTTCCTTCCACTGGAACCTGTTAAAGCAGTTGCTATTTTAGATCTCGTACTTGCTTGTTTGAAATGAAGGGAAACAATAGAGAGGCTTCCTGGCACTGCTCTGTCTTGGTACAGATGAACTCTGGAGGGGTGCGCAATTCATTTTATGTCTTCCTTCTGAGCAGAAACCATCAATTCTTTTCTATCCTATGGGATTCTCATTTTTGAGCTAGAGAAAAAATTCTCAGTATGGATGAAACTAGCAATTCATTTCATTCATTCAGCTTTCTGAAGACAAAAAGGTAGTGTGACAAGCCTACTTGCCTATTGTGTGTGCCTCTCTTTGCTTTAATTAATTTTCATGGTTTTATTAGCATAAACTATGATTGAGACAGAGAGATATTTAAAGTAGCAGTGTGCTGTTGCAATAAATTACCTTTTTCGGGACTTTCCCAATATGTGTTTTTAATATGTACTAAAAAAAAAAAGTATTCATTTACTTCTGGAAAAAAGATATTTCATTTGGGAAGTGCTTAATAATGAGAAGTTAGAGAGGATCATACAGAAAATTACAAAAAAAGTGTATTTTCTTGCGCGTCAGAATTGATAATTTCACAAGGAGTTAGTATTAGCTCTTTGGTTGGCTGGTTTTTAAGTCATTAAACCATTGTTCTAACCATTATTGAAATGTGCACTTTACCTTGAAGTGAATCAATTTTTGGAACTGGACAAACACTCTGAAGCTCCACAAAGGCTCTTTAGGTTTGTAACAGTGGCTGCAGCTGCAACAATAACAGTTCTCATCTTTGAAAGCACTGAACCATTTATTCTGCATGATGCATAGAAGTTAGTGTGGTGTTGATGCTGAAGGTGTCACTGAATCAGCTGTGTTTTGGTGATGTGGAGACTCAGATGTACTTGGGCTCATGGCTCATCACAGGCTGAGTAATAACCAATCCACCCAATGGAGATGCTGATGCTTAACATTTTACCCAATGTAAAGTCAATCCTTTAATATTGGAAGCAAATTGTGATAGGGATGCCAGCTTGTGGAGAATTTTTGAACCAAAGTTTAAGATATCTGTACTGGGAGTTACTGGTTTTGTCAGAAAATGTGAGTAAATGGTACTGTGCAAGAAGTTTCTTTTTATTCTTGGGTATACCATGTGTAATCTTGGAAAGAACCATACCCATCTGTTAACAGAATAGGAGATTTCTTGATATTTTTGTGTTTACAAATCAGGTACCTAGTGTATTTGGTGCTGTGTATTTCCTTTGTGCGCTGATGCATAGGAAGAGATGTGACAAACTTCACCTGAAGTTATTATCTGAATATCACTTCTTGTGCAGGAACTTGAGTTAGCTTGTGCTCTTGTTTAATAAAGGAAGATGTGGCAAGCTCTTGAAGCTATGTTAGGTGGTTTCAGTATGGCATGGTTTGGTTTTTTAAGAGATTTGGCTTAATACATATTAAGCTGTGAGGGAGGAAAAAGTTGATTAGCTAGCTGTGGTGTGTTTTTCTGAGGCTGGAAGCATAGGAGAGATGCCACACCTAGGAGAACAGCTGGGAACAGCTAGGGCTGAGCATATGGCTCTCATGACTAGTTTTCCTATCAGCAAATCACAGCTTGCCGTCTGGTTTACATCCACTTTGAAGGGTGGCCTGAGCTAATACCAGTTTTCTGTTTGGTAATGGAAAAGGCATTTTTCCCATATGACAAAACAGATTTTTGCCCTCCATCTGGCAACCCAAAGATCTGATTTTAAGGTTCAAATTACATTGGCTAGAATTGCATGGGCTTCTAACTGCTCCAGTGTGACCTGCCTTTGTCCTAATGACAGGATGAAGACCTGAGCATGTCAGAGCATGTCATGCCATATTACATGGGGTAGAGGTTGCCACTAAGCTTGCCCATTGTGTGGCTTCAGTAGATCTTCCCCAGTTCTTACACAAGTGAGGGAGAGGTATTGCTTTCCAACCAGTGTCCTCAGGGACATCCCACATGTTCTTAGTTTTTTACAGCCCTGTTACTCACAGGGCGTGGGAAGTGGAGGGAGAGTTCCCTGTTCATTTGTTTTAACAGAACTGCTACAGGCTTTCCAGACTGGAACATAACTGTGTCATCATTCCCGTGCCTGCATCACACGATCACATCTGTTCCTGAGCTGCACTGCAGCAGAGGAATTTATGAAATGGGCCACAGCCACTTGATTTTCATCCAGACTGTGCTGGTGGTGGCACCACTCGGCTTCTGAAAGCCAACAGACACCCCTCTGTGACATATCCCAAACTAATATCTGCCACAAACGGATGAAGTTTTGAGGGAGTGCCATTTTGTCATGTTTCCATATGGATGAGGGTTTCTTTGGGCTTCACTGCTGGCAGAGGTGGGCTTCACTGCTTCCTTTTGCTAGCAAGCAAACTATTCACATTATCGTGACTCAAATATGAGACAATTCAAATACTTGGATATTTGTCTGCTTTGGGTAAGGGGAAAGAATCGCTGTCTGAACAGCTTGCTGGTACTGACATAAAGATGCACAGATATTGATGTTCAGTGTCTGCAATTTTCTATGGTTGCACATGGTGTCATTGCAAACAGGAGGTGTGATTTTCTGGTTAGGTGGTTACATTTGTATATTCTAATTGCTAGGATAAAATGCACTGACTAGATAGAAATCTTTCTGGTAATGTGCCTTGTGTTCTAATGTACTCCAGCTGCTAATGACTGGGAAAAAAATCACATGTGATCAGTATCCTAAAGGATGTTTCACATACATTGTCATTTTCTAAACGAAGATGACACCTGTTTTTGTAGAGTCAGCTTAAAACAAATTGTGCTACTTTCTGACCTTTTACTTCCTACATGAATTTTTTGTGTAGTGCATCCCTTCATTCATAGACACATTATCAGATTCCATGGAATAGTGAGAAAAGGCAATCAGCCGTTTTAGTTGTGATGACAACCAGAAAGTTTCTTTCACAGTGATATAGTTTCAAGACTATATCATATATATAACTATATATTGTTCATTTATTGTTTCCAGGTGGAAATAAAATTCTAGATTGTTTTTTCTAACTATGTAATTATACCTAATAATGGAAAGCACTTTAGAAAAAAATAAATACATGTATTTATAAAAAAAAAAAAAGGAAACAGATGTTAAGCTTAGAATATTGAGACACTGTGAAGTACAAATATGCATTAGTCCATGAAGTCCTTTAAATACTCTTTGGGATATTAATAGTTTTATTGAGTGATGAAATCTGGTATTCTATGTGCGATCTATGTAGTATGGGAAAATCTGTCTGCATTGAATAAGTATGACTGTTCATTGCAGAGTAGTTGTAATTTAATCAAACCTATGTGGTAAAGAACTTCAGTGTTATTATAGTGGTAGGGAGGATAAAAGGATAAGACTGGAACAGTCTTACCTTAAAGCTACAGGTTAGAATGTGATATTTCTATCTGAACAGTGCAAAGTTTGGAAGATTTATCCAGCTTTCTGATGTAATCATGCAAAACTCTGGTTAATTCATTATTCTGTTTCCTTCTGAATGACTCACTGAGAGTTTCTGGTTATAAAAGGTAAATTTAAGACCGCCAGCAGTACTTAAAAGTGAATAACAGTGAAATAGTGGGTCAAGTGTTTCTGTCTTGCATTTGATTTGTGTTAATAATTTGTGTTCTGCTAAATTCACAAAGTTAATCGTTACAATCCTCAAGTACCTGCTGGGAAATCAGTTTATCAGTAGGACCTTTGATTCAAAGCTCATGCAGTGCATTTTGTGTAGCTTTAGATACAGAAAGCAAGCAAAGAAAGGAGTTCACAGTATGAAGAGCTATTTGCAACCTCCTCATCTCTAGGAGGAATTTTTACTGTCCAGAACATCCCTGAAACCTGTGACCACTGCAGCTAGACTTGTGTTAGTGTTCCCAGATAGACCATGTGTGTATGTGAATTTCTGATACACATGACAAGTGATGTAATTTCTAAATAATGCCAGTTCTTCTGATATGGATTATCTTTCTGAACCAAAATGATGCACTGGAATAGTTAATAATGTTTGTGAGCTTACAGCTGTAGCTTTTACTGTATGCAGGGACCTGTAGTTATAGTTGAAAAGTTCAGTTACTTAATGCCAGGCATTTTGTGTCCTAATAGTACAGAACCAAGGGTAATTACTTTAAATGGCAACATTTTTGTTCTTAATCTTGGAAGTTATTGACAACAGTGATTGCAGAAAATATGTTTTCTTTCTTTTACATGGGGGATAGCTGGAAGAAGCAGTTCTGATTAGTCTTGTTTAATACTGGCTGTTGGACACTAGTGGTTTGGTTGCTCTTACAGGAAGCGCAATCAAAAACTCCCTCTTGGTCACATCCCCCTGAAAGAGATCAACTGTGAGACCAGCAGGATTCTGCATGTTACAGTCAGATCAGCAGCTAATGGCTTTGGGGTTCAATGCTTTGGGTTTTTTTGAATGATCTGGGTAGAAAAACACTTTTGAGATTTTAGAATTTGGTTTTCATTCTTCATACTTCACCACAAAAATTTTTAAGGTAAATATTTCAACATTTTCATATAACTAAAGAATTTCCACATTTGTGGAAATGAAAAATGAAAACTTTGTGGTAAAACGAAGTAGAGTTTTTTAAAATCCAGTATTTCTATCACAAACAGACACAGTGAATCTGTTTGGGTTTTTGTTCTATCAGATGATTCTCAGCCTTAAAAAAGCTGGAATAAAATAACACTTTTGTATCTAGAAATTCTAGTAAATGATTTATTACTTTCAAAAAGAATTAACAAACTGATCTCATTTTGAGGGTGTGTTATTCAGAAGATGCAAAATTTGAGAGGAGTGGCAAAGAATTTTTTATTCTATGTCACAGGGCGAGTTATTCTTAAGAACTTGGCAGATGTAGAAACATGTCATGAAACATGACTTTCATTGGTTCCCTATATCATAAATCTGTTTTTGAAGATTGAGTGAAGTACTTGGAACCAAGAGATAAGCAGAATAATAGGCTTGTGGTCCACAGCTTCAGTTTCAGCTCATATTTCCCATATTTTTGAAACATGTTTGATTACTGATAAACAGAAAAATCACAGATCACTATGAGGATGCTTCATATAAATTACATTTTCAAGATTTTCTAAAGCTTAAAAAAAAGGTTTCCCAATTTTAGGTACTTGTTCTGTACAATTTCATTTTTGAAAATATATTCTAGCTGAACAGCTACAATTATTAAGGGCACAGATAAATATAGTTCCATTTGAATTGGACACAAAATTTATGTGGATTCACAGTGGCCTTTTCTTCACTCTTTTTTCATAACACCAGCTATGTCCAGCTTCCACAGACAGCCAGGTTCACTGCACACAGCCTTTCTGTTTATCAAATTGTCTGTGGTTCTGTGTATCAAATTGAGTTTACATACCAGAGATGGAGTATCTGTTGCCTTGAGTAATGTAACCATTTCTCTTAGACATTTCTGTAATAGGATCTTAGACAGAAACTTTCAAAACTGCGTTTGGGTTTTGTACACACGTTTGTCACGTGAAAAGTGAGTATTGAGAGAGCATTTCTGCTTGTTGTTCTAAAAATCAGTGCTTTTAAAGGCCGAGTTCCTGCAAGTGAAAAGGCATGAGGATGTCTGCCTTCTCTTTGAACAATCTAGGCCATCCTTGTAGAAATACAGAGAGAAAATCTAGATGCATGACAAATATTGCTGATTAATGGTCGGGAAAGAATTTGTAAATAGTTGCATCTTAAAACCGAAATATGGCAGCATTATGTGTTGTCAGACAGAGTATCTGTGCCATCAGAGAAAACAGGAGGAATGGCCTGAGTGAGCCTGACTGGAGCATGCAGAATGCACTGGCAGAAGAGCAGTGCTCAGTCCCAGACCATGTCCTGTATGCCCACAGCACAGGGAGAAAGGGAAAACCGTATGTGAAGACCTGGTTGTTCATGGAATATGGTTCTTTATCCAGGTTCACTTATTTGTTGCAGGACAAAGATTAACAAGCAATATGTTACCATATTGCACACAGTCTAGATGCTGGTTGGTTTCAACTTTTAAAAATGCTTAAACTTTGTTGCTTGACTGTATGTCGTTAACTGGTTAAATAATAAAAATGAGAGAAATCTGACCACCATACTCTATTCTCTGTCTCACATTCCGTCACCTTGCCAAGCCTCTCTTGGGAGTTTGGTTTGGCTTTCATTAGGAGGTTTGCATTTTGCTATTACCTTTACTTGTTTGGGTATTTTTCCTGACCTTTTTCATTTGTACAAAATGTATAACATCCTGTGTCTCTTTAAGGAGAAAGAGCTGTCACTCCAGTTTTAAGCTGCCCCCTGATTAATTCATTTCATAGCCAAGCACTTTTAATTTCTGTCCTTTTCTCTGAAGCAACACAGGTAACATTTCAGACCAGTATTGGAGCAGGTTTTCAGGTGATGAGGTGTACCTTAATTAGCAACTGGACAACTTTAGGGATGCTCCAATTATAGACATTCTCATTCTGGTATCTGAGAAAATACTTCAAAAAGAAAGCAACTAATCCTTGCCGTCTTCTGAAAACAGCCACTGTCTGAAATCACAGTTTTCACAATACTTTGCCTCTAACTTTTCTTTCAATTGCATAATCAATACTACATAGGGAATGTGATCTGTTTCAAAGGAAATTCTATATCATCACTTTCTTCTTATTTTCTCTTAAAACAAAATTGCTTTCAGATATTTTTACCTGTCCCTACTGTTTCAAACTGGGTTGTGACAATTCAGTATTGTTTGGGTTTTAGAAGTATTACTACTGATATTTACTCCATGTATTAATTTAAATGAGTTTTTTGTGTTGTTTTCGTAATGCTTTAAAGCTTCTTTTTCTTTTAATAACTCTTAGGAAATGGCCAAGATTCTCAGTCATCCAAGAGTATATGCTTTTCTGCACATACCAGTCCAGTCAGCCTCTGACAGTGTGCTCATGGACATGAAGAGAGAATACTGTGTGGCAGACTTCAAAAAAGTAGTGGATTTCCTTAAAGAAAAGTAAGTCTACCAATAATTGAGAAAATGACAGTGTTGGATTTGTTGCAATGTCAAGAACATGTGGCTGAAAACACAATTATTTACAACTTCATAATTAAAGCATGAAAAAAATGAGGTTCTTTAAGCTATCAAAGTCTAAATTTTCTGTGAGCCCCTTGATGTGGTTGGCCCCTATCCCTGAGCTTTTATAAACATCTTTAAACTCTGCACGACATGCTTTTGATTCGTCAGTATATTCCTAATCTTCTTCAAATAATGCATTCTTAAATTATTTTTTATACATAAACTACTATATATAGATTGCTTGAAGTTGGACTTGCTGAAGTTTGTTTTAATGTGGCTTTTGAGCATTGTACACTTTTTGTACTAGAGATGATCCAGCTCCAGCAAATGTAAATGGGTTGGGTTTGTGTTTGTTTATTCTAATAAGTATTTTATGTCTTACATCTTGTGTAAATTTACATTAATATAATAAAACTCTAATCTTGCTTAGGGGACTGATGAGTTCTAGATTAATTTCAAATTTATTTCCCTTAACAACAGAGCTAATTGTGAGAAATGAAAGAATGTATCATTAATGTATTTACTTATGCTGACACCAAGATGAAAATTACATCTACCTGCAAAGCTTTTGTAACTACAAGTAATAATTTCATATCCAAAGAAGTATTTTCTTGGCTTTTAAGAAATTAATAGTGACATATTTTGATGGACATTTCTGCACTGAGTGTCCAAAAATATGTGTCTGGCGAATAATTTCTGACACCTTGCTTGGCTACTTTCTCTCTTTGTGCTTTCTTTGTTTGTGTGCTTGTTCAATGACTTAAGGGCACTGGCATTGTACCTTTGACTCTTACCTTGTATTAAAATACTGGTACATCAAACCAATCAAATTTTCATAATCAGTTTTTTATGATAATTGAAAAATTCAGAAGTCTAGCTATGTAAAACATGTCATCTAATATTTGCATGGGAATTATAATGTGTAAGAAAGAAAGCCAACTGTGACACAATAGAATCTGTTTTGCAAACTGAATGTGTCATTTATAGGACATTCCTATGCATCTAGGACAATTGATAGAAATGGGGCTGCTTGTCTTCATACAGGTTGATTTGCATTATTTTTCTACCACAAACAATGCCCATGAATTCTTGGCACTAAATTTCATGTGACTATGGATCAGTGTTAGTTTTTAATTAACAGATGTACTGTATTCCCACGTATCTTAAGTGGAACTGTATCAGTTTATGTCTTAGTTGACTTGAAGTTGATTCATTATTCTCTTCAGTAGTTTTAGCATTGGCAGCTCTTATCATAACAGCAGCTGGATTTTCGATAACCCAGTATAGCTGGCACATGTTGGGGCATATGGGGATTTATTAAATCATTCAGCTCTTGCACACAGAAAAGAGTGAATTACTTAATACCCAAATTTAAAACAGCTGGTCACTGAGCATACAGTAATGTATGTCATACTGGTTTTTCCAGGGCTTTTTTGTAGTGTACTTAACAAGGAAGAAAACTGGCTTGATGTCTTGCTTTTAAAGAATAATAAACTTTATTTATCCTGCTTATTAAGAAAATACCAAATTATCTAGTAGTTCCTGTTAGAAAATAGTCTCCAGATATTCAGACGGAAAAATCTTTGTACCATATGGCAGCAGGATAAAGAAGTTATGCAAGGCAGAGAAAATGTTTTGGATATTTGAATATGTGCTCATCTGTAAAATGCAAGGCTTTTTCTTTGCATTTAAGAGCATAGAGTTTTCATTTGTAGACTTTACTCTTGTGACAGCAGCCAGCTATTACATTCCCACGTAAATATTCCCAGAAAGATCTCAGCACAAAATATGTCTGAACTTAACATGGCTGCAGACAACTCCAGACCCTAGAGCCAGAAAAGCTAAAATTAAATATATGTTTACACTACTTTAATAGCCAAAAGGGATTATTTCTATCTCCCATTTATCAAAAAGGTAAAATAAACCAAAAGGAGATCCCCCTCGATCTCCTTTCTCTCTTGCTGGGGCCATAAAGTCATCTAGAAGCTTCCTACACATGTACAAGGACTTGTCAGTAGATTACAAATGTTACCTTTGTCTCTAGAATGTGATGTCTGCTCTGATAATAGCTTCACCAAAAGTTTTATTAAAGCAATAGTTATATAGACTGACCTGCTGAAGAAGTAAAGCCACACATGAAGGAATGCTAATGGTTATCAGTTAAGTGTTTAATAACTTGCATTCAAACATCTGAGCACATAAAATTAAGTCCAGCAAGTAAAAATGGAAGGAAAAAGGAAAAGAAACAGCCATGTCGTAATTTTTGTTCTGGAACCCCAAAGATATACCAAGTGATTTATGAATCTTTTTCTCAGTCAAGCCAACAAAACACTCTGGGGCTTTTTTCTCCAAGAAGAAAAAAAATTCTTTTCCTTCCTCTGGAGAGCCATGAGTGACTGCAGAGGTATCTTCTTCAGAGTGAGGATTTATTTATATCCTGTTGAGCACAGAATACCTTATAGAGAGGTTAGAGTTCTCCAAGAGTACTCCAGACAGAGTACTCTATTGAAACTCACTTTTTTAAAAGAAGCATTCTTAACACTCTGTGTCTGGGAAGTTAGAAATGTCATATTTTTTCTCTTTCTGAGGACTCTCTGCAGGCATGAGCAATAGAAATGAACTTTAAAAATCAGTATTGATGTTGTAGTGCTGGCTTTTGATATGCAACTCTTCGTATTTCTACTCTCCCTAGCCAGGTGACAACATTTTTGGTTTATTATAACGATCAATAGTAAAATGCATAGAATATAAAGCGAGAAGGGCAAATCCATTAGACTCTGAAAAACTTAAATACAGAAAGCTTCTTTTATACTTTTTTTTTTTCCTTTTATCATATTTTGCACTGAAATTTCAGTAAGTTCAACTATTCAGGAAAATACTGTTCAGTAGTTGATACATCCATCTACATATATCTAGAGATCAATATGTAGATATAGAGATGTAGATATATTTCCTGAGAATTTATTTGTAAGCTGTTCTAGTGAGCAACAGCATAAAGTGAGGATGTATTGATTAGTGTAGAGGGTGTACACAGTCTGTAGTGACTAAGTAAGGACTAGTGCCCTGCTCTGTGGTTTCTGGGGACTAATACTGATAGTCTGCAGCACTATTCACAAGACTGATTCCTGCATGAGATACTAGTTTCAATGTGTTTGCAACTAAATACAGAACTTCCAGAAATTGATGCTAAGTAAATTTAATTCAGAGGCCAATTTAGTTTTATACCAGAAAGTTGTCTTTTTGGTGTCATTATATCAAAATGTGAGTTGTTTTTTTAAGTGATCTCAACTTTCAAGATTCAGCATAGATTATATTTCTGAAAGGTGATGTTTGTAGTTGCAAAAAGAGCAAGACAGCTTTAATTATCTTGAAGTTCTGAAACTTAATCCCCTGAAATTTACTTGTGATGATAAAAGCAAACAATTGGAATATATTTTTGTTAAAGAAACCTGAGATCTGAGTGTCATATTCTGTAATTGCTTCAATAATCAGCAACATGAATATATACCCATTAAAAAGTCCTTAGACCAGTAATGTGTTTTCCAAATGTCATTTGCTTTTGTTGCCCAGACTATATTCTCTCACCTTTTTGGTTTGTGAAGTGATTCTGATGTTCATCAAAGTTTATACTTTTGTCTCTTGTTATTGCTGCTTGAGAAGAGACTTGTAAACCCCAAACCTAGACAAATAGAAAAGTAGGGAAATTTAGAGCTAGACTGAAACTATACCTTTCTGTTTTGGAGAACAGCATAATGCTGAGGAAAAGCTGGGCTTGCCTCCCAGTTTGTTTTTGTTTGTTTTCTGAGATAGGAGCATAACATTGATTGTGGGTGGCTGGCTGCTGCTGTTCATTTGAGACTGTCTCATAATTCAGACTGGAAACTTCAGAGCTTTCCAATATCATCAGAAAGCCAGCAAACTTGGTCTGCCAGCAGAGAAGCCACAGCTCTGTCAGGCAGAAACTTCTGGGGTTTCTTTTCACTGGTTCTCCCATTAAAATCAGACCGACTCAAAAGCCTCTCTGAGCCTCCATTACTTTTAGTTGTAATCAAGCCTTGGTTTTTCAATATATGTAGACACATAATTACATGCAGTTTGAAAAATGCAGTAAAGGACCTAAAGTAGTAAATATGTGCAGTGGAAAATAAATCACAAACTTGGAAGGAAATTATTCACTCAAGTGCAAACTGAAGACCTAATTGGCCAGCAGTTGCAGACAGCTGCCTGATGTCCCAGGAAACCAGAGGTATTGTCCAAATTGAGAGAAGGTGTTACACAGTCCTTTTGGGACAGCTGGCTTCAGCAAAGCTCCCTACTTCCCTGTTGCTTTACCAGGATGACAAATGGTAGCTTCAGCAGCTCCTTAGGCCACTCTGAATTCTGTTTTTAAGGGTTTGGGGCAGGCTGTCTTGTCTTCTGTTTCTTTTGATCTGCCTTGACTTGGTCTCTTTTGTTGCAGTGGCAACCAGGCTGCATCTGCTTGGGCTCTGTTGTTTAAATTTTGGGAGGATCCCGGGGAGGATCCCCCGGGAGCCCCCCGGGTCCAAGGGTCGTGGGTGTTCCCGTGCTGGCAGGCAAAGAGACTCAGACGGCTGCTGAGGTGCTGATGAGATGAGGGTTTATTCAGAGTCTCACTCCAGGCAGGGAGCGTGGTCCTGTGGGAGAGGGGGAAGGGAAGGGGAGAGGGGGAAGGAGGGAGAGGGAAGGGGAGCGTCTCCACACCTCCAGGGGGAAGAGGGGCAAAGAGGGCAGAGCCTTCTGCCTTAGCATTCTTATCACAGAGGTTTAAGGTGGGCGCGGTAACATTCCCCAGCCAATGAGGTTACAGATACAGGATACTGCAGGGAGGGTACAGACTTGGGACAAACCATACATTTTCCAGGGGCGAACCAGAGTATACCATTTCCATAAAATGCAATTCCACAATTCACCCTTTTTTTCTTCAAAATGTGAGAAGAGAAATATGACATATGACAATTAATAATTTAAAAATGAAACAGTAATTACACAGTCTTGCAGCATGAAACTAAATACAATTGCAGTAAAGACTATGTTATACTGTGAACTTTTATCTGACCTTGTAATTGCAGTAGACGGGTTATGTGGATTCATATTGCAAATACAAACAAATTAACAAATTTGTTTGAGCCTTTCCAGCGTGACTGGCCTAACAGTGTCTAGCCTTTTCCAACTGGCTTTTCAGACCACCACAGCCCCCAGCTTAGGCTGAGGCGCTGACCTCTGCTCCCACTCTAGGGACAGGAAAACACGTGGAGTTCCCCGGGCTCCACACACGGCCTCAGATTCTCCAGGTGGCTGCTGCAGTTCCCCCATTGGGGCCGGGCAGGGGCAGGGCCCTAGTCAGGCTGCTTCAGGGTGAAATAGCGTGACTGGGAGCAAAGTGGACCCTGGTGTTGTCGTCTCCTAGTCACAGTGTTTTCACAGCAACAGCTGAGTGTCTGAATGGAACTTTTCACAGTGCACTTTCTCAATATAATTTTGTCCAGTGTGTTTCAATATGGCTGCTCTTGCCTCTCTGAGCAATTTCTCAAGCCATAATTTTTTTCCCAGGTTCCTGTCTTCTATTGTGCCTTTGTTTTTATTCTTTGGCATCGTAGCACATATCATGAGGACTTGTGTGAACAATCAGCTGGCTATTATGATCTCCTTCTGTATTTGTTGTGTGAGTGTCTTGCCATTCACAAGTCTTTAGCTTAAAAATTGTCTCTATTTTATGTAGCCACTTTTGATGGGTTTTTGACTGAAATAATGAACAGGGAAGAAACATCTTCCCAAAAGTTTGTTTCCAAATACTATTATTTGAGTGATCAAGGAAATTCCAAACACTATAAATAACTTGTAACTGTAAACAATTTTGTTCTGAAAGATGTCCATATAGTAAGCTCCTGAATATTGCTAAGTTCTCATTGGAAGATAAAAAGCTAAATGAATCATCATCAAATTTGCAGCTGTTTCAGACAACAAAGAGTTTCAAAGTTATCCCAAAGCTTTGTGGCAGTAGTATTGTCTCCATTACATTATCGTGACATTTACTGAAAGTAGAATTGGAAAGCAATGAAAAGAGTGATTTTAAAATAACCATTTACTATTTTTATTTACTTTTTTCTACTCACTTTCAAAATGCAGGTAATTATGAAGTAGACTATATCAACTCCCTCACTTTTTTACACTGTGAATGTGTTTCATTTTCTTTCTCAAAATGCACTTTTGTTTCTCAGAGAGAGATGTTGTTAAGCTCATTTTGCAGACGTGCAAATCGTGTCCCTAACAAACCTTGACAAGTCTTTCAGATTCGGGCTTTTTTTAATGGGTTTTAGCACATCTGTTCTGTCAGTCTGACTACTGCAAATGCAAATGTCATCTGTTTAAAATCCTTATGACGTTCTCTGCTAAGAAATTGCTGAGTGTATTTGGTACTTATCTGTAATTTTAGACTTCGGTCTCTAGACTCTTCTCTCTCCTCTGTCTTTTGTCTGCTCTTGAAATCTGAAATGATTACTTTACCAAATGTGTCACTTTTTTTTCGTGTTTTAATTTAATTGAGTGTCTTTAAAAGGTATTGAATTAGCACCAAAAACTAGAACATGGGTGTTTTTCATCACAGCACAAAGGTACGTTCAAGTTTGTGTCTAGAGTAACCCTTGTGCTTCATGGTGTAGCTTTTGATGGACAAGCTCCTTTTTGTCACAGGATTAGTTGTCTTGATTTGTCTTGAAATTTAAATTTGGACTTTGCTAAGTTTATAACCCTTTCTGTCCCGCATTTGATTCACAAAGTTTTGGAAAGAGGTGTTAGTAGGTGAGAGGTTTCAAAGGTGCTGAACACTTGCAGATCCATTAATTTCATTAGGATATTTTCAACATCAGCATTCATTGATCTACATTTCAAAAGTATGTTTTTGTTTAGAACTGACTGTGGAGAGACAAGCATTAGGTATTTCAGGATAACTTTTTTAACTGTAACATGACTTCAACCAAGCTAAATGTTGTTTTAGGAGGGCGGTCCTTCCATTTTGGCCTGTACAGCACTTTGCTCCTCTCTCAGCTAATGCTACTGCATGCTTACTTTTTAGCAAGGAGATATACTTTTCCTAGAGAGATAATGGAAGACAGGAAGACAATATCTGCATCTTCTTAACCACTGTTCTACAGATTGTAATTCAGGTGTTAATAGTTCATGGAGAGACCCCTCTACTGCCATGGTTCCCAGGATTAGACCTTTTGCCACTTTATAAATTACTAGTCACCATTTGCTAGCCATAGTCTTTCATGCCAAATGCATCAAGAATATTGGAGTTTTCTGGGCTGTTGGCTCTCAGTTATCCTGTTGTTTCTGCATCTCGTCAGTTCATGCGTGAGGACACACAGATACAAATAGGAAAGTCCCGAGCAAATCATATGCGGTCATGTTAATATAAAATAATTCCAAATTTACAGATGGCTTTGAAGATTAGTTGACACTAAATGTCAACTTCAGCCTGTTTATTTTGGGGGAAGATACTGTATAGTAAACTATGATTTCAAAAATTCTATGCTCTGTAATTTTTTCTATGAAGTCTCTTTGGATTCTGGAGCAATTAGGATCTGCATACTGACCAGTTTATGCAGGATGTGTGTGCTTATGGGTACTCTCATTTTGCAGCATTTTCTTCTAAATAATACACATGTTTCTCTGGAATTAAGAGAATGATTATGAGAGGGTTAGTTTGGGGTTTTTTCTCCTGGTTCTAGGGTTACAATTTGGCCCCCATAGTAAGAACTGGAGGGTGAAGTCTGGGAAGTGAAGTGCCCAGGATGAGCACAGCTTGCTGAGTGCAGACTTAGTGGGCACACGGGGTGTTCACAGTTCAGATCCTTTGAGGTTGCAACACAGTGATGCTGTGCTTTGGCCAAGATTTGGGGGAATCATTGTTTGAATGGTTGCTGGAAAGAGAAGATATGTGCCCTTATTAAATGTAAAAGCAATTTCATCTGATTGTTATACTTGGCTTACAAGCTGGCTTACTGTTTGTACTAAATATAAGTAGTGATGTTGCTTAGAGTGATACTCCCTGTATGTAGCTATGATTAGGCTTTCCTTTTTCTGAGCAGCCTCATCTGCAGTTTTCTTCTGTAAAATCCTAATGTAGGAATATTGTTAGATGATAGAGTAGAAATTAGTAAAGAACATCCAATTCAGTTTCTTAAGTGTAGCAAGATGGTGTCTTTTTTCCTTTTTTCTTTTCCCCCTGAAGGCATGTGAATGTGTTCTTCAGAGGTAAGGATATAAGGAAGGAATGCAGTAGTGGAAATCAGTCTTAGAGCGTTTAATATTTATGAGTTTAAATTCTTGTTTGTACTTATCGAGATAATATATTTCTCTAGCATTTTAAAGCAAAGTAACTCAAATCACTTTTTTTTTCCCCTGAATGCTTATTTTCATTGTGTTTCACTCTCTTGAAACACAGAATTTAGAAAATGGAGAGGGAAGTCTAATTTGTTTTTAAAACAATAACTTTAATTCACATCAATTTGCTTAATAGCAGATTGACTTGGCATGTAATTCTCAGCTTTAATTTGTTTCTGAGCTTTTAACCATATCCAAACATATATTAAGATGTAGAAGTATTTGTGATAGCAAATTAGTACAGCTATAAATACAACATGCATGTACACATGTGCTCAGATGTGCATCAGAAATTTCTGATGATGGTATTAAATTTTCAAAATCAGTACATTTAAGAAAAATATTTGTTCATTTCAGTGCATAATTTTTTTCAGATTTTTGCCATAATACTAGGTAATAAATTAATTTTGGAAGACATATTATTGTGGTCACGTAAGACAATGTGGCCCAAAGGAGTTTTTGATGAAGGTGGTAGCTGGCCAGCTAATAAATGCTGATTGAATCTGCATTTGTCAAACTTTCAGGGAAAATAAGTTGAAAAGAATGAAAAAATAAGAGGCAATATTTCTATAGCTGATTAGTATCTTTAATGGTTATTTTTTTAATACAAACTGCTTAAATGATGAAAACTAGGAAATGGAAATATGCAAAGCCTTTAAAACCTCTTTAAAAGTGTAGCTATCCAATTAAAACCCAGTTGCATTCAAGAGGCATGATAATTCTGCTACCCAGAGGTTTTGTCTGTACATCCATTTGGGGACAGTGATACAGATTATTCCAGCTAAGTTCAATTTTGTGTTCATGTGCATCTTATGTTGGTCTGTATACTGTTTTCAAGAGATGATGATTCACCTCTTTTTAATGAGAATGAAATTCATAGTTGTAAACTTCATATTACATGGCAAAATAATCACATATCTGAAATCTTAAAAGATTTGTGCATAAGAGTAGTGCCTATAACAGATGAAAGTTTATTTTCCACAGCTGAACAACTTACCTCATGCACTTATAATTATTTTTGGTTTCCTATTTTGCTTCTCATCATTATGTAGAACTGTCGTTTAGTAGGAGTAATTGACAAAGTACAGCTGTTAAATTGATTCCTAACAGGAGGACAATATTGAAAATACAGTTATATGTAAAGGCACAAGAAGCAATGTAAATTCTTCTCAATCTACCTACTGGAAAATTGTTTTTCAGGTGTTAGTTCAAGCTGGAAAATGTTAGTATGTCCAAACACTTTTCCCATAGGAGAAAAGAAAACTAGAGTGGCTGACTGTAAGCCATTTTGTTTTGAATCTGGAGAAAATATTTACTAGCAAAACCCAGAGGCCATGGAAATGAATTGTGTGATGGTTGGCTGTGTCAGATGCCTCCCTGGTTGGCCTCTGGAGGACCTGTGGCCCTCAGCAGGAGAGGCAACTCTGAGATCAGAACACATTTCCATGCAGACTTGCAGTCAGCTCTGGTGTAATACCTTTTGGACGTTACAAACCCTGACAGATTTGTATCAGTCTTCTACAAAAAGCTTTGTATTGTAGAAAAACTACTGATCTCCCTGAGCTATTTATCTCCCTTGAAGGATTTTTGCTGAGACAAACTTCAACATAAGCCTCCAACTTACTACAGAAGCGGTACACGCATCTGAAAAATGGATTGTGTGGTTGATAATAGAGCTGCTGCTGAACTCCTGTGTGTGTGCCCGTATGTTCATGTCCTAGAGTTATTTTTTAGCCACTGTGCTTGGTGAAGGAAAATCTACTGTCCCAGACTCTGCTGAGTGAGGGAGGCAGACAGACAGTCTGTAGGGTTCAGGTTTGAACAACAGACTGGCATGATTTTTCCACTGCAGTGAGATGATTGCTCCCCCTCTGCTGAGTTAAGGTTTGGGGAGTACCTGACTCACATTCTCAATCCTAGAAATGACTGAAGTGGCCAGCTGGACTCCTAGCTGTGACCAGGGAAGTATTTTTTCTATCTAGCATACTCCACCCCTGCATCCTCCCTCACTACCACAGCCTTGCCACACAAACCCAATACACCTTTCTGTGGGAGAGAGGAGTCCTCATTGCCACTTATGCTAATGTGGTGAACAGCACAGTTAGTGCTTTGCCAGAGTATTTCAGAGTGATGTACAAAAATAATGTCCTAGTTGTCTGGTTTTTGTCTTCAAAAATGTTAAAATTTTATATAAAAGATCAGATATAATCTTGTTGAGATTTACATTCCTTTGTCTATGTGTTAAATATATGGAGTTAATGGCAGTCAGTCATAACATGCTTTTCTACCTTAGATCATTTAACTATATTTTCTACAGAATGCAAATTTGTGAGGTATTTTGAGAGTTTCCATCATTACAAGAATAGCAGGAGCCGAAGTCTGTCTCTTAACGTATGTTTTCACAAAATACAGCTTTTACTTGACAGCATTTAAGTGAAGTACAGTAATTATGACATTAAGTGATGAGATAATATTTCTGTTTTCATTAATAATGCAAATAAACATGTTTTTTCTTAAGGCAACTGTTCAAATAAATCTTAAGAATGAAAAGTTGTTTTGTTGATTGAACTAAATGTGCATTCAAACAGTGATTATGTTTATACAATGACAGTGACTGGGGATTTTTAATTCTCTTTTTGTAATGTAGCGTCTCTATGGGATATGCTCCCATCCCCTGCATAGAGTTTGCACAGAAATAATTGTTCCTTCCATTAGACTTCTGGGGCATCCAGAAGTTAACTTTGAGCATCTTCCTTTCACTTTTTAACTCTGTCACAAAAGCTTGGTTCACATTCAGTTTAAGTCCTCTTCTAATACTCTTGATGAGTTCATGGTATTAGTTTATCCTTTAATTTTAAACTTCTATCTTCAGGTTTTTCCTCTGATCTGCTGGGGTTTTTTCGCTTGAAATAAGAATGTATTTAATGACCTGATATAAATGTGACTTTTCCTATTTGCCTGAATGTGTTGGGTTTTTTTTAATTTTCTGAAGGACTTCTTTCCTTCATAAATAACATGCCTTTACTTTATGAGGGATGAAACACATTGCATCTAAATGCCTTATCTTGCTGATAGTTGAGCCCTGAGCCCGAAACTTGCAATGGCATCTTCCAAGTATTTACTTCCTAAATTGGGTCTGTTGTTTTGTCAAGGAAATGACCCACAGTGCTAGTAATCAATTATTCCAGTAGCACCTACGTTGCCTCCACAGAAGGCCAGACTTGAAGGCTTGGTGAGGCACAACTGCAAGGTGCAAGCGTGTGTGTTCTACTTGTGCAACTTTCTGCCAAGTTCTGAAACCTGAAGCAGGTCCAAAGAAATGTTTTTGCTGTGGGAAATGGTGCCTTTGCAAGTCTGATAGATGCTCATAGTCCAGGGTTATACTGAGATGCCATTGTTGCACCTTGTAGGCTGCCACAGTTAATGCAAAGTTACCTTTGTCACCAAAACAAATTTGTTCTGGAATTATTAGCTGTGATTCTGGAGCCCAGGATTTTAAAGTCTTGCATCTTTCTATTTACTTTTGCACATATACAATGGATTTTAGGCTTTTCATTATCTTTTGAGAATTCATTACCATCCTTGTCTGTGAAGGTAGCATGCATTTTAGTTGGAAGGGAAAAAGGGGTATGAGCTCTCATTATTGATTCTCCTTCTGTTCCTGTTTTCCATAAAGGCAAGGTAGCCCACACAGTATTTCTGAAGTCCTTTTACGAGGTGACATCCAACATTCAGTTGTTTTAGGAAAGTCAGTGTGCCTTGCTTTTCTCCTTGTACTTTCTGTTTTCCTTTACAGATACTTATTTTGTATTCTGTCTGCATTTTACCTTCTGTATGTTAAGGGAAGAACCCTAAAGAGCAATCCCTGAAGATCTTGTATCTATGAAGAGTTCAGACAGGTTAGCAGATACCTCAGGCTCTCACAGTAGATGAGAGAAATGTTACAAAGTCATGAGTAGGGTTCATCTGCTGCTTCTTTAATAGCTCCTTCAGTTAAATCTCACACAACTGCACTCTGCATTATACCTTTGTATTTTTTACATGTTAAGTGGACATTTGAAACCACTTGCATGTTTGCTAAGTGTTGCTGTGCCTAGCAAAAAGCTGCACTTGCCATAGCTCTCCTTCAGTTTTGGTTCATTTAGAGACATAATGTGCCTTTCTTCAGATTTTCCATACTCTTGGATTATTGGCAGTGACTGCAGGAGTCCATCTGAAGAAGAGAGATTATTTACTTGCCTGTTAACAGATTTTACTTTGAGATATACTGTTGTCTTGGTTTGGAAAGACAGGTGTCTGCTAAGGAAGGCAGGCGCTTCCCTTGAAATGGAGAAAGTGAACCCCCTGAATTATTATAATTATAAAATTAAGGGACTCTCAGGAAAAGATATGGAAATAGGAATAACAGTTCTTTACTAGGAAAATTAAAATAAATATGTAGTAGTACAAAAAAAGCAAACAAACAAAAAGAAAACACTGACAGAGTCAGAATACAACCTGATACTCTGTTGGTCAGGATTTTGGTAGCAGTCCAGTCAAGTCCTCCTGGAGCAAGAGATGTGGTTCTGTAGAAGCAATGATCCTGGAGAAGGGGGTAGTTTTCCTCTGAAGGTCCAGTGGTGATGTAGATGGTTCCAGTCTTCCTCTGGGAATCCACTGGAAAACAGGCTGCCTTGGTGTTCTGACTCTTAGATTTTTTATCCAGGTAGGAATGTGGGCTCGTCCCACTGGGTGGAGCATCTCACAGTGGGATGATGTAACTTTATCAATCATGCAGTGAGACTCAATGGCCCATTAACAGAAGGTAATCCCCCAGAGGAAGGATGGGACATGGAAGAGATAAAGAACACTGCCCCACCTGGCTTTAACAGATGGTAATAGAAGACGTACTTTTGATTACACCTTGCATTGCAAGGTAAGACTGCTATCTACACATTTAGCCCTTCCATTTAGCTGTGTTCCTCAGTTAGGTCTGATCAGTGGACTCTGAGGAGATCTAGGCCACTCCTGTTACTACATGAACTTCTGGCTGACAGATGTGGGCCTGAAGGATGTTTCTTTGGATACTGCTGACATAGAACACATCATAGTTCAGTGCTTGCCTACACCACCATGCGATTACATGTAGGTAACTAATCTTCTCTAAAGTGGTCTTCAGGTAGATAATTGGTTTTTGCCTTCTCCTTAGAATATTTTTTCTCTGATATTTTTTATTAATGGCAGGCCAGATGCCAAGGAAAATTTTTTATTGTTACTGTTTTCAAGATTGAGTTTTTCCTTAAAGGGAGAAATACTAACATTTAAACCTATTAGGCTGAAAAGTGGGGTAACTTCTAGAAGAAAAATATCAATGTCCTAGAAAGTGAGAACTGTAAAATGTAATGAATATTTTCAAATGTTTTTTTTTGATAAGGTAAAAACCCTATGAAAACCTTTTGTGAGATGCTTAGCTACTTTGTCTTCTACTCAGCTGATAAGAAAACCCAACCTCCTGAAATTCCTAGAACTTCAGTGCTGGCACTGAAACTGAAGGAAAGGAGGTATTGTGAATTATAAAGACTTGCTGTAGATCACAGAGGATGAAATATTTTTCCATAATGGACTCAAAGGTTAAATCAATAAATAATATTCTGAAGTTAGTGTTTTTCTACCTACTTCAAACATGTCTGAAATTCTACCCACATGGAATAAGCATTTCCAGAATGCTGTTACATAGATGGTAGTTTTGCATCAGTTGCTCAATATTCTCTCCATAATAAATGAGTTTAAGTTGTTTGAGATACAGCCTGTTTCATCTTTAATGACCCTAATTTGCCACTCCTTCAGACTTACCATTCCTTCTGTTTTTCTCAAGGTTGAAGAGCCAGTGTCTGAGTTAGGCCCAACATGTGATACCCAGACACTGGATTTCAGCTTGGGAATTTAGTGTTTTCACCAGCCTTGTGGCTCTTGCTGCCTAAGAATTCTTTGTATTTTGTGCTGGTGTTGCAGAGCAAGGAAAGGGCACTGTTGTGGCTGGCAGGTGTTTGACAGGCTTTCCGGGTTCTTTAACTGATACCCGAAGGCTATTGTGGAACATTATGTGATTTGATTAAATTGATTCCTGTGATATGGTCTGAATGCACACACTGCTGTTTCCACTGAATTGATTAGATTCCATTTTTGTGTTCTGCTCCCTCTGTATCATACTTCAGGTATTTTATAAAAATATTTATTATATTTAAGTAGGCTTTAACAGAAGAAGTTCATGGTAACTATTAAATTCAAATTTGTTTTCAGCTTGCAAAATTGAGTACTTTATTCCATTCATTTGAGATATTTTTCAGTTCTCTCTGTATTGATTTAATTTAATTCTGCAGTTTTAGCCTGCTCTAGAAATTTGTTGGCTTTGGGGTCTTTTGCTCTGCAAGTTGGAATATGATTCTCTGATTAGAATGTTGGAAACCTCAGGAAAGGCTTTTTTTTTCCTTCATCTCTGTCAGTCTCACTATCAGGATACTCTGTTTCTGTACTCATCTCTCTTGTGACAAAAGTCTTCAATATTTTTCTTTATCAGAACTATTAGATGTAGTATTCCTGTCTGAGGAAATCACCGATGTCCTTTCATAATGATGCTTTTGAAAGTTTTCAGTTCTCTTCCATCTCCTTCTTAAGTATTGCTTTTTTGACTTTTACAAACTCTTTGGGGACTTCCTGAAGTTTATAATTTTCTCTGATACAAGACTGATACTAGTTCTTGAGCAGTTACCTTGCTCCATCCTGGTTCTTATTTTGTTTTCAGTAGTAACTGTCCTGCCTTATTTACTAATTGTGGGATCCTCAGAGACTCTGTTTGGGTTTTGGGACTTCATGTGCCAGGCCTTTCTGTTTTGCCATGTCAAGATAGAAGAAAATCTGTTTCCCTTAATCTTCAGATATTACTCCTGATTTAAATCAGGTTGCTCAACCCAACTGGTACTGATGATGTCTCTTACCTAATGACATATATTCGTATGTGAGAATGAATTTACTCATCTCAGTTATATCTTTATTCAGCTTCCACTGCCATTAATTTCACCTGAAACCTTATTCCCTGTATACAGTTTTCATACATTACCTATCCAATGTTAATGGTTCAATGATGCCAAAGACTTTTCGTTGCCATAATTGGAATGCAGTCATAACTTTGAATTCTTCATAAAACATACTTCTAATTGTGTCTTTGATTCTTCAGTGCTAAGAGCATATTTTAGATTTTGTGCTAATTCTCTTTTAACTTTCAGTCACTGGCAGATCAAATCAGATAACTACTCACAATATCAAGTTGCCTTAATTATTTCTCCACAGTATGAGTTTGTTAACTTTGAAAGCTTCATTTTCTTGCTATTTTTACTTCTTTACAATATAGAAACACATTCACACAGTGTGTGGTCCTCAGCATAACAGAAGACATCTGACATATGCAAGTCCAAAATATTTCAGGTGACCACCTTCCAGCCTTTTGTTTGAATAGTTGGAGTTTCATTCTCTTTTCTAAACTTCTGGATTTTTATTTGGACTTCAGTAACAGCTTTGCTATCATTATTTGTTAATACCTCTTCTCATATTGAGATGCATTATTCTTTTTATTGCCTGATTTTTTTAAAATTTCCCACTTAGTAACCCTACCCTTAGGCAGCAAAGCTACTGCTTGAATGGCTTAAGACTTGTGGCTGTGTACAGCCTGTCAGAGTCCTCAAAAAAAAGGCACCTGAACTTATACACATTTAAACATCCTTTATTTTATTTAAAGCTTTTGACTGTGACAAAATACACTAATAACAATATGCTCAGCTATCCTAATTGTCATTGTTAAGCTATCTGCAACTTGGTGACACAGTGAAAGTGAAGTAGTTCACTGAACTGAACAGAGAGAAATGGATAAGAGCGTTCCCGAGGGAACAGTGTCCATTGATTTTGTATTGTTTTAACTTTGTCGTTGGCAAGCAAACAGTATACAGTTAAAATACCGTCTTTTCTTCTTGTGATTTTGCTTCTGATGTCCCCTATGTGTTGCTTGGTGTGCATGTATGAAGCTGATTTTTTTTAAAATATTTGAAGGAATGCATGCATTAATTACTTCTGTTGAACCCAATATTCTAAACTGACTCTGTCTTTTACAAAGAAATGTTCTTAACTTACTGGAAATTCCAGACAAAGGAAGCTGCTACCAAAACATACAAACATGAAATGTGTAAGAACCTGGCTGATTGAGGCCATCCTTCTGAGAGGTTAACTAGGACATTTTAAAGCTGTTTTCCTGGTGATTTTGCTTTTTCTGACCAGTGTCTTCAAGCTACATAGCAGACTAAGCCCATTACTCCACTTGGAAGAGAAGCCACAGTTTTTTGCTTTAAATTATAAATTATGAACTGATACATAAAAGAATTTATTTTTACGGACCAATCCTGTATAATCTCTTGTATTCTGAACTCACCTGCTGTTTGGGTATACCTGAGAACAAAACAGGTACTTCTCACAGCCATTCTGCTACCTTCCAGTTAGCCATATGAACTGTTCTTGTTCATAAAGATGGATATTATTTTTGGTGTGATTTCTTGAAATTCAAATTGTTATCAGAGCATGTTACGAATGGGATGAGACAGTGATCTGCAGATGGTGTTTGTTGTATACTGTCACTCCAGTGATGCCCATTGCCTTAACAGTCATGCCCAATTCTTTCTGAATATTGTTTCAATTATATTTTTACATGAATGAATGAATAATTCTTTATACATGCCCTTTGAAATATTCACTTCATAATTTCTTTAAATTTATTCTTGCAAGGTAAATTCTGTTTCCCAGTGATCCAAGTTATATTGCATGATGCTGATTGAAGTATGATTATATTGAAATATAATTAACTTTATCTTATCACACTTTAATTAGTAAAGCACATTGGATTTCTTTGAAGTTAAGTTCACGGGTTTCGGCTTAATAAGGAAATAGCATTGCTTGTGAGTTTGAAGTGTTACCTCTAAAAATATAATTCTGCTATAGATATATGTGGTGTGTTCTGAGTACATCCCAGTCCTTTTGTCACATTTTGGTCTGAGCTGTTAAGACCATAAAGTCACATTTGCCAGTGGATCATGAAATAAAAATGAAAAATTTGAAGTTACACGATAGCAGCTTTCAATCTTTGTGGAGCAGGGAGGATGTTATTGGAATTTTGAGCCAAGTACTACACTTTGAGAAATTTATTATGATTATTCAAATTTGCTTTTTGTGCTGCTGTTAGGAGTAGTAGTTCCTTGTGCAACCTCTTTCCTGTACATACAGTGCTCTTTAAGGGGGAAAAAAAGAGTTTTAGAGAGGTGACAGTAAAAGGTTTTGATCTACCAAATACTTGATACATGAGAGATACTGGCTCTGAAAAATTCACATTCAAGAATGTGAATGTACATCAAAAACTGTATGGTGTAAAACTGCAGCGTTTTTTAGTTAGAGTACGTGAATGTGATTAAATGCCTCTGCCTAACATTCAGGAAAACTACTTATAGCTGCTAAAACCTTGCCCCAGATGACCTCCTTGCTACTCTGTTAAAACTGTGACTCTCCGGTTTAATTATAACAACACCTTCTGTAAGTACTGTGTTGATAAGGATGTAGCAAATAAGCTGCTGTGTTTTGGGTGATCAGCTGCTGTGGTAAAAGTTATGTTTCATTAGGAAAAGGAAATAGAGGTTATGTTAAATTTAATGCACATCATGCCGATGTTTGCAACTGCTGTTTCCTTCACAGTGTTGATTCTTTCCATGTTGATATTTGCAACTGGAAAACTTTTTGCATGATGACTTCTCACGAAGCTGTAAGACAGAAAAAAGATCCAGTCAATTTGTTTGTATAGATTGTGATGTGAAAGAATTGTGTCTGTTTTAAATCTATCAGCTCTTTGTGCGGAACTCTTTCATACTGTGCATTAAAACAAAAACATTGTTTTAATATATGTCTTGCCATTCTCTACTCTCTCTCTGTGCTGCAAAAGTTATTAACATAAATGGTCTTGAACCAGCACCTTGGAATAAAACATCTGTCCCATTGGCAATTTTATTTCCTCATTTTTTATTCTTGATCAATTCTTGGTTCTGCTTCAGACAGAAATCTTCTCTGTTCAAGCCTTGTGACTTGTGATACTGCTACTCCTTCTTTGACAACATCTTCTGTTCCCCATTACCACCACCACATTGCTGACTTTGGTCTGTCTTTGAAATGTGCTTGGCCTTCTTTTAGTTTTCCTTCTAGTTTATTTATTTTCTAAAACTTATTTCTCTCTTGTCCCTTACCTTGTGTAAGGTCCATTACTTTTTGCAATCTGCTTACTAGGAAACAACCCAAACCTGAAAGAAAAATATTTAAAGCAGATCATTTATCTAAACTGTAGAACTATTTTAAAAGATTTTTATCTTCTTGTGCCTGTATTGTTATATGTCAACGCCCCTCTCAAAAAGGACAGGTTACACTGAGCAATGTTACTGTAAAAACTAACAGAGATTGTCAGAGGTATGGCAGATCACACAGAGGAAATTAAGGACTCTTCACTCTGGAAAAATGCTAATTGAGAGGGACTAGAACAGAGGTTCTGAGAAGGTGAATGGAGTTGTTACTGGTCTTTCCCAGCATAACAATTAGGTGGTATCAAACGAAATCAGCAAATGGAGGGCTCAACAGAGGATTTTTTTTTTTTCTTTGAAATGGTATTGATATGGAGGGGTTTAGATTCAAGGAGAGACTTGTTGACAAGGTAATGGAGAAGAAATCCATCAAAAGCTACTGGTTACAGAAACATCTTTCTAACAAAACTCAGTTGGAAGGACAGATACATTCTGGAGGGCCACAAATCTGAAATGCTTCCCTAGGCTACTTCTGATGCCTATTGCTAGGAGCAGACTGATGGCTAGATGAACCTCTGGACCAGCGTGTCTTATCTTCATGATCCCTGAAACATTGCAGGACTGTAGATTATAGACGGACAAAAAGACATGTTCAGAAATATTTATTTTTCTTTTTTTTTTCCTTTCTTCTTCTTTTTTAATTAGCATTTGTTAATGGAGCCCTGCTTGCAGTTTTTTCATTTGGTTTCACCATGCCAAAAAGGCATGCTAATCATTTTGTTTTATGTGCCTGATTTCTGTGAAGTGAAAGAGAGTGAAGAGCTAAATGACTGTCACTGAAACAGACGTGGATGGGTCCTCAGAGCCCAAGACGTTTAGTCTTGGTGATGAGCATTGTGTCAGACTAAGAAAAAGTATATCATATTCTCTGCTACTCATGGCTGAGATCCTATTATTTCTGACCATGCCTGACAGCTCTAATGTTAAACAGTGAAGGGTCACAGAAAATTAGTGCAATTTCAATGGCTGCTTTAGCGCAGCAAACATTAAGTCAGTTCCCAAGAACGGTTCCCTGGTGCAACCCCTAATAAATTCAAACTTTATTTTTAGGGATGACCTTTAGTAATGCGAGTCTTGATCCATTGAGATGCTGTTCACTTTTGATGCATCTCCAAATCCCTTTTTTATGCATTTTAAATCAACACATGCTTATTCTGAATTTATGTGTGTGGATAGACAGAGAGATGTAATTTAAACACATCTGTTCAAATATGCGTTTCAGATCAACTTGGTGCCGGTTCTCATAATACGGCTGAGTTTTTGATGGGTATTATATCCCTAAAGTACACAGCAGATGGTATTTATTAGAGATTGAATGGAAATGAAGTTTAAGGATGTTGAGCTTTTTGTCTTAAGTCACTCATTTTTTAATCATAAAACAATAATGATCTGAAGTTATAAATCCATAATGAAGTTCTATAAAATGTTTCTTGTTTATGGGGAGAGTAGAACACCTTATAGTTGAATAAAATTGTTCCAAGCCTTAACTTTGGTTTGGGTTTTGGTTTGGTTTTTTTGGGGGATTGTTTTCTTTGATTTTTTTAAGGAAAATTGATAATGTGAAGTATTTTAATGCTTCTCCTAAACCACTTGGACTGCATCTAGTAGAAACTCTGGCAACCTTCACAATAATTGTTTGAAGAGAGTAAAACCATGTGTACTCTTTCATCCTCAGGCAGTGAGCCACGCTAATTAGAAGATATACTTTTTATCTAGGTTACCATTCCCTGGTAACAAGGACAGCTTAGTCCCTACTCGCACAGAGTTCTCCACACCTATACCTTCCAAAACTGAGTTCTGGAAATCAGGTCTGCTCGCTGCCTCCAGGTGTCATTCAGCCCAGTTTCTGGAAGAGCTCTTCTGGGGACAGGAGGTGGGTTGGGAAAAGAACAGTCATTAAAAATTACCTGTTCTCACTCTCCGTTAAACTCCAAGAGCTGTTGGTTTGTGCTTCTTGATCACAGATACTACTCTACAGTCTGTTTAAGGTGACTTACATCAAAACCACAAACGACTCCAAATTCAAACCCAACATATTAACTTGCACTTGCAAATCCATTGGACACTGCTGCAGATCACAAAGCTCAGGTGTAATGTGCTCCCTGTGGGAATCACCACCAGGAGCAGCCTCCAGTGCTCTGTAAGGTATGGAATGCAAAAAGCAGGATACATCCCCTGACGCTCTAGCTGTCTTATTATGTAGTTTCTGCTACCTTTGAAATTTCAAATGTTTCACTATGAAGCACCTCCAAATTAACTGGTAGGATTTAATGGCCTTGCCAACTATTCTCCCAGGTGTATATACCTTCCTTCAGGGAAATTTTCTAGAATACTCAGAAAATGAGGGTTTCTCTGTGGTCCTGTTTGGCTTTCATTTGTCTGTTTTATTTTTTTTTAATCAAAGCAAGCATATAAACAATATAGCATTACAATTTCTTTTTCTGGTTTATTGTGTCTTGGGCATCAATTTCAGAGAGCTATGATCCAAGCTGTGAAAACAAGTTTTAAAGAAGTATTAAAATTATGCTTTTACACATATAAACAAAATATGACTTACTTAAGCATTTGCTAGTACTCTGTCTCAATAGTTGAGTAAAAGTGAGTTGACTTACAAATGAAGCCATTAAATACTTTTACACCCAGTATCAACATAGTTACTTCTTTTGCTTTAATTCAGCCAAACTGAGGTGAAGGAGAACTGAATTCCTTCAGACAACCTGAATTTGTGTTACGCAGTAATAGAGAACATTTTGAAATATTTGAAATAAGTGAATTTCTTATATCCTTTATAATTCCTATATAAATTTTCTTAAATATTAATGTTCTTGATATATCTATAGCTGCATTTTAATAAGCTGTCTTACCAAAGTATAGTTTATATCTGGCCATAAGGCTCAGTATGTTATCATTTAAGAAACTTGACTCAGAAGTGTTTATGACATGCCTATTGTCATTTAACCAAGGTACGTTCCAGTTTTACTCCATATGTAAATCAGTTCAGCAATTGATATTGTTAGCGTAGGAAAACATATAACCACACGAAGGCGATCATATGCGGTTCATTATTCAAGCGCGCAGGGACACAGGGGCATACAGTGCCCAAATCTTGTGCCCAAGAATACAGAGTTGATTTGTGATTTTTATAGTTTCAAATTATACATATGTTAACTAACCTCCACCCCTAGATACTGGCTATCCTATTTCTTAGTTACTGTCTTAGATCATACCTATGCTCTACCCTGTGTTATACTTGATTTGGTAAAAACAATGCTTCTCAATTATCTCCTGGGCTGGAGTCATACTTAAACAATGGTATGCAGCTAGTTGCAGAAGCTGACGCTTGTTCCAAGCTATCTGTAAAGTTCAGATTGTGTGTCTTCTACCTTCCCCCCAACTACCTGCAGTTAGCTTAAACAGAAATTATTTTAACCCTCCACCATCAATATGAGGGTCCAAAAGAGCTTTTTTTTCTGACACAGAGGTTCTGAACTCACACAGGGTTCTGAACTGGACTACTTTTAAACACATATGGAAAAGATTACTAAGAAAAACATTTTCAGTGAATATCCATTTATGAGATGCCTGTTCATCCATTGTGTAATTTAGGGTAAATCATAAATCGGAAAGGATGGAGAACCCCCTCCTTCAGAAATTATGTTCAGGTTTAGTCTTCCGGCTCCAGACACTTAACTTAGGAGTATATTGTCCTGTGCTGCATTCATAGTCCATGGAGGAGAGAGAGAACTGCTGGAGGATTTCAGAACAGAAACAGACTGAATTCCTTTCTCAAAGTGTGGGGATTTTTCCATGGCTTAATCCTCAGGTTAATCTCCATATAGCCCAGAGAGATGTGGGGTAAAGTTTCCTGTTGCTCCTGGGCAGTGCTTCCAGCTGAGCAGTCTGTTTCTCTTGTGCCAGCTCCAACTGATGTGACTCCTCAGTGAGCAATTTAAGTTGAAGTCAGAAATCCCACAAGACTAGGCCTCATGGAGAAAAGAGAAAGAGAGGGTGAAAAGGGCTTCTGGAAGACTGTGTGTGGTCATGGGGAAGATGCAAACACATCCTTCAGCTCCAACACAAAACGGCACATTGAGATGCCTGTTAGGCTCTGTAAATATGCTTGAAAGACCAACTCAGATACCTTCTAATTATTTAATCCATTAATTCCATTTTATGTTCTGTGAATGGGCTTATAGTGCAGAAGCATTGAATATTATTATTGAAATTATACTGCGGAAGCATATAAAATAATATATGAGGCTGAAATAACATTTCAGAGTATGCTCGTTTTATTTTCATAAGAATACATTTTTCCCTAACATTTTTTTATAATGCAAATTTCTAATTTATGAATCAAGAAGTTTCTGTATCATCACATTTTTTGTTTTGGCTTTAATTACTATATATTACACAGAGAGTTCTCATACCCTCCTGTAAGACTGTATAGTGTTTTCTTTTTATTCATATTGCTGTTTATTCTAATCCAGTATTTTGTTAGACTGTAAGGGGTGGAGGTAGCTGGTCTTGCTTAAGAGATAATTGGTGGCTTGAAGTAATTTCTGGATTTAAGTGTTAATTGCTGAAATGGAAGTGGGAAGAATATGTGATCATGCAAAAGCATTTCAAGCGGTCATGTGAGTAGCTGAAGGTGATAGTTTTAGCTTCTTTACATAAATTTCTTCCCTGAGCGTGGATTTGATTTGTAATGGTTATTGCTAAAGCAAATGTTTTCTGTAGCTAAAACCACATAAAATGGTCCAATGAACAAGTGAATCGTAGAAATTTTCACATTTTTGCTGCTGCTTTTCTTAGAAATACTGCTCTGTGAAAATGGGGGTGGGGTGGGATGGGCTGGGGGAGGGGTTTTACTGTTTTATTTTTGGCAGCTTTTATCCCTTCTATCTCCTTTCTAAGTCACTTGTCGATGACTTGACTTCTAGGCATCAGTCAGTTCCTTGGATCTGACTTTTTTGTCTGACCCCAGACGCTGACTTGGTTCCTCTTTAGGCAGAGAGTAAGATGTTGCTTTTCTTGTGTATTTTTTCAAGCACATCTTGTTCCTCCTTTCTGTGAGGTTTGGACACCTGTGCCGTCAGCATTTGTTCATGGGTGTGGTGGTCCTTACAGCATCACACTAAAACAGATGTGTCTTCACTGTAAGATGAAGTAGTTGCTTCTTTTTGGGTGGTCAGAATTACCCAGGAAGATGGGGTCTAGTTCAGAATGGCACATCATCAGTCTGCTTAGTGGATGGAAAGGATTTATATATGTAGAGGGACATAGGGGAGAAAATATTCAGGAACCCTAAGAATGAGGGATGTTTTAGCTTATACATGGCATTAATTATTCCTTTGATTCATCTTTTTCTGAAATTCCACAGTTTTATTGTAAAACATCCTAACTAAGAGTCAACATGTTGTAGAGCTTCTCTCTTACACTCTAAAAAAAAATTGTGGAAACTGAATAGTTAGACTAACTGTAAATGTGTTCATGTAATAAATGTTACAGGAGATGTTCAGCAGTTTTTTCTTTATTTGCTTCAGAATAGGTAAGCATTTGGTGTAAAAAATACTATTGACTGATGCACAAGAGCTTGTTTTTATGTGATTTTGGATCATATTTCATAGATGGAGTAATTCTTAAACATCATCTGAATCTAAGTAATAAAGAATTTTGTACTACGTTCTTTCAGGCTGTCAAGAGAAAAGGTCACTTTAATTTTCAAGTGTGTATGTGTTTTATATTTTTCTCTAATTATATCTTTTCCCCTCTTTTTTCATTAAGAAATTACGTTTCACATGTGGAACTAATTGTACAAATTTTTTTTCATCACTGCTTTGAAAACTCTTTAAGAGCTTGATTTTTGTCATTTTGGATTTTATTTTGAGTGAAATCTCATGCCTTTTTTCCCCTTTTTAAACTGCTTGTTAAACAATATAATCAGCAGTGATATAAAAATGCACTATGCAATGTCATATTTTAGGCAGTTACATTGGTTTGAACTGTAATTAATTGCTATTGCTGAATACACCATGGTCCTTATTCTCTTTTTGTACCCAGGCTTTTTTTTATGTGTAATAATTCCACCCAGGAAGAAATCTAATTACTAAGATAATTAACACCTTATCAGCAAATGGAGTTCAGACATTTGTAGAGTTTATGAATTTTTAAAATATGTAATTTCCTTTTAACTGAATGACAACTGGTGTTATGGAGAAAAAGAGCATATTTTATTGTATCTAGCTTGATTGGACCTTATAATTCATGTTGCTATAGAAACAACCAGGCCTTTATAAAGGATGATATTACTACTACCACTGGTAATAAATGCTTTGACTGTTGCCAATAGTGTCATTAAAATGGATAAAATAACTTCATTATAATGGTTTTGTCAAATGTAATGAATGTTCTGTTCACATTCTGAGAAATGGCAGCTGATGTTAGGTGGCACTGGTTTATAAAGTAATGTACTCTTTCTTCCATGAGCTTACTACTGCTGCACAAGGTATTTGTGGTATGAACAAAATCATGTTGCAGGATATGGTGCTGCTCTCTTCACTCAGTCCTTAAAGATAAGGAATTTCATTGTTACTTGATATCAAGCAGAAGTTCATATCTTGATGTTTGTCAGTCTTAAGAAAGCAGTGGTAACTAAGGGTGCTGAGCTGTCAGCTCTGAGGATTTCTGCTGTTCTGCACAATCTCCAGCCTCTGTTTCCCACTTAGGGTCGTTGAATCAAGTCCTTGAAAATGTTCAGTTTTATACTGGTCTTGATTTGTCATTCAATGCCATCTTTCAACCTCAGCTCAGATGATGGAGTCTGAGTTCAAAAAGGAATTGACAGAATTTGGTTTCTTTGGTGGGGATCTTTCCTAAGGAAAAGGCGGAAGATGATTCTAGTAACATCGGATAAACGCCTGTGCTGCTACCTATATGTCCAGACACATGTTACAAGGAGGGTAAGACATTCTCTTTAATATAAGCTTATTGCCAATACTTGAAGAAAAAAAGAATTAAGTTTAGGGGAAAAAAATCACAAAATAGATTTACTACCAGATACAATTTGTGTGAAGGCTGTTGTGGAGCATATAAGATATAGCCTAATATTGCACCTAATCAAATTAATAAGAATAGTATTCCTTGCTTTTCCTTTTCCAATAGAAGTCATTGTGTCAGGAAGTTTTTCTTTCAGTTATTCAAAATCAATTTTCTTCACTCACTATAACCACAGCATCTTTTTTTTCTGTGGTGATGTAGCATCTAATAAGAAATCATAGTTTTCTTTGGCTGTTTGAATGCTTTATAAACGTAATCTGGATTACATGCATTGACATTCACAGTTCTGCATTGTCTTAACTGGAAGAGAAGCCTTCCATCCATTTCTTTCCATTTGAGACATATCACCGCGGGCCTAGCTAGATAAGGACACTCAGAGACAGAGGTCTGGGTTGATCCGAGCAAGCAGGGCAGGAGCGCTGCCCCTTGTTTATTTTCCCATTATATACTTCTAACAAGGTGACCATGGATTGGAGAGTGGTTATTCCCATCTCTCACCTATATTGGTCAAGGGGACTGTCACACAGTCTTGTTTGTCCCAGCATGGAATGTAAAAACTTGGCTATGTTTATAGAACATAGCTGGTGTTTACGTGAAAAGAGCGGGAGAAGGTACAAACCTTCTACTTAATATGAAATGCTCAGCTAGCTAGGAAAACTCATGGCAACAGAGACAGTCTTGGAGAGCCCTTCTTAACCTCAAGTGTGAACTTGGCTTGTGACAATTGTCTTTATGCCATTCACCCCTAAAACAATCTCTCTGAGCTGTTCCCTAACCTGTAGCCTACAGAAGAGCTGTAGAATTATTTAGATTGGAAGGGACCTCTGGAAGACATCTCATCTATTCCCCCAACTTGAAACGGGGCCAATTCCAAGTTAGATACCACCAATATTTGTATAGAGTTCTTTTGTCTGTAAGTCATATTTTCTCCAGTTTATCATTGTTACTGGCAGTGTGGGGTGAACTCTGCATTGTGGAAACAGTCTCTGTGTCAGGAGGGAGCACTGAGCACTATGTGTTTCTGCCCTTCTCCAGAGGATGCATATCTTTATTCCCACTGTATGCAAAGCTCAGTCTGGGTGCAACCCTTGACAGCTGCTCCAGTATCTACTGGGGAAAGTTTTCATGGCATGTTCCCACGATGTCCAACACTGTGACAATGGCACAATTTCAACTGAAGCCCGCTAAATTCACCCTCTTCTGTGCATCCTTCTGTGTCTGTGGGCTGTCTGTCAGCTGTGCTGCCTTAACCTGATGTGTGTAAAAGGGTTCTGCATATTCAGTCCAAGGGGAACAGTTAGGGAATGTTGACCTTGCTTAAATAACAGAAGAACTCATTGCCAGTGCATTTGTGAACCTAAGTATTTTGTTTTCCTTTTAAAGGAAGGCATAGGCTGATGTTTTAGAATGCTGAGTTTAAAATGAACTTGTGACTAAAGATGTATTTTTGTCTCCTAAGCCAATTTGGTTCAAATTTGCTAGGTGATATGACATACCAGTCCCCTCTTTCACATACCCTATTCTACTTCTATAGCAGCATTATAAAACATTAAATAATTGACATTTTCTAGTGACTGAGTCTCAAAAGGTTTACATTTTGTGGATTAAGCAATCAGAATTCTAGATATAACAAGCTCTGCTGATTACCTCTAATTTTGATTGAAGGAAGAGTTGATCCAGATGTTTTTACTCTTCTGTCACAATCCCAATCCAGTATTTGCTGCGATATCTTCTATTACTTGTGCTCTTGACTGAGCATCAGATACATTTCTCATTACCAAGCAATGGTTTGAAAATCTTTTTTTCCCCCAAGATCCTTGTAGGTCTCAATTTCTGTAGATAAAGTTGGAGGTTATACATCTATGTAGACTGGCTTTTAAGGGAGTAAGACTCCTACATGTCCTCAGTTAAGTGTTTCTTTCTACTTCCTTACAGAGTGCCTGGAATAACAATTGCTACAGACATCATTTGTGGTTTTCCAGGAGAGACAGATGAAGATTTTCAAGAAACTATGAAACTTGTGGAACTGTACAGGTTTCCAAGCTTGTTTATTAATCAATTCTACCCACGTCCAGGAACCCCAGCTGCAAAAATGCCTCAAGTTCCAGCTGCAGTGGTAAGATCCTTTTTCAGATGCCTTTAATACATGTACACAGAAATGTACATTTTCTGTAGAACTGTGCCACATTCAAATGAAGGATTTTTTTCAGTCCAGTAAGGGAAATGATGATAGCTAGACCACTGAATGTGTTTTCATATAAATGACTGTTCAGATTATGAGGAAGGGTAATACAGTGGTTATACTGAAGATCTTGTCTGCTTTCTGTCAAGTTTGGAGTGAATGACTACCAAGACTAGTAGGTGATTGATTACACATAGTAATTTTTTTCCATTTTAAGACTTCTGTGACTCCAGCATTCTCAACCTTATTGCAAATAATTATGCAAGGTATTAATAACCTTGATAGTCTCTGATTTATTAAACTTATACACCACTTCTTCTTGAGACTCTCATATGCACTGCTTATTTACTTCCTTCAGCCTGCAGGTTAAAGGCCATTAATAAAATTGCATCTAATCTTTCATTTTTAGTTCCCTCCCTCCCTCCCTTCGTCCCTCCACGCTTTCTAACTTCCAACATTCTCATCTTAAATTCCGGACTGTTTTTATATAGAAGGTACGTGGCTATTGACTGTGCTTTGCTTGCTCTAAATAGCTATTTATAAGCAATAATAATAGCAATCATATCAGAAGACATGTTTGATTTATTTCAAAAAAATTGAATTTGTTGTTTTTGTAATCTGAATCTAAAAACAGGAAAGTGTACAAGATTGATGCCTGTAGTAATTCAACTCATTATTGTATCATTTTTATGGGCATAAATAACATTTGTATTTCCTTTCAATGTGAGAATGAAAGCCAGCAATGTAAATCAATTTAAATAAAAACTTATTTCTTTCAATTTATGTATCCTGGTACACCAACATGAAGTCAAAACAATATATTGGAACTTGTGGATACATCTCTTTGCTTTTTTGTCTGAAAGCTAAACAAAGTATCTCTGTTTACTCTCAGTATATACCCTGAGTTTCATAGGATGTGTCAACTTCTGGAGACATAAAATGAGATTATATCTGGCTAGTGCAGCTTGAGCAATGACTGTTCATTTATTGTAGACTAACTCATAACGGGAAATTGTAAGTTTTCAAATATAAATAAATACCTGCTATCAAAGCAGTCTCCTTAGTGTAACCAACTCACTTGGTTGCATTATTTGTCTTAGTCTTGAATGCTTTTTAGATACATTGATAAATGAAAAAAAGTTCAGGAATGTCATTTTTGGAAGGTAGGAAGTTTAAAACTCAAAACACTGATTTGTGTTTCAGGTTTTTATTCCTATGCACAAGTTCTTAAGCATGCTATTTTCATGGGAGGTGCAGAGAGCTTAAGTTAATTTACCCACGTCTGTTTAACTGGGTGCTTATGGGAAGACAATCTGCGAAGAGATAAATTATTAAAAGAACATTTGCTGTTCAGTAGTTAGAAGTATTACTTGAAAAATTGTAATTGTCAATTTAACCCAGTTTTACAGTCTTTTTTCTTATTTGTAGCACTAGTACTTATTGCTTTCAGTGAATTAGAACCTTCAAAGAAGATGGGGCCTCTAATCCAGGGCTGATGAAAATCTGTAATTAATAGATTTTGTTTCTTTTTTCTTTTTTTTCCCCTGTAGTCCTTCAAAAATCCTGTGTTATGAGATCCTTTGTTCTTTTATCTCTTAGTAGAAATGGAGAGCAACTAGTCAAACAGAGCAGGAAGAGCTTGTGCTAATCTCCTATGTTTTGTATTCACATTACTTCTAGACAGCAGCTGATGGCCTTTCCTGCATTACCAGAAATGGACAGGCATTTAATTTGTCTTTCCTTGCTTAGAGTAACTTATGTTTCTCTGCTAGGAAAAGGAAGTAGCACACAACCATCCACTTTATGCACTCTGACCCTTTTATCCTTTAATGAAATTTTATCCACGTTAATGAATTCATTTTATTGCATTTGCATTGGGTAAGAAATAGCACATGCACTGCCACACAGCTGCCCTGTGCAAGTGTCTCAGTGTGCACTGGATCACCAGTCTGAACCTGTGAGCTTGGTACTTCCACAGGGTGTTCGTAACAGTATCCTCTGCCGTGGGTCTCTTGGTAGCATTTCTTTATGGGAAAAGAATTTTTTCTGTGCTGTTTAAAACCAGATGCTGAATCAGTGAGCAAGTTATCTGACAACTGTTATTCTTCTTTTCTTCTTTGTTATTTTTTCTGAAGACTGAATGTATTTGCTATGTTATTTCAGTTTTTAAATACTTCTACAATGGGTAAATCCATTGCTAGTTCCAAACTGCTCCACTTGAGCGAGTTCCTCTTCAGTAACTCTGATTCAAGATGGCTTTGGTGATTCTGCCCAAGTATCACAGATGCAATAATAACATACTTGTCATGTCAGTTCCTTTTAGATTAGCATTTTTTGGAAGACCGTACTGCTTCTAGAGACAATCTGTAGAGTATGAAGCATGGTAGTATATAGTACTTTTGTATTTTTAGTGGGTTATTTTGATGGTGATCTTAAATATAATTACCTTTTGGGAGAGAATCCTCACTTGAGTTTATCTTAATAGAAAAAACAATCAGTAGGTCAACATGGAATCATCCCTTCACATAGATAATTTATCACTGAAAGCCTTACAGGCACCGATATTTTGCTAAAAGGGCAGATGACACTAATCCAGATGGACAGTTCTGCCACCATAAATTTAGAAAAGACAGCTAAGGCTGCAGGCCTTTCTTATTTCTCTCGGACAAAAAATGTCCATGGAGAATCAGACATCTGTCTGAATGGTCTCATCATTTCACAACCATTGATTGTGATTAGATTATGCTTACCATAAATACTCTCTCCAAAAACAAACCTAGGCATGGTTGTTTTTTCTTTTTTGTTATTAATAAGCTATTATAGTAATGCTGAGTCATGTGCATGGAAAATGAGCCAAGATGTTGTCCAACACTTAAATGCTACCCATTTTTTTTCCTTTCCTTTGCCCCCATTTTATCCACTTTCTGGCAAATGCACTGTTTCAGAGATGAGTCTGGATGCTCCTTATGTCCAGTGGTTAGAAAATTCTCACTCTGAAGTGTGTTAATGATGAAATGCTATTTTTGTATTGTTATTGCTGCTATTGTTGTTATTATGTATCTGAATTTCTACATTTCCTTACTGTGTTTGCTTGCAAAAGTGTTAGTGCTGGTAACTGCATAGCTCAAATTACATATTCTATTTAAACTAATAATAAGCAGTGTAAGAGATCATGACTCAGATGTGTTTAGTAGGGAACTCATATTTAGCTGCACTGCAAAGGATCAGAATAATTTTAAGTGTGAAAGTTACTTTTTTTCTCTAAAATCAAGAGATGTCATACCTTACATTTTTTATAGTTGCTCTGGTCTTTATTTTTTCAACACAGCTATTACTCATGTGGGGACTTGCAAGATTCTTTTCTCTGTCCTCGTGATTTGGTCCATCACAATTTCTGAACCGTTAGGGGAGATTTTAATCTCAGGATCAACTTGACTTCTGTCACTTGGAAATTACATGAGGAAATAGCCATTTTGAAAATAAGGATCATAATAAGGTACAATTGGGTTCATCTCTACTGAGAATAGGAGATGGCAGCTGTTTTGAGAGCAGTAATGTGACTGCAGCTTCATGATTACACTGCTATCAACTACAGTGTGGATTCTAATTTTTCTGTATATATTTTCAATAGTGTAAGAAATTCAGTTTCAATTATATATTCACTTTCTCTTTCCTTCTCTCTTTCTTTATATCACCAGATAATTACCTTGCTTTGAGCTAGAAAATTTTGTCAGTCAACTATTGAATGTTTCCTTTAATTCTTCTGAAGCGTCTCATTAATTTTTTCTCTCTGTATTAGTTGAATTAAGCACTATGCTTACTATACTGAGGTGAATAACCATTTTACAAACTTCCCAACTGTCCTGGTTTGGGCTGGAATAGAGTTCATTTTCTTCCTAGTAGCTGGTATGGTGCTGTATTTTGGATTTAATATGAGAATCATGTTGGTACCACTGCACAATATTTCTGGTTGATGTTTATCTCAAGTCAAGGGCTTCTCAGCTCCTCATGCCCAGCAAAAAGGCTGGAGGGGCACAAGAAGCTGGGAGGCTGCACAGCTGAGGCAGTTGCCCCAAGCTGGACAAAGGGATATTCCATACCATGTGGCATCATGCTGAGGATACAGAGCTGGCCAGAGGCAGCTGCTGCAGCTGCTCGGTCACCCTGAGGAGTTAGAAAACTAACACACTGTTAGTATACTCACCGTTATTAGCAGAAGTAAATATCAGTGGTCAGACCTAGTATCCCACTCCATTTCATCAAACCAGCACTTAGATCTGTTCCCATATTTCCCAGTTACAGGAGCAGTACATAATGCACTAAGAGATTTTTTTTCCTTAAGGATAGCATGATATAATGTACACCTCAGTGCTGTCTACCAGACCAGTTGTATTTGAGCATCTCTGTGGGAGCAGAAATTTTGTGGCCTTTACTCTGTAATGGCTACTTATTTTTCTTAGACTGCTTTACTTCTACTTCCCTCTAAGAGGTATCCAAGAAGTATCATGACACCTTTCATAACTGAGTGGCTGCAGATCCACCATATCTCTCCTTGATTAGGATTCTGCAAGGCACCAGAAATAGCCATTCTGGAGTGCCAGTAGACACAGTGGGATGTTTAATTCCTCCTTTGCTGGATGGATGGGTATAGGTTTTGTAGTTCTGAATCTCTGCACACAAACATCTGTATCTTCTGTGAAAACTCACGTGCTCTAACCTATTCAAAATACATGATTATCCAAATGTTGCCAAATTGTCCCAGCCTCACTGAAATATAGCCACTCCTGCATCAGGCAGTATTAGCTGTCCTCTGCTTCAGCATTTTTTAACTTCAGGTAGCTGGACAGCAAATGGAATAGCATTGCTTCTGCAAGGGACACCTTCAGCCATGTTCAGAGCTCTAAAGGAAAGGAGCACAAGTGGACCTTGTAGGTGTCCCATCAAAGAAAAGGCTGGTAACCTGCCTTCTGAGCAGACAGTGAGGAAAGATGACAATTGAAGACCACTCTTGCCTTTGAGCATATGTTTCAGACTTTAGTGGGTAGTGATAGGGCACAAGGTGACTGGGGAGGCCAGGGTCAGAGCTAAAGCAAGGAAAGAATTCATCTGCAGTCCAATATGGATTTAAAAATAACTTGGTAAGGTTTCATGTACTCTCTGATACATGACAGAAACCAATGACACTGTTAAGCACTTGAATGTTGAGAGATTGCAGCTTCAGGTGGACTTGATTAGTCAATGTGATTTAAATGCCCAGAAAGCGTTTAATTAGAAAACATCTCGTTTCTGATTCTCACAGACATAGCAGAATCAGTAACACTTCTTGCGTCAGATTAATGGTGGCCAATCCAAAATCATGCAATGGGATTACGTAGGGATATTCTTCTAAAATTTAGGAGTGCTGTGGAGATCATAAGGTGGGAGAAAAGGAAAGAAAAGTAAGTAGAAAAAGAAACAATACCACTCATTCAGCAGTACTGTTACTCCAGTCTATCATCACTCTGAGCTTCCCTGTTAAGTGCTGTGACTAAATGGCATTACATGCCCCAGGAATTGGATGCAGCTGTGGTAACTGCTTTTGGTGTATCAAAGGCTTTTGGCCCCTGACACACACCTCCCCTCCCCAGCACATACAAAAATCCATGGTATTACATGCAGAATGTTCTTTGTGTGTAAGAGAAGCCAAGACTGATTAATGTCTGAGTTACTGCTGAACCTCTGTACTGCAGTTTGTTTTTCAGCACTACACTTTTATTTGCTGTTTGCTGTTCTACTAGAATCTGAGTGAAGATTTTCATACCCACTTTGGGACCAACGAGTTAAAATGTGAAGGCTGGAGAGGAATGTATACCATGAAGAAAAAAAATATATAATTCTTCCTGTCTTTCACTGAACTATTGTAGTATTCCAAGTTAACACTTTCCAGCAGATTGCGTTCTAGTAGTTTTATTTACATCATGTTCCCTTATGATTTTTATAAGAACAACATGTGAGGTACTGCAGAAAGCCCTACAAACCCAGTTATTAGTTATAGCTATGAAATCTCTCATCTACAAACCCAGTTATTTGTTACCTTCTAGATGCTTAGAAATAGTTTTGCATTATTTCCTCCCTGTTTTTTTTTCAGGAACTATATAAACTGGCTGACCTATGAAAGCCTGGTTCCTCCTTTCCTCTGTTTTAAAGATGACCAAAACATTTGACTACTCCTATGGTGTATCTTTAAATCTACCCCAGTGCTCACCATTCAGTGTGTAGCCAGAACAGTGGGGTTTTGCAGTGAATTCAAAGGAACGTAATTACCTGTGAATAGGGGTTTTGTGGTTAGGCAAAACTACTGAACAGAATTTTTCAAATGTTTAAAGACCTTTTTATTTTAGAGCTAGAATCAGCTCAGGCTCAAACCACTTTAGATTATTTGACCAGGTGCTGAAATGAAAATCTGTTTTTGTTGTTGTGGGAGACAGTTGAGCTGGTAGGTTTTAAAATAGGTCAAACCCTTTTTGAGAGCTATAAATGATCTGCCTATGGAGCTGCTGAAAATTTAGTTCAGAGCTGAATCTGGGGAATGAGTTAAATTGCATGGTAACAGCTGGACAGTGCAGAGTCAGACTCCTGAGAAAGGAGGAAAGTATTTTTACTCTAGCCTGGAGCTGTGGCTCTTAAATCTTACACTGGTGTAGAATAGAAGTCTTGTGCTTTCAAGGAGCACAACTGTGTTGCTTGCGAAAACAAGTCAAAATTCAAAGCTAGGTTGGAAATACACATAGGAAACCAGCTTAGTTTGTGTTCTACTTTTTTAAATTTTGGGGTTTTTTTCTTACAGCAGAAACTGGTTGGAATGAAAATTACCAGCAGCTTCCTCATAAACTTGATACAAATCCAAGTTGAAAATTAGAACATCTTAAAGTAAAGTACTATGGGTTCAATCTAAGCCATGTTAAGAAAAAGAATTGGAAAATAAAATATGGAGAATATGCATATGGAGGAAGAGGTGGAGTTCTTCCTAAACTTCATTGTCAGGCTAGAAATAGTTACAGAATTTGCAAGAATTATGAAACTGCTGTTAACATCATGTAACTTTGTGGACTGATGCTTGCAGCCATGTGCAGATCATATGTTGTATAAAAAAAGTAGTTTTGGAAAATGTAGTCCTCCGAGATTTGTAGTGGCCATGAGCATTCATTACCCATCCTCCTTCCCCTGTGAATCTGTCTGAAAACCCTGATGGAATTGTGAGATTTTTAGTTGCAAGGAAGCTGAAATATCATCAGGAATTTTGAACAACACATATTCCTGTGCTGAATAGAAGGAAAGGATGATACTCTCAGAGATATGGAAGAATAGCCTTTGATTTTAAGAGAGAAAACAGTTTTATCTCCAGTTCACTCTTTATTCTTCTACCCTGTTCATTGGCTCATAACGAAGTGGAAGAACCACAGAAGAAGCCTTGACTGTGCCTTTTTGTAATTCTTGCTTGAATTACATTTAGGTAACTTGTGTAAAACTGAAAAAAAAAATCTGCTTTTTAATTTGGAATTTTAATTCACTTTATAAGCCAGACTGTTCAGAACTAAAAAGAGTGCCAGCAGCTGTAGTAGTTAATAATAACTTATTCCCTGAACCTGGATATAGGCTTCAGAACTGAAAATTTTCAAAATTCCAGACTCCTTCAAATGAGAACGTGGTTTAGGTGTAATACTTTGTGACTTAACCCAGACAGCAAATTAATTTCTATCATGGAGGCAACTAAATTTGTCTATCATTTTCAAATAATGTAACATTTATGATGGCCCATACGAAGTGCTTTGGAATGAAGGGACATTGAAATATCCTGAGGTGGATTCTTGGTGACCCTTTCTTGAACTGTCTTTGATGATCCAAGAACACTCCCTCAAAGCCATCACAGCCGATCAGGTCAATGAGTGCTTTGGAACTTGTATCTTGCAGTGTTTTCATTGCTGCACCTGCACCTCTGGTCATAGGGCTAAAAATCTTGGAACCTGGAATTCCTGAAAACCTGGAAGTAGAGTGAAGGCCTGGATAATAGATGAAGATAAAACAGTGAGAGTAGTTTTTGTGTGTGTAGTGAATTTGTGTGTTGTAGGTACATGTGGTCTCTCTCACACAGCAAGCACTTGAGCACTGCTCCTCACAGTTTGTACCACACTACTCTCTCCAGCATTCCTCTTTCTGTTCTTCTTGGAAGGCTGGAAAACTTGGTGCTTTCAAGGCTGCCTGTATGTGATACAGTACAAAAATATCTTAACAGATCATAAAAAGGAAAAGAGTACCCTGCAGACAGGTCTGTGCTGGGCTTATGTATGTTCTGGACTTAACATATCTATAGATACAGATGCATGGGTATTTTAAATTTACATTTCATTACTAAGATGTAGTTTACAGTTCATTCTGGTTTATATTATTGTGTAACTGGCTGCAATAACTATACATATTCAAAACCAGTCTATCCCTTGCGACCAATCACTTTATTTCTGATTTAGTGTCAATCTGATTTGAAACATGGTTGATACCCCAGGCCAAGATTCATCTAGATATTTTGTTCTACAGATTATTTTTGACCTAAGCAGTTGTCCTAATCAGTTATAGTGGCATCCATAGGAAATACCCACCTCATACAGATTATGAATTTTCTACATGAATTTCAGATATAAAAATCTGTCAGAAGTGAGACAGAGCATTTTACAAATTATACCAAATTTATGAACCCTCAAAATGAACAAGTGCTGAATACTTTTTCTGAAATTAAGAATTGCTTTGTATAAGTCTTCAGAATAGATTTTGCATCATTTCTAGAACCATAGAATTGTCGAATATCCTGAATTGGAAGGTTATTGAGTCCAACTCCTGGCCCTGTGCAGGATATTGCAAAAATCACACTCAGTGCCTGAGAACATTGTCCAAATGCATCTTGACCTTTGTTAGATTTGGTGCTGTGACCACTTCCCTGGGGAGCTCTTTCCAGTGGGCAAACCACCCCTCTGGGTGAGGAACCTTTTCCTGATATCTAACCTAAACCTCCCTTGACTCAGTGCCATTCCCTCAGGTCCTGTCACTGGTCACCAGAGAGAAGAGAGCAGTGCCTGCCCCTCCTCTTCCCCTCACAAGGAAGCTGTAATTGTGATGAGCTCTCCCCTCAGTCTCCTCCAGGCTGAACAGCCCAAGCGACCTCTGCAGTTCCTCACACAGCTTCCCCTCATGGTCCTTCACCATCCTCATGGCCCTCCTTTGGACACTTTCTCTAATAGTTCAATGTCTTTTTTTATATGGTGGCACCCAAAACTGTCCCCAGCACTGGAGGTGAGGCTGCCCCATTACAAGAGCAGAGGGGACAATCCCCTCCCTGTCCCCACTGGCCATGCTCTGCCTGTTGCTCCCCAGGACAGGGTTGGCCCTCCTGACTGCCAGGGCACTGCTGACTCAGATTCACCTTGACATTGGCCAGGACCCCAGGTCCCTTTCTGTCTTGCTGCTTCCCAGCATCTCATTCTTTGGTCTGTCCATGCATCCAGGTTTGCCCCATCCCAGGTGCAGAATCCAGCACTTTGCCCTTGTTAAATTTGATATGATTGGTGATTGCCCATCTCTCTAATAAAAAGTGACAGAAATAACAAGCATTAATCATAAGATAAATTAAAATGTTTCCAATTTACCAGAAGGAATAAAATTCAGCAATACTTGTAAAATGTATGAGTTTGAAGTGTCTGTATTACATAGCTAATATATGGGAGGTAAGGAGGAAATTGCAGCACACATGATTTAATTGAAAATGTATCCTTCAACAAATTATTTTCAGATAGGTTGACAGATGTTCTTATGAAGATCCTATTCCATTTTTTGAAAATGTCTGTAATATTCTGTGAATCAGAATCTCTACATAAAATATAAAATAGATTAAACCAGAATCATTTGTGTTGCTATAGTCCTAAAGAAGGTATTCCTTTAATGTTTGCAATCATTTTCTAGTATTAATGATCAGTAAAGCTGCATGAAGTTTTATATATTTTGCTCTTTGAACACTAAACACATTGCATGGAGTCATACAACTTCATTTGCTCTAATTTTTTTAAAATCGTTGTTTGTAAAAAAATATACAAAATATGAATTATGAATCTATAGTTCTGTTGTTAATTGGAGCTGGAAAAAAAGTCCACTATCCTGTAACATTGCGGTGAACTGCTAAATAACACACTATATGCTAAATGATATTTTCCATGTATGGATCAAAAATTTTTAGAAAGTTGTTTCTTAAATATATGTGAGGGTCAGTAGTTAAGTAGAACAGTGAGTCTATTTTAACATAGTAATTCAGGTAGGTTAGGTCAAAAAGACTAGCTACTCCCCAGATTATTTTGTACGCTTCATTATAGATAGGATAAGAAAGACAGAAATAATGTCAGCAGAGATGAGTTAGTGATAGGAAGCAGAGAACTTGTCAAGCCTGTATTGTCATTTCTGTTCTTTCAGACCTTACAGGGTATGGATGGAAGTGCAAAATGAACACCAGGTATGATTTTGTCAAGAAATCTGGCTGAGGCACGATGGTTTTTTCAGGATCATTTCTAAGAGGATGATGCATTGAATAACTGAGGTCAAAGAGAATGGTTCAGTGGTTTCTGATCACTTTTTTAAAAGCTGTTTTGCAGACCAAAAAGCAATCTGCAAGCTTTGATAACATGGTGGTTCCAGTGGCTTGGCTCATATCTCTGTTGTGGTTATAGGTACATAGATTTAAGACTTTATGGATTGAATCTCCAAGCAAGGCTCTTAAATGTACCTTGGTTGGAGTAGTCGCTCTCCCTCTCTGGTGTTCTGCCAAGTAATTCTGTGGAGATTAAAGTTAGTCCAGTGGGTTTCTTTGGGTGGGGTGCTATGCTACCTGTTTCATTCTAATTTATAAGAGCTCTGAGTTTGGAACTATCCAAGGCCTTTGTAGTTTTAAGATCACAGATGTAACATAAGGTGAAAGAAATAGACAGATTTTTAACTGATCAGAAAATGAATGCTACTGAATTCAGGGAATGCCATAACACAAAACATGTTAGAAAGTGCTGTTTCAGAAAAGAAAGATCCAATCTCATAGTTTTGTGAGTGTCTGTTGCTCTGGAGCCTCTGTGCTTTCAGTTAAACTGTATATTTCACAGAGGAAAACTGTGAAAATACTTGCAAAGCTGTCTAATATTTCTCCCAGAGTATATCAAAGTTGTAGTTAAATTTTTCCTTGACTCATTAAGTTTAGTATGACTTCAAATTAAGTAATTCATTAGATATTACCTGCAGAAGAAGATAATGTGGTTTTCCAGACTTGTTTGAAAGAAAAACTCAATATTGCTATTGGTTGTTAGCATGCTCGAGGGTGGGGGTGGCATGCTTTATAAACTCTAAATTAAATAAGGTTCCTGTGGCAAAACAATTTTTTTTTTAAATTCTGATCAGCAGTATGTAAAAGAAATGGGGGAGATGATTGGTAAGGGAAGAGAACTGAAATAAAGACATTAATGTGATTGCCTTGACACGTTATTATTGACTGTACTCATGAAGGAAGAGTATTTGAACAGAATGTGTGTTCTTGTTACTGAAGGCAGCCCTGTATATTGGAATGATTTTAAATTGTAGGAGCAAGAAAACAAAGGCAAGAGAACTTTGCTGGCAATATCTTTATGCTGAGATTTTCAGTGGAACTGCTGGAATCTGCACATCTGTCACAGTATTAGGCTGGAATTATTAAGAACTTTGAAGGTGAAAATAGCCTTTATAAACTGAAAGTCAAGTCTAAAGGAAAGCAGAGATACTTCTTATTGGGAGTAATTTTCTCCCTTTTATCCCTAGATGAATATCTAAGAATATTCCATTTAAGTAGCTTCTAAGTAATCTATAATATAAATACCTCAGTGATATTGTAGTTCTCCTTCACAATAAGCATTGTAGACCTATGACACCATGCTTGAAAATAAAACAAATTTTAGACTACATGAAAATCATCTGAAAGACAGGTAATTATCACCTGAATATGAAAAGAGGATCACAAGGTAAGTGCAATATACATGTGTGAGCCTAAAATGTTTAGCATTTGTTATAACTATTCCATTTTTAAAAATATTTTTCTAAAGTATATTCTGATTATAATTTTTTTATTAGGATACCCCCACTCTTACCCTATTTTCACGGCATTATTTGCAAAGAAAAAAAGTAATTCTAAGGTAGTCAGCACAAAATTCTATGCTGGTTTACTTGTGCAAAAAATACTTTAAACCATTTTAGATTCCTTATGCATGTTTGTTGGGTTGTTTTGGGTTTTTTGGTTGGTTGGTTTTTTTGTTTGTTTTTCGGGGGGGGGGTTTTGTGTTTTTGGTTTTTGGTGGTTTTTTTGGTTTGGGTTGGGTTGGTTTTTGGTTTTGTTTTTTGGTTTTTGGTTTGTTTTTTTTTTGGTTTTTTTTTGGTTTTTTTGGTTTTTTTTGTTTTTTTGGTTGATTTTTTTTACATTCTGTTCTTCTTTAAGTGATATTTCATGATTAAAAGTAGAATAATAATTGACAGTATAGTCCACATAAAGCATTAGAAAAAGTTTTATTATTGCAAAAAACCAATGCATGAGAAAAAGAGTAAAAACACCAAGGTCACTCACTCAGCTTTATTGGTGTATATTTCCAGATTGTTGTCAAAGGAACCTTTATTGTTACTATACCTTAAACATATAATATGCATATTGGCTGACCAGTATCCCTTTAACAAGTCCCAGCAATCAAAAACTTGAGGCTCAGCAAAATGAGAGAGAGAAAGGAAATAGAGCAAAGTGTGTGTTAGCTGCATTGTATACTTGCTTGCAGGGTGGGGGAAATAATGACATTGTGGTAATGTCTTGTTTCCTCTCTACTAACATTGTCTGTGTGTTCTGTCATAAGAAAATTCATTAGTTGATGTTGCTTTCTGGTTCTTATTTTTAAAAATATCTTGGACACTATCTGTCTTTTCAGAAAAAGTTAATTACTTAGGTGTATTTTAGTAACAAGCTTGAAATAACTCACCTAGAAAAAGTATCGATTTATTTAAGGAAAACCTTCTGTCCTGACATACTTCTATGTGGACAAGCATATATGGTTTTACAGTATTTAACTCAGTCCTGCAGCAGCATTTTAATTCAGTCTTCGTGAGATGTTCACATACTTTTCCCGCTAAAGATATAAGAAGTGTCTGCTTTTCATCTCCTATATAATGTGGTATTTTTACAACTTTTTAAACATAAAGCTGAAAATGTGTTTTTACAGTCATATGCATGTATTTTTTTAGTGGCTCACATCAGTATAGGATCTGAATTTCTATCTTTATCTATCTCGTCTCCCTGAACTTGTTTCTTTAAGTGCTGCAACCTAAGGACTATCTATCACTGTATGGCAAGCCTGAGGGAAGTACAGGAATAAGTTATGAGTCTGAGGTTGCTATCAGACTCCTGGAAGGTCTTTTCATTCTAATTTGTAAAGAAAATAGATTTTTTTCAGAAAGAATTGCAATATATCCTCTAGGTCTGTGAAAGCAATCGTGCTGCTGCACATGGAACAATATGATAAGAGTACATTTTCCGAAGTTCGGAGAGGGTTTTTGAGTGGCTTTTTACAATGTGATTTTGGCAGCATTATTGGTACAGAACAAAGGACTGGAGAATCAGAACACTGAAGAGAAAGAGTGAGGAGAGACAAGTTTTTATATTGGTCAAAGGCTACTTGAAAGGGATGTTGGACTAAACTGAGGGAACATAAATAGGGGTATGAAGCTATGTTAAGGGAAGAAATTCTGAGTAGATGTGTGTAAATAGGTAGTTTAGGGACTGAAATAGTTTACTGGAGGTGATAAAAGGAGAAGGAGCTTTTGGACTCCTTATTTTCCACTGTAACCTCCAGACATGGAGGGGCCTGGTTTACCTTCTGCTCTGTACTGCATAGAGGTGAGCTGCGAACCATGCTGCTTCTTTATTTCAAAAACTTATTATTCATACCATGTGACTCATGCCTGCTGTAGGATTTGAAGGGATTACCATTGGAGCAGCATGAATTCCTTGTCCTGTGTCTGTGTTTTGAAATAATACATTGTCGTGGTTGCGGGAGGAGGTCAGTTTTTCCAGGGGGATGTGAGCAGGCCAATCAGTGATCAGCTTTTCTGCTGGCACCTGGATTGGCCACTCGGAGGTTTGGACACACCTCTGAGGACACAAAGAGTTAAAAGCAGGACTCCAGGGGGGTTCGGCTTCTTTTGGGTTCCAGTTTCAGCAGTGGAAACATCTCCTCTCCCCTGCTCAGCTCTGGGCTGAGTGGGGGAGGGGGAAGCCATGTGGCCGGGCTCAGGACAACCACGCGGTAGAACTGAAGTAAGCTGGGGCCCCAGGGGGAGAAGAGAGTGGACAGGACTGGAACTGAGTGGCCCCATCTAAGATAGAGGGGTAGAAAACTGTAGAAGTGCTTTCCGTGTGTGCTCACCCTCCCCCCTCCCTCCCCTCCCCTCCGGGAGAAGGTGCCCAGCCACGTGGGGGTTGCCGAGCCTGGGAGTGCCTGAGCCTGCAGCCCTGCCGAGAGATAAAAACTGTTAACCCTTGCTTGGCAGAAAGAAACTTTTCTTAGACATTGATTCTCGTGACTGGTGGTTTCAGAAGAGAGAGAGGGAAGCGGCCTGGGACCGAGAAGATAAAGCACGATTGGAAGGAACCTGATGGGCAAAGAATGAGAAGAGTAGCTTTCTGAGCTAGACTTTTCTTGCATAATGTCAGCCATGGACTGAACTTAAGTCTCTTTTGAACATAAACTGCATTTTGGGTGGATACAGCTGCCCCTGCTTTTGCTACAGTGACTGGTACTTTAAGAGTGGAGCGAGCAGAGAAGAGAGGGGGAGGGTGAGGTGGAGCCCTCTGCCCTCAGGGGAGACCTGCTCCTGGAACCCCGGCCCCAAGGGGAAAAATGGGGAGAGCTCGGCATGCAAGTATCCTTAAAAGAGCCCTGTATGCAGCTTCAGCCCATGGACAGTGGTGAGAGCGCTGGACATGGAAAAGAGAGTGTCACCACGGCAGAGTTCTCCGGGCGGTGCCAGGGGTGACATGGAAACACATAAGGGGTGGACCCGTGTTTTCTGAGGAACAGTCTGTGGTGCAAGAGAGACTCCTCTCTCCCTTGCTGAATTGAAGATTGGTTTTTTTTTTGAGTGGTGATTGTTTGATTTAAAACCCAAAGGTTTAGTCTGTGAAAAGTAATGTGTGGGGGGTAAAAACTGGGAGAAGAGATGTTCTGAGAAGTTTTTATTTCTGTCTCTGTGTGTGTTTAAGAGTTTTCTGTCTCTGTTCTTATGTAATGTAATAAAGTTTTGGGTTTTTTTGTTTTCAAGATTTAAGCCTGCTCTGCTCTGTTCCTGATCACATCCCACAGTAGTTGTTAGGGAAAAAACATATATTCATGGGTGCATTAACATCTGGCCAGTGCTAACCCATAACATACATATTTCTGATTTTTTGAGATCTGAGTTAAACTGTTGTAGAAAGACAGAAATTATCAATAAGCAATGTTAACTCTGTGCTTATGACATTTTTATCTCTGTATGTTCAGATTCTGTACAAAACAGTCAAATGCTGTTTAGATTTAGCTCAGCTAAGCATATGGGGCATCCTGGGAAATTTGAGGCATTTCTTTATCTGCATCTTGAAAAGTTTCATTTCACTTTTTTTCTCTGTTAGGAATTTCCAGCAGTTCCCCAGTCAGGAGAGTTTTGGTTTTGTACAAAAAAATAAAACTTCTATGGAAAAGTAGGAAAGAAACCATAATTTTCTACAATAACAAAGAATTGAAGACCGTCTCAGTGTGTTGTGTAAGGGAAGCATCTTTACTCTTCTTCGGACTGAGTGTGTAACCAGCATTTTGGCCAGAGTCTGATGGTGAAAGATGGGTGATTTTCTGTCATATCATTTTACTGAGTGTTATTAAAGTAACTGCAGTCAAAATGAATACAAGATAAATAGTCATCAGTGACAATGAGCAAGACTTGGACTTTTTCTGGATTTTGAAAGGTTTTCTTCCTAGGAAAGATTAATGAGGTTTCTGTAATCCAAACTCAAGTGGTTTTGTCTTCTTCTTGCATGATGCTACATTAAATTAGGTTTTTTCAAGCAATCTTTTTAGTAATCACTTTCGTAACTATTTTTAATTTATTATCATTTTCAAATGATAATATCCAGAATTATTTCTCCAAATAATTGTACAGTATTTTAAGTACTTTTACCATCTATAGCTGTACTATCGGAAGTCATTGTAAGTTGCTTAATGTTTCAGTGAGAATAAAAACTATGAAAAGAAAGAAAATAGATAGTTCATGTTGCATAATCAAAAATTACTACTTTGCCCTATAGTTTCCAGAAGTCAAAATAAATACTGTAGTGATGCAGCTGTCTATTTAGTTCCCAGCATGCTGGAAGCATAAACAGATCTTTCCAGCTTAGCTGGAAAACTGCTTTCACAGAAACAATGGCTAAATAAGACACTAGTACAGACTACAAGCAAGGAGTTCTTGCAGTTGTCTTCCCTTTTACACATTTTCCAACTTGCAGCGCTTTGCCATCCCCAACTATGAGATAAGTAAGCATCCATTTTGACATCATAAAACTTTGAACCTGTTTGTGACTCATCCCTGCATTAAAGACAACAGGTGTTTTTCTCCTCTCCCTGCCCACCCTCCATAGGATACAGCTGAGAAATTCTATTTAACATCAGCTGAAATCACTGAAAGCTCTTTGACTAAATTCAGTAGGAGCTGGATCAAGCAGGTTTTGTCTTTGAACTATGCTCTGAAGAGGAGGAATTGTTTTTTCCTTTGCCTTGTCATTAAATGACATATCACCTATTAATTTTCCACAATCAAGGCAATGAGAGTATTAGCATCAAAAGAAATTGACAAATAATAAATGATTCTTTTTCAAACTGACTACTTTTACACCTAATCTCCTATAAGGCAATACTGCATGTACATGCTGGAATAGTAGGCAAGTCTTTGCAAGATTGTAGCCTGATCTCTCAGTTTTGTTATCTGTATTCTAAAATATTATTTGTGACGTATTGTGCAAAAATTAAACCTAATCTGAATTGTTTACACATTCCACTGATGTTCCACAGATTAGTGTTTCTTATTTATTAAGGCTATTTTCCTGAATATTGTTAATATCTATGTTAATTATTTCCTGTAATATTTAATATCCTTAGTCTCTATACACTGCTCTTCGTACCTACACTTTGATTAACAAAGGGGGAAGAGAATGTGTTTGTACCTGCACACAGCCTTTTTAATGAGCAGCTTCTCTCTTTCTCCCATAGCTTTTCTAATATGGCTTATTTATTAATATTCTTTTACAGAAAAAACAAAGAACGAAGGATCTGTCCCAGCTGTTTCATTCATACAATCCATATGATCATAAGGTAAGAAAAAATATGCTATGTTTGTTGGTAAGAAAAATTCCAAACATTTGTGGTAACTATATTTGTTGTTAATGCAAAATTGAGAAGAAGTGATAAAATTGAAAGCACTGAGCATGTTACTTAAATTCCTGCTGTCACATAAAAGTTTCTTTGTTTGTTTAAGCCAAGCTTGAAAAGGTGCATTTTCTGATTTGTGAAACCAATGACTCGCATTAACCTCATAAAAGTGTAATTGATAGACTGGCACAAAATCCTGCAAAGTGACCACATGTGGTATTGGATTCCCCTCTTTTTTTTCCCTCTCTATTTAGGAACTGCGTTACCCTGGAGTGTGTTGCTTAGCCTGTTGTGTCAATTAGGCCCTGAGATACATGATACTAATGAATTATCTATTGATCACAAAAGCATGGTTCGAAGAGGCTGCTGTGTGGACAGCCTGGTGGTTGTCTGGGGGAAGAAATAGAAACACACATTGTCACTATAACTTGGTCCTTGTTTGTCATGTCTGGGAAAAAAAAAAAATAAGTCCTTTCTCATTGCAATGTGAAATAAAGAAAATATAAAGTTGTTACAAGAAGATTTTGGAGAACCAAGAGGCAGCGATCAGAGTATTTCTGTGCTGTAGCTGTGTCATGGGGTTCTTCTAGATGTTATACAAAACAGAGCATTAAGCAGCAGATTGAAGGGAAGTTAAGTTGGTTTTTAAATGTTTTCATGGAGTTCCTCCTATCTTTGATGCCTCTGTGGGCATATTCTTTTAAAAAGTGCACAAAACCCTTTAAAAACTGTCAGCAGTATGAGATGTCTTTGTTGCTTCTGTTTTGAGACGTGTGAGTGATTTTCCAAGTATCCGTTAAAACAAAGAAAAATTTGAAACATTTCTGTTGTTGTTGTTTAGATATTTCAAAGGAAAGTTCTGAACTCTATCTCTTCTGGCCCTGTACCAAATACATTGGAAAAAAGAGCTAGGTTTTATATTTGGGGGAAGAAGGTGGCAGAAGTGTGTGTGTGCATCTATCTCTTTGTATGAACACATGCACATATACGCAATAGATATGTAACTACACATATGTCAGTGAGAAATACGTGTAAACCAATGGATTAAATTTATCAGGCAGGTTGTTGCTGTTACAGTTCTGTAGTTACCAGCCACTTGAAAATTTACTTTAAAAAATCATTGTCAAGCAGCATTTATGTTCTATAACTTTAATAGTTACACCTAAATTCAAGTTAAATTCATCTCTGCTTAGTACTTTTTTAATAAATAGTCTCACATTATTTACAAAGATGGATAAACCTGATACTAATTAATGTCATGCCTGTGAAAATGGCTTAATGGAGAAATATGAAGAAGAAAGAATAAGAAAATGAGTGTGATAAGATTTTGAATGAGATTGTTGCCTTTTTGAATTGAAGCGTTTTAAGGTAAATGTAACAGTAAGTCAGTTAAGATCTAATAAGGAGATGCAACTGATGAACAAGAAACCTGGATATTCCTCTCCATGTCTTAATTCTCCTGTACAAAACACTCTTTATTCATAGTACAAGGAAATTCCATTATTCTTTTATTAGCACTTCTAGTGGAACTTGGCCATTTGTATCTCCTGTTCTCCTGCTCATATCCTTTGTGGCATTATATCAAAGTATTCTCAAATGATTTTGGCTGCAGTTGTGAGGACTTCTGCACTCTTTACCAATTAGTCATCAGGCAATGTGGAACTGAATATAAATGCTTAAATATATTCTCTTTTGATCTTTGTTTTAGGACCTTTAATACATTATTCAAAGTAGCACAATTGTTTGATGAGTGATTTTTGTACCTCCATGCTTTTGTTGTTTCCAAGCACATTCTGTATATGTATCTGAGAGTACAAGTGCAGGGGAAAGGACAAGTGAAAATTTTTATTAAAGTTATGGCCTTCCTTATTTTCCATGTGACAGTGAAGGTTTCCTTCTCCTAACTACTTCCTATTTGTAGGCTGCAACAAGCTCACTGCGGTTTTCTTGCTCTGTGCTTTTAATTTCCACCTTAGCTTCCGATTTCACAAGTGTTGCAGTCTAGGGGAGGGCTTTTAATTTTGTATTAAATCTAGCATTAGTTGGGAGTTCAGTTACTTCTAGTGGAGGTGTGTATTATTGGGATTTACATGGCCCAAGGATTTGAGGGCAGGACAAGGGGGCACATGTTGTTTGCTGTTTTGTAAATTATTTTCCGGAAGTGTAAAAAGGAGATTTCATGATGGCTTTGTGAAAGCGTTGGTGATGCCGGGATCATGGCATGAGTGATTGGAATTTGAGGCTTCCAGGATTATTATTTTGTTGATTAAAAGGTTTTTCTCTGAGAAACTTTCTAAAATAGATAGAAGAAAATTTAAGTGTAAGCTGGTGCTTAGTAGTAGTAGTAATTAAAGCAGATGTGAAAATCTCATGAACTGCAACAGGGCTTGCTACAAAGATTTGATCGTATTTCACCTTTTTATGATGGGATCTCTCATAGGGAGGAGAAAAATAAATCAGAAAATCAGAAAGTGTTCATTCTTCTATGCTCGTGTTTCACTCACTAAACCAGAAAGTGATGTTTTGATGAAGTAGCTATACCAACCTTACTAACCTTGTTACTGTTTATGCACGGGCAGGATGCCAATAGCTATTAGAAACAGTAACTGTTGCCCTAAAAATATTACCTCAATATATATTTGCCCATCTAGTGGTAACTTTGAGCATCCTGAAAGACATTTAAATGTTTGTGGGTCTTCGTTCCCAGATGAAAGTCCAGCGCTTTTATAGAGGTGGAAAAAGGATATACTTTCTCTCCACTTCCAGGTGCTGAGTCTTATCTTTTATCCCGTGAGGCCTTAATTCAGCAGCAGAGGAGGCAGAGCTTTCAAATTCCTCCTGCAGAAGGGATGGAAAAGCAGGAGATACTCTGCTGGTATAAGGGGAGAATTAGCTGAGCTCCTGTGTTCTTTAATGCCTAAACAAATAGAAATTACCATCTAGTTATCCTTCTCATTGTTCAGATGAAACCATTCAACAGCAAATCTCAAAAATTGTCCATTGGTTATATACTTATTCTACCCAGGCAGATTTGATCCTGCGCTCTTTAACCTAGTGTTACTATGGTGCTTTACAGAGCCTCTGAGTACAGAACCTGCAGGTCTTTCAGATACTGTGCCTCAGACAAAGCTCATTTTAGCATCAGTCTTGAATGCCTAACAAATATATTAAATTCTTGATGTCAGACACATACAAAGAATTCCCTTTTCTCAGTTTTTTTCTTTTGTTGTTGTTAAAATAAGTATCTTCTAAAACCCATTCTTTTCAAAATGATATAATTACTTAGGAAATGCTGAGCAGTATCTTATTCCAGGTGTGTGATTGCCATTTTTTCAGAGTTATTTCAGTTAGCATGTGCAAAAATACATAGCAGTCTGTAAATGAAGCCATTCCTTGTAGTGAAATACTTGCTTTTTCATGTTTATGTAGAGTAGAAATATGTATGGTCTGGCTTTCTTGAGAGTCAAGTTCTGATTGCTGTGTAACTTTTATCTAGTTAGCAACAGAACAGCTAACCTCCAGTTTTACATATAGTTAATCTTTTTCTAGGACCATCAGAAAAAGATGATAAAATTGACATCCTCATAAAGCTGTACCAACAACAGCTTTAGTGTTTTAAAATGTAAGAGAAGATAATTGAGGATCTATATTCTGGCCCGTTTTCTACAACCTCATTTAATGAAAGATTATGTTTGGACACAAGTAATTCCTGCTGAATGTTTTTTGTGTGTCCACTCTGAGGTTTCACTTTTCACACAGTAAGAATTTTATTCTGTTTGCAGTAGATGTTTAGCTCAGATATAATGGAATTGTAGTTCTCTCCTAAATTACCCTTGCTCTTTAAAATTTGAGACACATTTTTTTAAAGCTGTTACAGTACTTATTGTAATAGTTTACCTGGTCAAAAAAACAGGTTTTATAAGCTTAATAGGAGTTTCAGGATTCAGTATGCAAATTTAAAATGGCCAAATTTAAAAATGCAGATCCCTAGTTCCTTTTCTTCTTTTTGTCAGATGAGTTTAAGTATTCAATCCTGCCCTGGAGTGGTTGTTTAAAACTATAATCATCAATTTTTGCTCTGCAAAAGAATGTTTTTACATATTGTAAGGATAGCCAGGGATACCTTAGGGCATGTCCATACATGCCTCTGGCAGCACAGGCCTGTTACAGTGAGAAATCCCCTGAGAGTTGTGCTTAAAACTCAGCTCCCTGTTTGTTTCTGCCTTTTACAACCTGAATCTCTTGTTGTACAATAGGGCATGATCTGTGAAAAAATAAGGTCATGTCTTATAGCTTTAGAGACTTACTTTAGCATATACTGTGTCCAGCCCAGTAAGACATAAAGTAAACATTCATGTGATTTAAAGAGAGTTTTTTGAGAGATTTTCTCCCAAACTGAAGGTGTGTTCAGGATTAAGAAAACTAGTTGCTATTTCAAAATATGCTGTCATTGATGCAATTCTGCTAAAATGATTGTAAAATCTTTAAGCCTCATGCTTCTTATGTTCTTTATTAATGTGTTCTGGAAATGTTAAAACACTCAAAAGAGCAAAACCCCCTAGACAATGCCTGTGTGTTTGGCAAGTTATATGGGCCACTGTATTACAATATACAATAAAGTGACAACATTTTTTGTTGTTGTTTTTTGAGGGTTTTTTTGTCAGCTCTTAGCCTCATAAGTAATTTTGGGAAGCAGGGAGTTATGTCCTGTTGTCTTTGATACGGGTAGATATGTACATAACTCACTCAAGGACCATTATTAACAAGATTATGTAAGGCTATTCTTAAGGTACTAATGGCTGCTGCCATTTAGAGGCTTATGATGTTTTCAAGCAATTATTTCAATAATACAGACAGACCCTATTTTTATTGGAAAGTAAATAATCTAGAGTCAGTTTCCTTAAACTGAGGTTTCTTCTGCCAAATTCTTTAGCTCTCCTGGACAGTTGACACTTTGTGTCAGAAATTTTTCGAAAATTAAGCTACCACACATTGAAAGAGGCTGTAAGTATGAGGGGGTGAAACTATTTTCACAGTGAAACATGTGGGATATCTTTTGGCACTGCCTTAGTAGGCATATCTGTATGCTCTAAGTGGTTTTCATTGACAATAACACAAGATATTAATCATAGCAATGCCCAAGGCTGTGGCATTGTCTAAGAGTCATCATGGGCATCTGTGTGAAACAAAATATTGGAAAGCAAATGTAAAGTGCCAGGTGAAGGGTGAGGGTTTGGAGTCATCTGGCTTCTGATAAAAAAACCTTGTTAAATCCTGCATTCCTTCCAGCTCCGTGCTGTTCTGGTGGCCTCTGGGAGCAATAGGCTGTGGCAGGAGAATGGAGGGTGTGGTGGTGGCACTGAGAACCAGCAAAACTGTCTTTACTGAGATGAGGACCCTTTAGTTCAACAGCAGAAACAAGGGGAGATGGGAAGTCAGTCACTTGAGTTGGGACTAGTTTTCCTACTGATAAGCTGCTTTCTTTCATTTTTCTCCCATCTACAGGGACTCCTTCACAAATAAGCCAATTCGAACAAAAGAAATTCTGATGTATATTGAAAGAAACCACTAACTAAAATGCCTGATGTTGGCCAGCTTTCTAATGGCAGACATCACCACACTGCTCTTGTTAATTAGGTCCTGAAACCATTTCTTTGAAGTGTCTGCCCTGTGGGCAATGTGTTTCATAAGAAGACGTGTAAATTGCCATGTTGGACACTTGTAGAGTTGGAAGCGTTGCTGTGAAAGTAGCTGGTGAAGGACTAAAATGTAGTTGCAGCACTAAACATGTGGCAGGTGAGATTAACATCTTTCTGTGTTCATAGTTACAGATCTCTCAGACTTTGACATCTTATATCTTTGCTGCTGTCATCTTTAAAAGCTACTGGCATTAGGAAGTGGTTTGTTTTACATGTGAGGCATGGCAGTAACCTGTTTAAGTAAACCAAGTTTGGATGATTTTTGGAGAATGGAAATGGGAAATTACAGAACTGATGAAAACCACAAGCAATTCTTACTGTTTTTCATCAGGACAGTACTTTTTCTCAGTTCTTAATTGTGTTTTGTAAGATATGTGGTGGAAGTACTGTGAATGTGTAGGTTTTATTTTTGAGCCAGAAAAAAAGAAAGCAGTTTTTGCAGTACTCTATCAGCCTTCAGATTTTTTTGGTAATTACTTGGGTATATGATGCTGGAAAATAACAAAAATCCTTTTAACCTGCTTCCCATTTATTCTAGGAACTGCATTGTACTAAATTGTAAGGCAACTGTGAGGTTGCAATGCCTGTCATATAAGCCATGATCTGAATTTTCTAAAGGAGGTGCTCTGCATTGTTGTTTTGTAAGATGAAAAGGTTTTTTACGTTATTGCTGAAAAGGGCCAGAGCCTTTTGCTGTCTTCTGCCTTGAAATAAACTTTGGGTTTAATTTAATATCTCAGATGTCAGATATGACAACTTTTTATGGAAATAACTCTTATTGTAACGTACATCCATTCTCCTCTGTTCCCTTCTCTCATGTTCAGAGCTGGTTTTTGGAGCAGGTTACAATAAGCTGTTTTGTGCTTTTGATATGATGTGAGGCTTCAAAGAAGACTACTGAAAGAGAAGAGCAATTTCTGTTTGGAAGAGCCATTCAGTGGCCTCGTGCTAATGGCACACTTGAACATTACTTGATGATAGCGAAGAAAATCTAATTGCCTCAAAAGCTCCTGCTTATTCTTGACTTAACTCTAAGCTACATTGAAGTTTGTGCCACCTGTAACACAGAGCGAGCTAATACAGAGGCAGTTCAGAAAGGGCTGTTCATGTACCAGGAATTGTTTCAGGGTTTGTAGAGAATAGGCAAAGAAACAAGGCAAGCACTGCAAAAAAAGGGCTTACTTCTCCCTTGTATATGTTGTAGAAAAATATATATTTGCTCTATCTTAATTCTATAGCTGAAGTTTTGTGATTAAAGAATTGCAGTCTTATTTGAAGTGCACGTTGCATCCAGAAAATCAAAAAACAAAGAACCCAATTCCCAAATTTGTTGCTCTAAAACCAATGCTTTGTTGATTGGTTTTGTTTTAGACAAATCCTGGAATATATACAGACATATGTAAGTATATATATGGTTAGTATATATGATTAACATTTTGGTTAAAACCATATTTAATGCTAGTACCTTTTGCTGTAGTTGGACATTTAAAGCCATCCTACCTGGTCTGATGCTAACTGAATTGTTTGGGATTGTTACCTCTATTCCTGAAAGGAGGCTTTTCCTGTTTTTTGGATAGAGAGGTATTTTTTCTATCTTTTTAAAATGACTTTTCAAAAAATAGTTAACCATAGTCTGTTAAATCATGTTTCCATCTATACACAAAAGTGTACGTGTGCTATGTGTTGATGTATGTGCTTAGATGTTGAACAAGATTTCTCAGGTACCAATGTACTATTGAAATATTGTCATTAGTGATCTTGAGAACACTTTTAATAAATGAACTGATGAAATCCACATATATCTCTCACCCCATGTAAAAACATGTATCACTTTTTCAGTTAAACAATTATGAAAATAATGGTTATTTACTTTAGTTTTTCTTCTTGGTGCAGCATGCAAACGCTACCTGGTGTAGTAGATTGCCTGAAATAAGGCTACCTCCAAAAAATATTGAAATGTAAAATGAGAGACAAGTTTTACAGTGGCATTAAATATGTGCCATATGAACTCAAGTGAAACAAATTCTTTGATGCACATTAATCCTCATGTTATTTTCTGGAGAAAGACATTACTTCTTGCTGCATGTCTTGTATCATTTATGTACCTTGTCCATCATTGATTGATCTGATACTGAGACAAAAAAAAACACAGAAAAGAAAGGTGTTTTAGGGTTTTTCAAATTAGTTGCTGGAAAACCTTGACATCACAAAAAAATAAATAGGCTTGACCCTGTTACAGTTTTTTAAAGCTCCCTTCAGTTTTGTGTTGGCATCAAAATCACATCAAAATGTGATGGAGTGTACAACTAGCATGGACATTTCAAGTTCAGGTATCTTTCCTTCTCTGTTCCTTAACACCACATTTGACCTCTGTCTCTCTGGCTTTGCAGTTTGTAGTGGATTGGATTTTCTAGTTATCTCCCACATTTTCCCATTTCCAACCCCTCCCTCTTTCCTTATTCTATTGCCATTTCTCCCCTCAAAAATTAAAAGGATTTTCCTTTTATGTTTCTTTCTGTTTCTTTCTAACTAATCTATGTTCAATATCTTCTTCAAGTATTAACATTGCATTCTTGCTCTATTTTATTCAGCTACCCTTCTATTTTTCTTATTTTTTTTTCCTTTTTGTGGAGCCCCTTAGTATTTAGCTGTACTTTGTCATGGTATTAAAGTGGTTGTGGGAGGGGAAGGTATCAGTGCACCAAGTGTAGCAGTGCATGAGCACAGTGTTGTGGAAACCCATCCACAGAGGTGGTAGTAAAGTTCCCCAGTATTTAAACTTTGCTGTTGATAGAAGTATTCGTATGACCAAGCTCTTGGTCTTGCCTGCTTTTAAATAAGCACTTACTAAGAGACCTAGGTTTTGGGAACTTCACTAATAAATTTGATAACTCTCTTTGTTCTGATCCCCATCTTCTCACTGGAAAACTGTGTACTGTAATTAATTTGATATAGTATTTAAAATTTTAGGTGTTAATCAAATAGGCACCAGTCCTTTTATTACTGGAAGATTTTGAGTAGTCATCTGGTACCCCAAATCTTGGGTAAGATTTTTACTTTCTTCCATGGAATGAGGATATTCCATTTCTTTTTCTTCTTTGTTATTCCAGTTTAAAATAGTGTTTTATTGATCCTTTGACATAAAGTTGTGAAGGAGGTGTGGATTTTTTTTACATTTTGTCTGATAATAACATCTTCTGCACAGACTTGCATTATATGCACATACACACATGCATGAAACCCCATAATTAACAAAACCATTGATTTGAGATTGATTCCAAGTATCATCCAGAAACAATCTGGTATATTTTGCATAAGTCATTCAAGGATAGGATCACATTTTTCCCCACTTGGAATAAGTCAGTGCTGGCTACTTACTCTATCTTCTGCTGTCATTTAAACTCTTGGAACTGGAAATGCTCCATTAGTTTTTATTTTGTTATAATTTCCTTTCTGCATTACATTCCACTTAAAAGCATGAAAAGAGGTTAGTTATCATACAGTTGAAAACACAAGTCTCAGTAAAGTGGCCGTGTAAAGCAATGGATGTAATTTGGGCATTAGATTGCTCTACACAGGAAACCAATTCTCTGGCTGTCTCTCCTTGCAGTGAGTTTGGCCACTGTCAGTGTGAGCTCAAGAGCTCTGCTTTGAAGGGCAGCTGGAGGAGGAGTCTCAGAATCTGCCAGCAAACCACGTGGATTTTCAGTGCATAATTTAGGTGATTGTCCTTGTCTCAGCTTGAGGGGGAGGTGAATTTTTCAGGGAGTTGTGGGCAAACCAATCAATGGTCAGGTTTGAATATTGGCACTTTCAGTGACCACTGAGGTGTTAGACACGCCTCTGAGGACACAAGGGGTTAAACGCAGGGACTGCCAGTGGGTCTGCCTCTTTTGGAATCCGGCTTCAGCAGGGCAGCGCCTCCCCTGCCCGGCTTTCAAGGCTGGGTGGGGGAGGGGAGCCACGCGGCCAAGCTGAGGTGAGCTGGAGCCCCAGGGAGAAGAGAGTCAACGAGCTTTGAGCTGAGCTGGCCCCATCCAGGATGGAGGGGTGGAAAACTGTGCAAGTGCCTTCCATCCGTTCCCTCCTCCGGGAGAAGGTGCCCAGCTGCCTGGGAGTGCCTGAGCCTGCAGCCCTGCCAGGAGCCAGGAATTGTTAACCCTTTCTTGGCAGAAGGAAACTTTTTTTCCAGACATTGATTCTCATGACTAGGAGCTTCAGAAGAAAGAGAGAAACAGCTTGGGATCAAGAAGATAAAGTCAGAAGATGAAAAGAATCCTGGATGGGCAAAGAATGAGAAGAGTGGCTTTTTGGGCTGAACTTTTCTTGCATAATGTTAGCCATAGACTGAACTTGAGACTCTTTTAAACATAAACTGCATTTTGGGGTGGATGTGGCCAGCTCGACTTGCTGCAGTGAAGTGAACAGAGAGGAGAAGAGGAGGGTGTGGTGGTGCCCTCTGCCCTCAGAGAAGAAACCCTCGGCCCCAAGGGAAAAATGGGGAGAGCCTGGCATGCAAGCATCCTTAAAAAGAGCCCTATATGCAGCTTTGGCCCATGGACAGTGGTGAGAGCACTGGACATAGAGAAGAGAGTGTCACCCTGGCAGCCAAGTAGTAGCTACGAGTGACAGAAACACACATAAAGGGTGGACCTGTGTTTTTCTGAAGAGCAGTCTGTGGTGTGAGAAAGACTCCTCCCCTTGCTGAATTGAAGATTAGTTTTTTGAGTGGTGATTGTTTGACTTGAAAACCCAAGGTTTTAGTCTATAGAGGGTAATGTGTAGGGGGTGGAAATTGGGAGAGGAGAAGGAATGTTCTGGGAAGTTTTCATTTCATTTCTGGTTTTTTGTGTGTGTGTGTTTAGAGTTTTCCTTTCTATTTCTGTTCCTATGTAATGTAATAAAGTTTTTGTGTTCCGTTTTCAAGTTTTGAGCCTGCTCTGCTCTGTTCCTGATCATATCCCACAGTAGTTGCTAAGAAAAACATATACTCTTGGGTGCATTAACATCTAGCCGGTCCAAACCCATGACACTCCTAGCTGTGTGTGAAATTCAGCGTTCTCTCAAACATGCTGTCAGTGGTTTTGCACTCGGTGTGCCTATGTTGGAGGGAAACTCCCATGATCTTAGGGGCAGTGTGGTTGTATCTAGATGTTATTAGATAAGCATCCTGTGGCTTCTACCAATTGCTCATCCTTTCTCAGAGTTGTGGGATGAGTGCTAGACAAGGTCAGTTTTCTCTTGACACTATATGTATGTTTAGAGCAAAATTACCAACATTAAGTTAAATGTCCCAGATACTAACACTACTTGTGTGAATTACAGTCGGCTTGACAGACTTTCAAACCTTGGGCAAGGATGGAGACTCTGAGTCAGTAGACTTTGAGTTCAGCCTGCAGTGTGGACATGTCAAGGAGGTTTGGGTCCCAGTTTTGGGGCGAAAGAAGCATCTTAAACACAGGATTCGATTTCAGCTGTACTTCAGCTTTCGTCTGTCAGAAGGACACTGTCATACTAAAGTGCTCTCAGTGGGAAGAAAGGTACAAACCTGAATTTTATTATAAGTGCACATTAACGAAGCCTTTTTCATTCCTTTAATATGACACAATAAATTTTTTTCATATATTTTTTCTCTGTATTCTGGTATTTGAAGAACATAGAAGACTTTTCATCCAGAAAACTGTAGCCATCCAGAGAGGGATAAAAGAATCTATACATCACTCCATGCATTTTTTGCAGGAAAAGCTTCAGTATGAGAGGCTTGTATGGTGCCATCTTTTCTAGAATTTTCTTGTAAGTTCAAATTTTGACAAGATTCCAACATCCAAAAAACCATCTTTCCACGACACTTCCAAAACATCTTTCCAAGATCTTCCTGTGATTCTAGAAACTACCTTTCTTTGATTTGCATTATGTGAAGTATAAGGTGGTTGTGGGGCTAATAATGAATTTAAGGTTTGGTATCACATGATCATCAGAATGAAAATGAGGGGGGTTAGAGCTCCTGATAGGAACAAAAGCATTACACTTTCCTCATGATATGTGTGGAGTTTTGTAGTGCTACTGAAAGCAAGCTAGAAGTTGATCTTGAAAGATGACATTTTACTTTATATAAATGCTGCTCTAGGTCATGTTTAATTTTTCTTCCACCCATTTCTCATGCAATCGTGACAGTCATACCTAGTCTCCAAGCCTTATAGAAAAAGAGATGGATGTGCAGGTAGTTTATGAAGGTCTTTAAAACAGAATGTGATATTTATTTTTAGTGAAATGTATTTTTGTGAAATTTGATATATTTGATATATTCTCTTACGTAACACATGAGAGAACTGTTGTGAAGAACACTTCATGCTGCAATAACAAACAGTCACGCAAACAAATCCTTTATATCATACTATCTTGCTAATTCCAGGTAAAAACACTTATGTGTTATTACTGCTGCTCATTTTTGCATCTCCTTTAATATTAATAGCATCATTTACAAAGTATGCGTATGGTATGGTGAATTATGCTTCTTTATGCCTTTTATTTTTACAGGCTGATTTTTTAAGTACTAGGCCTGCTTGGTACAAAACCTTACAAGATATCAGCCATCACTGTTTTCCATTGCAAACCCCAACCTTGTTTTCTGTATAACATTTGCACAAAATGTGTAATATAAAGCTAAAAACAAGAACCATTTGTAAGTCCTGTGTGAGAACAGATATTAAATACCAATTCACGTGTCAGACAGACAGTGGCAGCTGCTTTGTTTATGTATGGCACGATCCCATATTAAATCAAATGGCAAGTGCACAGTTTGACAGGTACTGTCATCAGTGCAAACATTATTAAACTCATTAAAGGCATTGCTTTTAATTTTTTATTTAAAGTACATATATTTGGCTTGCAGAGCCTTTCCCAGTCAGAGCCTACAGCAGCAAGTACTAATTCTGCTTTTTTTTTTTTTGCCTAACAAAGCCTGCTGTGTTTGTGGCTGTTCCTTAGGGGCAGTGCCATGATGTTTATGGCTTCCCCTGCGCATCGTGTGTTAGGATCTGTGACCAGAAATTCCATTTGAGAGCACATCGCTCAGGATAGCACACAGTGGTCTTTTCATTTTGATTGATGGCTCTGGTTTTGCACCATCTGGCCTCTGATAGGCTGCATTAATCATATTCTGAATGATGAAAATTTAGACAGGATTTTTTTAATGATGTATGTTGAAAAGTGCATGATTATATGTGTTTGTGTATTTAATTCCTTTAAGTTCCAGTCATATGAAAGAGTGTAACAAGCCTCTCATGCAGATTGAGTTACATAGGTCTATAAATAAATCTTTACTTATAAATGCCCATATTTCAATTTTACTCCTAGTTTTAACATTATTTTATTTTGCTTTCTATCATCTGTTTGTAGTCACTGCCTTATGAGAGGATTTTTTACTATTATGTTTGGTTAAGAACAATAGACTTGTGTAAAGCATTTGAATTGCATCTCAGGTGTTTCAAGTAAATCTTGACATTTCTTTCTGCTGCTTTTTTGATACACTGCAGTTCCTTTTTTCTTTATAAATACAGAATGAGATCAAAGAATCACAGAATATTCTGAGTTGGAAGGGATCCACAAGGACCGTAGAGTCCAGCTCTTAAGTGAATGGCCCGTACAGGGATTGAACCTGCACCCTTGGTGTTATTAACACCATGCTCTGGAACAGAATATCATCAGGTTTTAAACTCTGTATGTGTAGAACATCTCAAAATTGTCGTATTTAAATTCGTATCCTAAGGGAAAAAATAGTAATCTGAATTATAGATGCAATATCTAAAAGTCAGTAATTTGCCATATTTGAAAGGTTCTGAGAGAGTTTGACAACAGCGTATTTAGGGTATTGTGTTGGTGGATTAGCAAAATTGAATCTCCCAATATGGAACTAAACAGCCAACATGCAGTTGTTCAGTGTTTCAGGTTTTGTTTGGTTTTCTAATTTACAAGTAAAGCAATTATCTATATGCCTTCTCATTAGGTTGCTTTCATTCTGTCATAGTTTACAATTTAACTTAATGGGAAAAATTTTCATGTGTTATATACTCTGTGACACTGAAGCAATGAGCTAGTTGTTAGCTTTCAAAAGCTGTCTAATCTTCACCATTTAAAATTTTAAAGACCACAGGGTGAGAAGCTGCCCTGAGTTCCCTTGCACCTATGGATCTAACACTCCATGAAATGGTGGAAAGACAGCAATGCTTTATACTCTTAATAAGAAATCAAGTGAGGGCAGTTGCTGTGTCCACAAACCCAATATTTACTGGTCCCACTGGGGTGGCTTTCTGAGGTGTTCCTCTCTTCCTCTCCAGTCAAATGCTGTGGGAGTATCACAGCCACCAAGTTTTCATTGACAGCTACGAATAGAATTATTGTGGGTGGTTTTGTTTCATGTTTTAATTTTTTAGTCCCATTTTTCTCACTTTTCTTCATGTACTCTCATTCACAGAGCTTGCAGGTACTCTGGTATCTTATATGTATGTACACACACACTTTTTACTCTGCTTTCTGTGTGAAAATTATGCCTTAAGAGGTACGGAAGAATTCCATGTATAACTTAGCAGGAAGGTGGAGCAACATTCATCAATAACACCAACTAAAGGAAAATTTCTTGTTCTAATTTTATTTCTGCCTGGCTTGATGGTGTCTCTCTGTAGAGAAGGCTAGGTTTCTTTTCAGATATCTGGCATTAATTCTTTTAATTTAAAACTTTTCTTAGGATTCAAGCTAACGGCATGTTAGAATGTTGTTTGACATACTAAAGTAAGAAACAGTTTTTGATGAAGATTTTACAAAATTCAATCACTGTATTTAATAAAGATATAAAGTTTTCTAGGATCTAGCACTATGCAGATGCTGAGAGCATCCTGTCTCACATTTGACCATTTTCTGTTTTCTGCAAAATTCCACTTTTTCTGTTGTCTCCCTCTAATGCATTTGTGTACATTTATTTTAAAAGTAAGTCCTGTCTGGTTTTTTACATTCTTACAGCTTTTTAAAATACACATATGGGGTTGAAAGAACCATAATTCACCATTAATCTGTGTTAAGTTAAATATGGATGCTGAAAATTAGGATAAAGAAAACCTGCTTAATCATTATTACAAAAGCACCATCTTCATTTGATTGGCAAAGAGGATGTTAAAAAAATCTTCATGTCCGCTCTTCTGACCAAACTGTGCCCAGCATTGAATTACAGCTCTTTAATAAATCAGTAATCTTGAGTAATTTTGCTGTGGCCTCACAGATACAGAACTCCCACCTTATTTTGCCTAAATCATTGTAATGAAAGTTCACCCCAGAGACATTATGGAAGTTAAAAATTTGACCAACAGGCATAGTCAGTATCTTCTCCTAAGCTGTTCATAAAAGCATGGATCCTCAAGCTCAGGAGAAGCCTTCAGTATGCATTCTGCTCCCTGATGTTCTCATTACCCAACCTCCAGCCTGGAATAACAGCATCACTGAAAAGTTCAGTTGCTCATAGCAGCATTCCAAAAAGGATCCTCTTAGCTTTGTCAGATATGAGCGAGATATTCTGTGTTACACAATACGAGAAGTTCTGCATTACACTTCAAAACTTGGAGAGAAAGGTAAAATACATATGCCAATGTCTTCCTGAGAATGGAAAAAACATTGATATTGTCATTCAAACACTGGGATGTACTGTCAAAAGGTGAGATCAGGGCCTGCAGGATGGTTGATAGGAATCTCTTACAAGTGAAACATTTTTATGGTAGATCTCCTTTCATCTCCTTCCAAATCTGTATATGCCAGCTTAGGACAGCAGCCCACAACAACTTGTCATACAGATAACTGGTGTTTTTGACTTTCAGTAAGCAGCTCAATATTCAGAAACGTTGTATTACCATATTCTCTGAAATGCAAGGCCTGCCTTTTCAGCTGAACAGCTCCAGTCAATCTTATCTTAGTCCATGCAGGTTTAATGAATTAGCTGCCTGAAGTCAGTGCAGTCAATTAATTCTGTAGAAACAGGACTTGCATTGCTGTAGTGATGCTGCCTGTGCTCTTATGACTACTGTAGTTTTTGCTTCAGTTTCAATAGAGAGTATGGAGGAATTGAAATTTTGGGTTGTATTTTTGGGTTGGATTTTTGTTCTTTCTTAGTTTTATTGTCACTCCCCGTGTTGAAAGAAATGTAAGGAGTAAATAAATACTTTAAAATCTGTTAAGTTTTACCTGCTTCCATATGCATAATCTATTCTTTGTAAAGCTTTCCAGTAACAAATCAGCAAATTGGATGACTTTTAATGAACTCCTTTCCAGTAATAATTAATATACTGATATCTGGTTTTGCTCTTGCTCTGGTTATTAACAATTTTGTATCACAGGCTAATGCAAATTTATTTTAGGATGTTTGGATTTGGAAAACAGATACCATTCATACTTATTTTTAAAATTTCTGTATGTTTGTATTCTAAAATCCACAACATTTGAATGAATTTGATGTAATAATCTGGGAAAGTATACGTGACAATATTTTCAAAATTATTACAAAGGATTCTCTTTTCCTTTAAATGACATACAGGCTTTTGATGCTTTTAAACCAACTCCTTTGTAAATGCTGTTTTTAGTCCTTCCTTTTCTTGGGATATGCATAGTTTTAAGGGGAGGGGAAGCTCTCCAATCCCATGGATTGGATTCTGAGGGTGTCTAGCATAGGAGAAATGGTTGGCAGCTGTGCACACTGTGCAAGCTCAGTGTGTCTGGTACGAAATTTGGTCTGTACATCAAAACACTTTGTGGAAGTATGGAAAGCGAAACTACTTACTGTAAAGTCTTTGTAATGCCTCATATCCAAATCAAAGTAATGCAGTTCTTCATACTGAAATAGGATAATGTAATTGCCAAGAAAGCTATTTTGTCTTTAGTGGTGGATAATATGCCACTGTATCACATACACATGCGTCATTTCTGTGGAGATTGCTCTCCAAATTATCTTTAGAAAGGGCTCTACTGGGCCTTGGTTTGTTCTTTACCTGATTCTGAGAACATAATTTCACAAAAAGAAAAACATAGAGCCAACGAGAAGAGAAAGTTAATTGCCAATATCTATGTGTGTATTGTCATAGCAGTTGTGATCTTTGAGTAACAGTCTCTTCTTCCACAGTCTTTCAAAATCCCAGTTCCACTAAAATTCTTGAACTGAGATATCAGCATATTTTATTCTGGAAAGTAAGATAGCTTTTGATTCGAAGATAAAACCTATAAATCATCCAGAATCAAAAATTGCTAGCAGCTCATTTGTGAGAGGCAAAAGGAATTTGCATCTCACAGGAAAAATAACAGGCATGTGAGGATGTATGAGTGTATGGAGAAGACTTGGCTGACATGTATTTGTGTGTCTAAGTCAAATACCAGTCCAAAGTTATTGTTCTGCTGTATTTCCTCAGCAGTGAACAACAAAGTGACAACTGCTGTAGTACTCAAGCACCATCTGTCTTGTGAACCCTGCCATTCTGTTCTTGCCTGAATATGATAAATTTTACCTTATTTTCCCAAGAAAATAAAAACACTACTTAATCTACAGTTCAAAAGCTGGATCAGCTCCAAGTGAGGCCCTGTTAGGAGTGATATCCCTTGTCTCTGGGGGTGTAAATTTGGGCTTACACCTAACTGTGTGTATATAAATATTGCAGATTTATTGCTGCTTGTGCTGTGCTATGCCACAAATACAAGTCTGTATATAAACATGCTATATAACAACAAATATTTTTAACAATCACAGTAATTTGTATCCGCAATAAAGCAGTTATTTTTCATCCAAAGACTTTAAAGATATTCTTATGGTCAGGGAAAGGGGAAGGTGGGTTTCTCTTTGGTTTTGTATTTTAAACACTTTGCTGGTGGTATGTTGTAAGCAGTGTCTTTTAGGTTTTTTTTTTTTAATTTTAATTTCAGCATGGCGAGATTTGAAATTACTGGATAATCTTTCAAATGCAACTTTCCCCTTTTCTTCCATATAGACAAGATTCATTTTAAGAGGACGTTTTTCCCAGAATTCCTAGTGAAATAGTGTTTATGTGACTGTCTTACTGCTGCTTTTTCCACTTTCAAACATTTTCATCATCTTCAGTTGTGTTAAGGTGTAACTGTACTCATGGTCTCAGCCGGTGAATTATTATGCTGCACCACTTGCACAGTTAAATACATTGGACAGCAGCAGAAGTACCTGAAAGCCAGCTGGCTCCGTGCACAGCTTTTGTCCTGTGAGGGACCTAATGAATAGGCACTTAAAAATTGTAACCAAAGATCTGCACATGTCTCTGCAGAAACTTGAAGCACCTGCTTCGTTTTTTAATTTAAGCATTTTTTCATAAAGTCTGCATAATCATAATCTTTCTGTCAGAGATGCAGGATCTCCAGCATTAATTAAAAATTGTGCTGTGCCTTGAGAAAAGGTGACCTCATGTAAAAGACTAAATTATTTTCAAACATTCTATTTTAAGCAAGTGATATCCACACTGCAAGCATTTGCAGTGAGCACGCATAATGAGAGCAGTGTATGAAACCATGAACCCCAATTGCTTGGATTTATATACCAAATGACAGCAAACTGTATGTTAAAAACATACACTTTGAACATAATCTATCTTATGGAATTAGAAGATGGGGCTTAATTATCTACATGACTTTTACTGGTTACTTAGAATTTTTAATGGAAATTTTGAGAATACATTTTCGTCCTGAAGATGTCTGTTTGGTATCATTGTTTTTCTTACTCAAGTGAAAGAAATCCTTTATTGTTTCTGTAAATATAAAAATATTGTAAAAATATATAAAATATTGTAAGAATGGGAAATGGTGATGGAGCAGATTGTTTTGAAGGATGTCTTCTCAGATGTGATTTTCTTGCTCTGCATGCTCAGTTGTGTGTCTACAATAGGTGCTGTTCCCAGTGGAGCAGGGAGGGTGAGAGAGAGGTGGAGATGGTGTAGGGCTCTTTCTGGATATCCATAAGAAGGTCTGAGAGTCATCATCTGGGAAACATAGCCACTTTAATAAAATAGAATTAAACGAGGGATAGAGGTAATGAGTAAATCTTTCGTCCCTTCAGATGATGAGAACCCCACATTCATGCACCATAGGACAGAGCTCAGCTGTTTTTTTCACAGCATGCTGCACACATCCTGACCATGGAAAAGGTTCCCTCTGGGGTCCAGAAAAAATTGCTTCTTGAATACAATTGGATCTCCTGTTCTGAAAAACCACAAAAGGGTATTGCTTTCTTTTACTATTTTTCCTTTAAAGTATTCTGCAGAGTAGAACTTGTGCCTATGTATGTTATATGCTCTCTCTGCTCTCACTGAAATATTCCAGGTACAGGAAACCTAGAAAAAAGTGCTAATGATGAAAGGAGCAATGTTGCAAATGCAGTCAGTTAAACATTTATAGATTTAAATGTTTAACTAAAAAAAAAAGTTATAGTCAATGGCCCCTCTCCTCAAAAAGTGATGGGAATGAGGAAATGCCCTTGTAAATAATGTGCCTCATATAAACAGTATTTATGAATACCAAGGAGAATGTGCCTTCAGATATACCTCAAGAGACTTATATATGAGAAAAACAGCAAGTGAAGAAACAAATGCTTAAGGAAAGAAAAAAAAAGTCCTACCAGACTCACTGTCTGCTTCACTTGGAGGAAAGACATAAATATTGTTTGCCATATAACAGTGAAAAATGTGTGATGAATGTAGCAACTGTAAAACCCTCATTGTTCCTTAAGCTAAAACAAACAGAATGTGTAATTAGTTGGCTGCTTCTGCTTAATTCTGAGTCCCAAGAAGGTTTGAATCATCATCTACCTGGTTTTTTACAGTCATACATCAGTTGTTTCAAATCATCTCCATGTTTGCGTGCACAAAATCTCGCAAAGCAGAAGAGAACAGTTAACACTGCCCTGACATGCAGCTCTTAGTTGAAGGGGAGCTTCCTGCCTGTATTTCATTGACTTAAATCCATACCAGTGATTTTCAAATGTTTACAGTATTTTTTTCACAGCCTTCAACTTTGTTCATCTGGTTTTATAGAGGAATCTCTGCAGTAATTTTATTTTGTGGGTTTTGGGGTGGGGGGTTTGTGTGTGCGGGTTTTTTGTTTGTTTGTTTTTTTAATTTATTCTTGCTTGATCAGGCAGTTAATTTATTTAAATTTTTATCTTCTGAAGTAAAATTCCAGTTAGCTGTAGTACACAAGGTTAAAATGTTTTGGTTTTGTATTTGCAAGGTCAAATTAAAGTAATTTTGTGGATGCACAGTAAATTATTGATTTTTTTTCTGTGTCAGAATGAGAGAAAGTTTAGAGTAGAATTAATAAAAACTAAAATCTTGCTTTAACTGGAAGAATTTTGAATGAGATAATGCCTTTACAGATATTGCTTGGTTGTCTTTTTAGATAAAGCTTCATGAAAGTCCATTTTCCTGTTCTGTACCTTCTTGTCCAAGTTTAACTGTTGTCTATTTTAATGAGTAGTTGGATATCTGCTGCCTCAGAAATGCCCAAGGAAGCTCACTGGCCTTTCCTAAAGCTCATGCAGAGAATATTCGAACACGTTGTTTTCACAAAGGCAGTGTCATGGAAGAGGAAGTTCATTGAAGTCATCTATCAAATGTCAAATATCCAGGTCAAAGCAGTAGTTCTGAGTTTGGTCACAGTCTGAAAACCTCAGCTAAATGCCACTGTGGAGTTGCAGATCACTTTAGAAAACACGTGCAGTTCTCCCACAGTTTCCCTTCATTTCTACAGGAAGAGAATCTTGGATGGAGAATAGGGGAAGGTCAGTGAGAGCCGGTGAAGTTTGTGTCTGTAGAACTGGTGGTAAATAAGCCTCATCCTGGTCAGGCCATGTGCCTTGTGCCATTTTGAAAGGCTATCTTGGGTAACGATGACTTCAGAGTTTGTAGAGACAGTCTGTATGCAGAGATAATGTCCTTTATTAGACAAATTACTGCTGTTAAAAAAATTCTCAGACTGTTGGAAGCTCTTCTGTTCTCCCAGCTGTATCAGCTGATATTAATTTATTTTTTAAAAGATAGTTCACCTTGTGAAGTTCACTGGTTTTGTATCCTTAGATCATTAGGGCTATACCACCACTATTTTAAAATCAGCAAAAGGATAGGTTATTTCCTTTTTTTTCCTAGCTTTGTTTTCTGAGCCACCTTGGATTTACTGAGCTACCTTTTAGCTTAAGATGACAGAACTGAATTTTCAGGAAACAAGGAGGGTTCTCTGATTCCTTTCTTGCTACCTCTTTATGGAGTACCAAATTACAACAAACACAATCAACTTCTGAATGTTTTGTAGCTTTTTTTTCCTTTCTGTTGCTTTTTGTAGTTGTATATTGGAGTCTAGAACATCCCTCTGGCCACCCTGGAGGGTTTGAAGACCGGACAGGGGGGTCTGGAATCTGTACAAGGGGGTCAACCAGCCTCACACAGAGCCCAGGAGGACACTGCCTCTGATCCCTGGCCATGGGAGTGAATACCCACATTGTATGAAGAATTACAAGCTGAGAGAATTCAAAATAAGTAGTATTTAGTTTATAATAGAATGTAAATGTAGAATCTAGGATTCTCAGTATATGGGGTTGAAGAGGCAAGATGGAGGAATTGGGGAGTGGCCCCTATGCTCCTTGTTATTGCTCTCGTCCCCCATTTTCTGCTGAGTTGGATCTCAAGGATTGGTTTAGAGCAGAAATGACATGTTAACATAGGTAGTAAGTATTGGTATGATTCTGTAAATAAAAAGTACATTGTGGACGGTAGTTGGGTCAGGGGTACTGTGCATAAGGCCCGGGACTCTCTGATCCGCCCAGTCCGCCGCGTGTCCTGCTCTGCTGGGGATGCCTTGCAGAGCAGAGAAAGAAGTAAGATAATGTACCCTGCCAGGGAGGCCTGGCAGAGCTGAGAAAGGACTGAGATAATGAAGAATAAACAACCTTGGAAACATGCACTGGCGGACTCAGCTTGTCGTCTCTGCCTCCGGTGTGAAACACTTAGGGCAAAGAGAAGACTAAAAACCTTATTACCTCTGGGAACAGCAACCCCGAGGAGAATCTCAGGGAAGAGCAACCCTGAGAGTTGTACAAGGAAGAACTACTGCACTGGTGCCTGACAAGAACCTGTGCAGAACCTGTGCAAGGCTCAGGTTGGGCAGTGGGTCAGGCAGTTCAGAAGGTGACATAACCAGAGGGAAACATTTAGAAGCAAGTGGAAACAAGCATTAACCAAAGGAAGCATGTTAATTTGGTATTTTCTTAAAGAGATATTTGGATTATATTTATTTGATTACTACTGTGATACGTAGTAGATGTAACTGGCACTTTTTTTCCTGACTGGAAGCAACTCTGTCTCTTGTCATACACAGCATCTCCTACAATCAAGTACAATTAAGCTGGGCTCAGATTTGCATATTTGAAGTTGTATGAGCTTATTCAAGCCAACAAAAAGAGGTCTGTCTTGCTCGGCTAGACCATTATTTGAGCTAATCTGCCTGCTTGTGTACAGTAATGTTTTGCATACGGTTCTAAGAGATATGTGCAGCTGGGTGGCATAGTTCTGAATTATTGGAATGATTCATGGCACTGGTTTCCGTGCAGTCACCTTTTTCCTTTCTTAATAAATGAATACAGCCTCAACTCAGTAGAAATCCAGGCTTTCTTTGCACTGCAGCACAAGTATTGTTTGTTCTTTATAGCAAAGATCAAAGGATTTTTTTCTTTTGTAAATAGCTGCAGGAACCACAGATCATAATTCATTGAAATTGCTTCCCCCCTTTTTTAATCTTAGAACTATACTATTGTGGAGTATTTATTGTTTTACTATGGAATCTAGATGTCACTGGCTGCAGTTATGTTGATTCAGTATGGCCTTTTGTATATGATTGCATTTAATTAAAACACACACATTAGACCAGATGCTCCTTTAAATGGAAAAAAAACCTCTTAATATGGGCAAGGAAGCCTCCCCATATTTCTGTGCAGGGCACTTTCCTCCCAGGAAAATGCTTGAAATGAGAAGGGGTGGTATAATTACACAGGTGGTATTCTGAAAGCTTAGATGTACTAAAAATGCTTCCTTTGGTTTTAGTAGCCTCCTTCCAGACTGCTGTAAAAATGTCTGCTTCCCCCATGGAGTGGGGTCTGTCTGTGCCAAGGAAGAATCCCAACACTCTTGTGCTGACAGCAGCCTTGTCGTAGTGTCTGTTGAAGAAATAGGTGCAGGTGGTTGGAATATAATGTAAATAATCCTTATTTGTCATTCCTGGACGGCTCCTGCAGCCAGACATTTCTCTCCCCTTCACCACGCACATACAGCATGTGTTCTGTAAATCCCTGTGGACCCTCTAATTTCCCTGTTGCAGGTAAGGAAGGAAAAAAATTAAGTTTTCCGTAGGATAAATTTCATGCTTTGAATTTTGAATTTCCAAGTAATCTCTTGTCAATTCCTCTCATATTTTATTTCTCATCTAACCTCTTTATCTTCTGCCTTTTTGTGCTAAAACAGACATCTCTACTGTCCAAACTCCCCCTATTTTATTTAGAAGTTATGCTTAAGGAAAGAATAAGAGAAATGCTTTTCTTCCTGCAGGTTATTCCCATGCTTTAGTGCCAATAATACCCTCCCACACTCCTGTTTTATGTGAAATTATCGTGTTGGCACTGGGTCAAAGAAGAAAGAAACTTTCAAATGGGGGGGTGGGTGGTAGCGGATGCAGTTTTTAAAGAGTCTTCCCCCAGTTTGGAAATGGTACTAGCACATGCATTGGAGGATATGTACAGGCCTAGAAAGTGGGTCTGTTATTTAAATCATATTGAAAAATATGGAAACAGCTTGGCTTGATTTATCTTTTCTCTTTCTTTGGTGTGGAAACCACATGTTTTATCTTAGGTGTGTTCTCTTACACTTGCCAGCTTCTGAAGCTGTAGAGGTGAACATTTAGGGTGGTTATTTAGGACAATCAGTGCTTTACAGGGTTTCAAAAGAGACTTTTAAGCAGATCACATGCGAAATGTTTAAAAGAGGTTGAAGGGGGAACCTGTCCTTGAATATGTATTACAGATATACATGCTTTCCCCCTTGGTTCCACCAGTAATACACAGAAGGGTGATAATGCTAACAGAACTCAATCTTTTGGTGTCCTGCAGTCCTTGCAGGAGAGCAGTGAAAGTAAGAACCCCACAATTCCATCACTGGAGGCTGAGTGTCTTCCCTTATGATTCCCATCTCTTTGGTCTACCTCACCTTGAAAACTTCCTCTTATCCTGCTGGAGCAGAGCATGAGAGAGAAGAGGAAGAAAGTGAGGCAATGGAAAGAAAGAGCCAGAATACTAAACAAAATCCTGTACCAAAAGATTGCTTTCAAAAATGTACTGCTGGGCTTCAAGGAGTTTGCTGTCGCAGTCGACTTGAAAGAACTGCATGAGGACACGCTGATGAGCAAAGCAGGAAAAGGGGCGAGTTTATTTAAAAATGCAATTTTATACATTTCCAAAGGTGCCTGTGGATTGGAGGATGGAATTCCACCTCTCAAACCACATTGGTCAAGCCAACTGTCAATCAACTTTCTCCTCCTGCCTAAAAATACGTGAACAATGAAGGACAGTTAGCAAAACATGGCCATTCTTTATAGTAGAAAGTGTGATAAAGTACAAATTCTGACTCCAATATGAAGGACAATTCAGAAGGCTTAGAAAAGTCTTCAAAACAGGGCGACAGTCTGCAACCTCGCTTGTGTCTCTCCAGCATTGGTCCCTCTAGAAAGACTTGAGCAAATTTGTTGCCATCCTTGCTGCTTGGCTTCCGATATTAGCAGTCTGTATTTGTTGCTGTCTGCATCCATCTAAAAAAGAAAGGGGGCTTACTTTTTTTATCCACCCAGTTCTTGCAAGGCCCAAAAATGAAGCAAATCCATCAGCTATTCTTCCCTGTTAACTTGGTCAGGGTTTTTTCTACTAACAGTGAAAAAATGGGGTGAATTCTGTAGAACTATTGGGGCTTGGGTCTGGGTCTATCTGGGGCATGTGCGTGTTTGTTTAAAATGATAGAAATAATACCCTACATAGTAGGATTTTGAATGAAGATGGTTATTACTGGTATGGTGGTGGGATGGTATTAATGTCCTTCCAGTCATGTTTCTTACAGGTTATATTGGCTTAGAGTTCAGACTGCCATTGGTTACTCAGTGTTGCTCTGCTGCCCAAGATGACTCAAACCATGAGAGCTGAGTCGGGTTTACACATTCTTTATCTTAAGGTCTTGCCCTGACTACAAAAAGGTGGTTCATCCTAAGGTCTGAACTCAGTTCTTCCGTGTTCTTTGTCAATAGATGTCAACATGCAAAACACTGCAACGGACTGGAAAAATCATATCCTAAAATTAATTTTTCTAAATATAAAGGATTGATCAAATTGGTAAGAGAGGTGATGCTGGAAGAGTCAAAGTCAGGTTTTGGCACTGCAGTTAGGTTCTGGAAAAGTGAATTTATTTAAAGAGTTGCATCTCATCTCATTTTTATCATATACTTTCAGGAATTATTTTGATGGTCAGCACTGTACTGTAAAACAAGCTGTAAAACAAGCCGAGGAACTATTGAAGCTGTTGTTTTGTAACCTTTGGGCAAATGCTGTATAACTCTTATGCCTGGCACAGTTGCATTTGCAGCGTCATGAAATCATGATTTTTTTTCTGAGGTGAAGAATACTGGTTTTTTTTAAACTTGCAAACAGAGCAATTGTTTAATAGGTGAAATTTGCAAGTCAGAATAACATACCTTTTTACCATGTTGTATTATGATTGTTATTTTTGTTGTCTGTGTAATATGGAGCTGATAGTACAGACAGCAGGAACTCTCAATTAGCCTTGAGGTCAGGCATCTAGATTAAAAATCTTGACACATTCCTATATTGTTTCACCCCAATCTTAAAAGGGTGCTCCTTTCTCATCTGTGTTTAGTACCTTGTTTCTCCTAGGGGACATGTAAAGATAATTTTATTTTACAGCACTATCAAATTTGGTTCGTGATGCCCCTAGAAGACTTCTTTCTTTGGGGTGCAAAGTATCATTTTATTAAGCTGTGTCCTTGGAAGTTAATTTTGTTGCTATATTGAACCAGTGAGAGCTAGCCTTTCTACTGCTGTATGATGGGCAAAGCTTCATTCTGAGCAAATTTTAAGACTGTAGAGGTGGCTAATGGACATCTTAAGGCCTGTGTTTAGTTTACTAAATACATGTAAAATAATTTTTCTCACATCTCCATTCTGATATGTCTCAGTAAGTTTGAGTCTCCTGAGGTAGGCTTCTGCATCAAAGATTCTGCTTGTCCACCTGTTGAGGTGAAGTAGCTTTAGACTTTGTTTAGGATGTCCATGTTTGGTTTTTTTTCCCATTACCACCATCCTCTTAGCAAGAGTGGGAATATGATTCTGTGTTTATGGCGGTGTATTTTCATTATTTTTGGCAGACCTAGAACATAACACTGTGTGGGTTGGGTTTTGGGGTTTTTTTTAAGATCTGAGAAAATACGACTTCTTTCTTGAAAAAAGATTGACTTTTTTAAATCTAATACTAAATTTAAAACAAGGCATTTCAGCTGCTAGTTGAGTGACTTAATTGTGGGGTGAATGAAGACTGCAAGGCAGATCTACTGTTGTGGTTTGTCTGCCCTTTGGAAAAGAAGAATTTCTAGAATGCATCAGAGAGCAGCAGGTATCTATGAACATCGTTGTACAGCTTTGTAGCTCTCTCCGGTTCATTATTGCCATATTCACACATGGAGAAAGTGCAGCACAGAACTTGAAATGACTTTCTGAAGGGGAAAACACTAAAGGAATTGCTCTGAAACATGAAGACTTTCCTAGGACAAACCCCTCCACATTCCAACAGCAGGATTTCAAGAAACTACACTGAGGGGATGAGTCCTTGTTTTGTATGTAGAAATGTGTTCTAATCACATCTTCGAGAGAGGTTTTTTCCCATTATTCTAATTCTTTGCAATGTATTGTTAATAACTGAAATACTACATGATTAACCCATGTATGCTCCCTCACTTGTTGGCACCTTTTTGATGTGGTTTTTGCTTTGGGGTTTGTTTGTTTGTTGTAAAGGGTAAAAAGACTTCATCTACTCTCAGGAAATACCTGAAAAAACAGTGTTCCAAAATACTTATTTTATGAGAGTTACAGGAGGAATTAAAGATGTTATTTATGGAATTTATTTGGTGGGATTCAAAGACTAGAAGGATCAGAACGGTGCTAGTACCATTATTTTCATAAAACGATTCTCCTATTTTAAAGAAAATCTGTTCAATTAATTTATTCTTCTTGTGTAAGGTCATCTAGGCAGGTCTGTTAAATTTAATAGCTGTTTCATGATTAAGGGAGAGTAGGAAGTTCTTAATTGAGGAACAGATAAAAAGCAAACTAATTAACTCCAAATGCGTTTCTTTAGCAGTATCCAAACAGCCATTTCCAAGATGAACTCGGGTTACTCATCTTTTGAGCTTTTAATCATATTTTTAGATTGCATTTTTACACCATCTCTACTACAAAAATGACTGTAATTTCTGTCACAGTTGGAAGCATCAGTTAATAAATGTTTTTGATTTTGATCTAGGGAGGTGTTTGAATTGAGGGGGAAAGTATTCTTAAACTAATTGGGTTAATTTGCAGCAGATTGAGGGAGAGTGCAGTGGAAATGGTTTACTCCTATTCGTACCTGGTTTTCTTCCAACTATGAGCTTGTTCTTTTTTATTTAAATACTGTCCCAAATAAAGCCCTTGCCCTAGCCCTCTGATCTTCTGTAAATTGCCTCATGTATTGGAAAACAGCTGGTAGTGGATCTATTTGCAAAATACTTAGCGGTTTAAACCATAGAATCACCAAATGATTTGGCTTTCTGGGCTGCCAGTGCACATTGCTGGATCATGGTGAGCCTCTCATCCAGCAGCACCCCCAAATCCCTCTCAGCAGTGCTGCTTCTCCCTCTCTTCATCCCCCAGCTTGTGCTGATACCAGGGGCTGGGCACTTGATTGCACTTGATTTTCTTAAACCTCAAGTGGGCTTCTCATGGGCCCACTTTTCAAGACTGTCTGGATTCCAGCGGTTTTTAGCGTAGATCTAGGGTTTGAAGAAAAAAGAGAAAAGAGAGAAAAACCATTTTCGTAAGTTGTTTGCAATGGTAAATTTTAATCCCAGGGCTTGTTTTTATATTGCTGGTCAAAGGACTCTTTCATGTAATAGTAATTATTGTAAAATATGGATAATTTGGAAGGTTATCAGGTATACCTATTATATTATTAATGTATATGTGTATATATTTTAGTCTTGCTTGAATGACAAACTGCTCTCTTCTTTATAGTTTAAGCAACAAAGTTTGATTATTAAAGAAAAATGGACCAAAGTCATCTGCCAAAGCCTATTTTTTGTGTTCATAAATAAATGAATTTGGTGACCATTAGCTAACTCAGCTACTGTGAAGCCACTCAATTACATTTCACAATGATATGAATATGTGTTTCTCAGAACAGTATTTCTCTTTTTTAATCCTGCAGTACATTTAAGTGTCATCTTAAACCTGTGCAAAACAGTGTAGAAAGCCCACCCTAAGGATTCCTGCTAAGAGTCAGACCTTAAGGAAAAATAGTTTTTCATATTTGAGGCTCCTTTGTAGCAGAGAGACTTGACTCTTAAATACTTCTGTTCACATGGCTGCTAAGTGATGCCCTGCAGGTCTTTAGTAGTCCATAGGCACCACTTGGAAATATTGGATCAAACTGAAAATAATGGAGGAGAAATCTAACACCTGTACTATCTGTAACATGCATTTTAAGGCCCTGAAAAGTGCTTACATTCCTTCATCCTTTCTGGTCTGTGGCAAAGATGAGGCTTTTAAGAAGGAAGTAAGCATGTAAAGATCCTTGCGAATAAGTTCTGAGTCTGTGTTTTGATGTTCCTAAAGCTTTAATTGAGGAGGATGTTGGGATTTGATGAATGAAAGATACATACTTATATCCATCTTCTGTAACAACTCTTCATTTTTAAGACTGCTTCTTGGTTCTTTAAGTAACTATTTAGAAGACTGTTTTCTTCAGCTGGCAAGGTGGGCTCCCTGGCTCTGTCTTAAGGAGCAGCTGGCTCCTGGAATGCAGTATCTCTTGTGACTGCATCTACAGCCTCAATTTTCTTGTTGCTACCAGGATCACAGTTACCAAGTTTCCATATACTGATTTTACCATTAAAGTTGTTTTGCTTCAATGGCAGAGGCATATTTCGTTGCCTCAGCTGTAAGCCTGCTTCTATGACCCGTTTCCTCTTGTTCTGCAGTAAAATTGTGTCATGTCAGAGCACCGAGGTGGAATTTAGAGTATTTGCCAATGATTTTCCAGGATGGCTATCATGGTTGCTGTGCTGCAAAAGAGTCTACTGGCTTAACAGCATTTGTTTTAATTGCGTACATGTGAAAGATGTTAATTAATGCAGTGTTAATGGTGAGAAATCAAGTCTGCAAAAGACGACATTCCAGAAGTATAGATTTTCTTGCCATAAAAGGAGACTATATTGTGTATATTCTAATAATTTACAAGATCTAAATCACATAAGCAAGAATTTAAAATATTTGAAGTTAAAAACAACTGTGTTAATTTTTCCTGTAAAAAATGTATGTACATACCCCAGGAACATCAGACCTTCATAGAGAACAGTGACAATAGGAATATTTTTGCACATTTACACACTGGACAAAATAGGATCATAATTCCAGTTGTGTCTGTGATGCTTCTCATTGTTCTCAAATGATGATTTGCATTCTTTTCAGTCTTTATTTTTTCTTTCACTTGTGTACCTTATGAAAGTGAATCTCAGTTGTGTGAGATTAGCTGGAAAAACTGGTCCACACATTGAAGTGCTTTTACATTCATTAACATACTAAATTTGTAAAATAAACCAGCAAGCCAAAATCTGTACAATGCCAGTCAGTGTAAAACTATGACTGTATGAGAGGTGCAGAGAGGTAACTTTTGGTTCCTGAGCTGCTTACTTTCCAGTAGGTGCATGGTTCCCCAAACCTACTGAAAGGTGAGTATGTTTCTCTAATGAAAAATGAAGTAGGTTGTACTGGCCGGTTAGTGCTTTCAGGAATTCTTCATGAATCTTGCAAGTTCCCTGAGTGTCTTTCTGTGTCACCCGATTTATGTCTTTTGGTTAATCTTTTAGAGGCCATATTTAAAGTAAATCTGCAAGTTTGGAATAAGGATGATGAACTAAATCTTTTCAGGAATATCACTGATATTAAATAGGGACATTAATCACAAGCGTACAGATTAGTCACAGCAGTTACAAACTTGTTAACTCCACTTTCCTGAAGATTAAAAAACAACAACAAAACCCAAAAAAACAAACCAGACCCAGCACTTTAAAACTTTGCTGTTGACAGCATAAATTTCTATTGAAGGAATGCACTGACATTTGTTAGTGTCACATACTCCATCCATCACAGTCCTGAAAAAAAAAGAGCTGTATTTCCATATCCACACATCTCAGTTATTGATTTGTCAGTGTCACAATGAGCACAGTGATGTCTTGTCACCTTTACTCCCCTCCATTTTGTATATGGCTACTTTAAAAATTATTTTTTAAATAGTATTGAATGCCTTGTAAGTATGGGATTAAGGGAAAAATTTCTAAATTTTACTGGTGATGGCTTTATGTTTGTTTGTTTTAGAGTGGATTTTTTTTCCAAGCTTGTTTCAGGCCAGTGCTTCTGTCACCTCAAGAATGAGCATGTGACTGACAGGATACTATTTGGGAAGTGATGTGCAGTCTCAGAGTAATATGACATTTTATGAGCAGCTTGACTGTTTTCATTACCTGGATTTATACTTTTATTTCTGTGCACTAAGGAATAAGTGAGCAAGGCAGCTGTGGGAAATGGAAAAGCTGTCAGGATGAAGTTGATAGGACAGCCTTGAAATCATGCCATTGTGTCTAATAGGACAATATGTCTGTTATCTTTAATCCTTTAAATATAAAAAACCTGATCAAGCAGTTTGATCATTAGATTGATATTAGGTAGCTACAACTTTGAAAACCTTGTGTGATTTCAGCAAGGAGGTAGATGGTGATATAAATTAAATCAAATGCATGCATAAGCAATTAAAACATAGTAAGTAGTTCATAGTGATTTATTTTAATGTTAATGGGGAAAAACACTACTGCATTAACGCAGCATTAAAGAGCTAGGACAAGAAATGCTGCTTGTGGAAGAAATACAATGTTTGAGACACCAAGTGCTTGTTTTGTTGGGTGTTTTTAAATTAGCAATTACTATAACATCAGTATAATTGCAATGCTTTATCACTAACAGGTATCTTCTGACGAGTAAGAACTAAATTAAAATAAATATTATAATTTCAATTGCAGCAAGGCTGATCAGTGGTTGCAGGATGTTCTTATTAACATGGAGAGTAAAACAATCTCCTCCAGTGCTTTGAAAACTGATAACATTTTTGGTTAAAGTATGCACAGACATTTTAGTGGAATATTAATGGAAGTTAAAAATAAGAAGGAGAGCCTTGTGCTTACCAAAAGCAGCATTTTCTGTACTTTTAATTCTAAACAAAACAAACAAAACCAACAAAATACAATATTCTGTCATGGAAGTAAGCATTCTTTGTTTACAACCTCTGGAGAAAGGCATCTTGTGAAGAAAGTTGTTTCCAAGTCCCTATGCTATTGTGGCAGGAAAAACAGGTGGAGAAGGGGTAAGCAGACAAAAAAATTTTTTGTGTAATGGTGCTGACGGTAGATCTGCCTCTAGCAGATCTAGAGGGAAGAAATTTTTGTTTGCTTTGCTATGCTTAAAGATGGGAGCATCTTATCATACAGCTGTACCAGATGCTTATAGTACAGAAATTGGGTGAATACTCCCTCTGCGTGAAAATGACATAAAATTAAATTTTAATTGCTCATGATCTGTTTTTATCATGGGGTTAAAGCCATTACAGATTTATTCAGAGACATCAAAGAGCAATGCAAACCTCTTAGCAAGATACGTCTTCCATTCTCATTTAAGTCTATTGTGGAACACTTCAGGTGCCAGCATAGCTAATGTCTCACTGGATGTAGGAAAAAAAGCGTCATGATGCTAGGAAAAATGATTTATGTAAAGCTGGCAGGTTAATCAAAGTTATTACAAAAACAATTACAAATTGCAAAACAAACAATTACAAAAACTAGCTACCAGTCTTGTGAAAGAGAAATGGTTAAAGTAAGGGTCTTTCCAGCATGTGTATGATATTGATAGGGGCCATAGCTGGGCAAGCATCCATATCCTGTACATGTGATGTGATGACATTTCTCTGCTCAGACCTTTGTATATTACAAACAAATTTTGAATGTGATATCTGATCATTTTAGGGGATTTCTTATGCTTTGGAGGACAGAACGTTGTTATTTCAGTCAGAATTGCAAGGGAAAAGGTAGAACATATTGAAGTACTGATGCCTAATTAGCAGATAGACATCTCACCTCGGTAGCTGCCTGTAGAGGAAAGACCTGAAAGACCTGATTGATAGCAGTTATTAACACCTTCATGACTTGAAGATGAGTGCTTAGAGGAAAGCTTGTGTTTTTCCCTGATGTGTGATTTTGTCCACTTTCACCCAGACTCTGCCTTGTTTACATCTTCTAGTAGACCAACTACCACACTCAGTTCTGTTCATTATTTCAGTATTTTTTTTAAAAGATAGTGTCCTAGAGGAGAGGAAACAAAACAATGATTTTGGAGCAAAGAAGAAAACGTATAATATGGTTAGGGGTGTACAAAGAGCTTTTGGAGTGGCACAGCTTGTAGCAAAGAATGGATGCAAAAAATAACAAGTGAAGGTAAAAGCGGATAACATGTGATTTCTACTAAGAAAGAATAATAGTAATAATATTCTTAAATGAAGGTCTGAAATTGTACCAGGAGCCCTTGTAGGAAAAATACAAGGAATTTCTCTTATGTATAATGAATTTGGCCAAGAGAAACATGCCTTTTCTCCTTTGCTTCCCCAGTACATCTATATAGACATCATATATAAACACAAACATACATTTCTTACTAAAACTATGTCACATATGTCGTCATGCATTAAATTGCTTGCTCAAAAACACTCAGGTTGCACAACTTTGTGGCTGCTTCTTAAAACTTGTTTCTTCAGGGCTGGTCAGTCTTTCAATCTAACAAGCACATGGACATTGTGAAGGTTCCAAATGCCAAACGCTTTATGTAAGTAGTATACAAGCCCAGGCAAAGTAATAAATGGCTGCCTCTTATTTCACAGCTTCATTTCTTCTACCACTCTTGAGTGAAGAATCACATTATTCAACTCAGAGTTTCTTCCCTTATGTATGCACTGATCTTCCTCTCATGGAGTATGTCCTTATCTTGTCCAGATTTTACCTGTTGCATATGTCTGTGTTTGATCCTACAGATGGATTATACACCTTTCCCAAGAGAGTGTGACCCATTCTTCCTCTTCCTTCGTAAACTTGATTTGTTTCTTTTAGTTCACATGCATTCTTTCGGAGTCTTTTGGGGTGTCTTGAGGTATAAGATCCAGCTGTAGCACATAGGCTTTTTTCTCCTTTTAAGTGTAGTCCAATACCCCAGACTTCTTCCTCTTCAGGCAAGCTTGGCTGGCAGTTCTTCCAACCTCCCACTGTTTCACCAAGCTTCCACTTGAATGAATAGCCTTCAAGGTTTAGTGGATCTCCAGTTTATGAGAGATGTGTAAAAAGAGCCCTGACACCACATGCCCAACTCTGGTGTTCGCTGGTGCAGCAAGTTCATCGCCTCTGCTGGGTTTTGTACCTTGGACAAGGTCTGATTTCCTGAATCAGCAAGACCAAGTTCATGGTTGTCTGACAGCTTTTACTCCTACTCCCTTGTACATTTGAATTACATTTTCATGATCTCATCATATGTGCTGCAAAGCATGCACAGTACTCACTGAACAATGAATTATTTCCATTAAGTTTTTATCATCCTTCTTCTTCATGTGGCCTCCTACCTGTTTCTAATTGGCATCAGCCATCTCTGCATTCACAAGTTTTTCACAAGGACTTGTGAAGTACTGAAAAAGCACTGCTCTAACATCAGAGATCTGAAGTGCAAGGAAATGATAACCAAACCTTACAGAAGTGCCTTAGCTCACTGCCTCAGAGCAGACAGCTCTCTTAGAGGTGTCTAAAGCCTGCTTTCTGCAGAATTTATTTGCATATGTATGAAGTAGTATTTTATAAATTAAAGAGCAGGTAAAGAAGTTCAGTCACAAATGAGTTCTTTAAAAGTATGTTCATAAATGGTATTTATTTCCTTACAAAAATAAAAGTTAGTCACAAGGGCATTTGAAAGGGAATCAGTCATTCAGAAGGGAGAAAACGTTTGACTCCTGAGTAGGCAGAAAACGAGATGGTGTTTTTATTCATCTGTTAAACTTTGGTGATATCTTAATAAGGTCTTTAATACTTAGCAAATAAAAATCTTAATTGCACTCAACATCATTTACCTTGACCTAGGGAAGAGAAAATCCTCAGCATAAAATCCTAAATAACTCAGTCATTCTGATTCAACCCTGAAGCAGTATTCATGGTGTGAATTAGGTAAATTGTGAATATTTGATTTTGGCTCCCATGTAGAATTAAGCAGTTTTAGGTAACCAAGTGGTCTCTGAGAGCCATTTGTTTTATGAAATGGTAAAAGTAACATTTCCTTCAAACTGTTTACATCCAGCTGTTCTTTGTATTAAAAAAAAAATCACTGAAGAAGCTGATTAAGAATATTTGTCACTTAAGAAAGCTCTAAAATATTTCTCAATTCCTAAGTTTGAATATACTATATAAATTTTGCAGGTTGACATTGGACCATTCAAGTAAAATATTAAGTCTCTGAGGGGGGTGCTGTAGCCCTGCTTCTTATCTCTTTATCTATTTTCATATATATATACTGCCTGTAGTATATATGAAGGTTTTTATTTTTCAACTTATATGAAAGTTTTTATTTTTCAACTATTTGTAAAAAGTGCAGGGAAAACATTAAAAAAATTTAAATGGTTGACCATTTTGCAAAATCACACTAAAACTTTATTTGCAAGCAGTTACTGAAAGGGAAATGTGGGAATGTATATGTTCCATATAGAAAGCAGACCCTGTTCTTCTCCTTCTGTGATAGATAGGAAGGGACATAGCCTTAGCTAGAATATTAATCTTATGAGTAATTTCCCCATCCCTGGAAATTTGGAACTTAGGTGATGAAAGAAACATCGCTAGAAAATTATTCTTCTTGTGTTGACAACACCTCAAGATGTTCCTGACGAATGAAGTGTAAAATTTATTTTCAAATACCATTTTTCTCAGAGTGCTCTGAAATATTTTATTTCCCTTAGGATACTGGCTTTGACCTTAAAGCAAGTGCTGAAATTTAAAAATTCTGGCAAGCCTCTTCGACAAAGAGTGACTAACAAGGGGGTATTTCTTCAGAGAGAACTGGGACTAGGAGTTGTGGGTTATTAATAATTATAAATACATGTTGGAAAACATATTGCCAATTAATTTATTATATTGTCCTGTCAATTGAGTTTGATGTTTATTGCCAAATATCTAGTAATCAGAAAGCTAGGAGCCTGTGTATTCAAGATGCAGTTGAAAATTTTGATTGTAGAAATTTCCAACTTTCTAAACCTAGGCAAGTGTTTAACTAGTATGACCTCTAATGAAAGCCAATACATTAATGACAATGTTCTGCAATCAGAGCTGTTTCTTTTGACTGTATTGCTAGGTGTTTATAATGTGGAAGAGAGATTTTAAATTGTCATTTATCTGGTCCTGCAAGGATTTGATGTGTTCCAAGTCTGGCCACTTAGGCAACAGCTGGTGTCAGTTGTATTTTGCTGAATTCATTAAAGTGACTGTGGTTTGTCTCCTTCTTTGTCTTGCTTTATGACAATGTAAGTTTAAACACTTTGTATGCTTCTTTAGAGGATAGGTGTGATAACATTGGTTTACACTGCATGATTTTCTTATTCTCTTAGAATATATGAAGAGTCTTTGAGATTAAATTCACACTATGCTATAAGCAGTATTATTAAAATCAGTATGTTAAACGAGAAGGAAATTGTCTTTGAATTTCTGTATCACGAGAGAAAATTCAAACATCAGTAAACATTCTAGATATCAAGTACAGTACACAAAGGCCAGTCCAAGTATTTAATAGATGATCCTTGCCTATTGGGTATGTATTTGCAGGAGTGTATACAATCCCATTAGACTTGCAAAAAAAATCTTTTTTTCAGCTCTAAATTACCTGTGGCGCTCATTATTTTTTCAAGTGTGATGTAAATCTGGGGCTCACAATTCTGTCATTTGGCTTGCAGAGAGGCAGTTTCCATGCATGTTTACCCACAGCTCCCCTGCATGTGCAATATCATTAAATAACTGCTTAGAAAGGATGGACTGGACCCAAAAGGCACGGGTTAACAACTTGTTATTTATGGAAAGTACTCCAGCAGCATGGTTTTCTTGCGAGTCTTCCTGTGTGCCAATACTAGGGGCCAATTTCCAGAGAAACGTAACTCTGCTCATATATTCTTTTGTGAGCACCGAGATGCTGAACTGCCACAATGATGTATGAAACTGGGGCTTTGCACAGATTTAAAAACATATGCAGCAGTTAGAAAGCTACTTTTGTAAATCTGCTGGAGGATGGAGAACTAAAAGACGTTTTTGTGTAAGCCTGCTGGTTTTTATTAGACTTTAATTTTTTGTTTTGTTTTGCAGTGGCAATGCAACAATGGTAAAATAAAATTACAAAAGATTGATTAGAAGCATTGATTGTTTCAGTCTGCAGAGTATATGACCTGCACATGAATCCTCTTAAAAGCTGATGGCTGGAAAAAGGGCTTTAAAAAATAAAATAAAAGAGAGCGTGTGGATTATTTCTTTTGCATTCACAGAAAAGGTTTTTTTTCTTGGTTTCACACAACCACGCTCTATTCAGTGAAGTAATTGCTGTCCCCTTATCTCACATCCCAAGCTAAGTTCAGCGTCTGGAAAAGCTTAAGAACTCAATGCATCAAATTATCCTTCTCAAACTGTTGTTTATTGCAGGCCATTTTGTCCTGTCATCTCCATGACAGAACGTCAAAGCTTTTCTTTCTGTTGCCTTCAGCTCCCAGCATCTGCAGTGATCCGATATGCTGCCCCTGCATTGCAGGGGAGGGGGGGACATCGCACAGGCGCCACTGAGGCAGCAAAGCCAGCGAGCTGCAGGCCTGCGGAACCTCTGGGGCTGCCAGGCCTTCCCTTCTCAGCACCCACACACTGACTGGGTTTCTCCAACCTTCCGCCTTCTCACGTGATGGGCGGCTCTTGGCCCTCTCTTCTCATTTACTAAAATGTTCCAGAGTGTAATGGCGTGAAACTTTACAGCATTGCTAGGTGTGGGCCATTATTATTTCCTCTCTCTCCACAGGTTTACATAGTGGTTTCCCCTGGACGATAAAAACTTTTTTGCACGTGTGCACAAAGCTACAGAGAACCTTGGTAAATGTGTGTGAGATGTGGAGGTGGGGAATCCTGTCACAGGATTCTCAGTTTTACGTGTTCTGTTTTACTGTAGGGCATCTTCTACCTTTTTCATTTTTTCTGGTGATAATCATTGTATGATCTATGCAGTCAGACAAGTCCTACTTCAAGCTGAGACCCTGCAGTGGGAATGCAGTGCTGCAGTTTTTCTACTGCAAAAAAAACCTACTGCAGTAGTTTTTTCTACTGCGGTTTTTCTGTTGTAGCTTTAATGTGATGAAAAATACTTTGGATATATGCTTTTAAAAAAATACTTTCATTTACATTTGTACAGAATTTGTCTGTATGCACATGCCCAGTTTTAACAGTATAAGCCTCTCAGTTTTAAGGTCTTCTACTATAAAAATGTCCTGAAACATAAAAACATAAATGCCTTCAAGCATCATCTAAGATCATAAGTTTGTCACTAAAGAATCTTCTTTGGACATTTTGACTCATTCAGACTCTGACTTATCCTCCTTTCACTGGCCCTTTCATCCCAAATGCTGGCTCCTCAAAGCACTGCTGTGCCTACAGCAAGTATTAAACTGCATCCCCACAACACGTCTGTGGTTTTTGTGTGTGAAATACTGTGATATGTGGAGTCTCAGATAGGATATAACAGGTGACCTCTTGCAGTGGATGGATCTTGCCCGCTCCCAGCCCCTTGATGTGGAGGGAATCTTAGAGGGACAGCACTGATGCTGTGCCAGCCCTGCCCAGAAGCAGCCAAAGCACAGGAGTGTTATCAGCACCATTGCAGCTACCAATGCAAAGCACAGTATTGTGAGGGCTGCTAAGGGAAAATGAACTCCAGCTCAGCCAGACCCAATACCCTTCACCAGATTTCAATAACCTGTGGCTTCAGGGATTTACCAAGGTATTCTTGGGTTTGCAAATGGGGACAAGCATGGCTGAATTTGAAGTCTCGATATGTACTGCTCAGACTATTCCAACCATGTTGTTTGTTGACAAATGTTTGGTGATTTTTGTCATAAATTTTAGTCATAAAATTTTTGTCTTAGAAATAAGTAAGAGCTGAATGAGTTTGTTCTTCAGCAGAGATTGATTTAGAAATGTGTAGTGTTGATGTCACTATCGGTGATAAATGGAGTCTTCCTAAGAGTGGTATCTGTAACATGCCCTACTGTATGGCAGTCATCTACTTAGTATAGGAAAGTAACGTTTTATGTAGAAAGTAGAATGGAAAGAACTACCATAACATTTGTCTGACAGTGCACAGTATGACTGTAGAGTCTGATTTACAAAGATATTGAGCTTCTGTGTTCAACAAAGAAAAAGGAAGTTTCTATTTCAATTTGCCTCTTCATTTGCCGCATAATAAGTTGGACCTCAGGTTGGAGATCTGAGTTCAGAGTTTAATACTGGAGGTTCTTTTATCACAATCTGACTGGATAGTCCATTAGGGTAGCAGGTTCAGAGCTGCCAAAGATTTGTGTTCTTCTGTTTGCCATTTGTACAACTTAGACGTCATCAGTACAGGAAGTGCATTATAGAAAATAATTCAACAAATGTAATGTTTTGTTTATTAATTCTAGGACTCTTTAAACTTAAATAAATGGAGGTGAGAACACTGAGGAAGACTGCAATTCAAGTTAAATATTTATCACTCTAAAAAATAGCTAAGTAAATTTGACTTGTACTAATAATTCCTTTTTTCTACATTCATTAAAATTAAACTTTGTGCTCTTCTACTGAAAATTTGAAGAGTATCAAATAACACACCAGACCAAAAAAAGTACAAGTGGTAACTTTCGATATTCAGAATTATCTGATATTCTGAATAAGGATTACATTGTTTGTGTCTGAGTAGAGAATCCTGAGCTACAAATTGTTTACTGCCAAGGCAAGATTTGCCTTTTCTGCTTTTCATCTATTAAGGATCCTTAGTAAGGAAACCAATTCAAAAATTAGCCAAAACATAGCATACTACTAGCACAAAAAATAAAGCAGCAATAAACTAAGCAGAAATAAACAATATAATTCATGAGATATCATATAAAGAATACCAGAACCTGGTGTCCCACAGCATAGGCTCTATTTCTTTAACTGGAAAAGTTAAATTTCTACCTAAATCCACATTATCACTGATCATTGCCTGATCTGTGAACGGCACAGCCAATGCATCAGGTGCTGTGTTTATGAATAAAGGGTGTTTTTGCAGATGTTCAATTTGCTGGCTCTAACTCATTAGTTGTGTTTCTTGCAAGGAGGAGAAATACTTGGGGGACGAGAAGTCCACTAACAAGTGTACAGGCTTTTTGTAAAACTCCCCTGTTAGAAGAAGGAACTTGTGTTTCACACACGCTGTTGAGTCTGACGTAGCAACTGCATTCTTGTGTTAAGCTGACTGAATTTGCATGGCATGCAGGAGGGGAGAGGGACTCTGAGTAAAGCCTAGCATACAAAATCCTAATGCAGTTGTTCTCCTTCCTTGCATCTTGTGATCCTTAAAGGATAATGTGCTTTTACTGACTTTTTTGTTTATTTTCTTAGGGTGGGTTTTGTTTTCTGTCACTGGAGATTGTATATGGAATGTGAATTATCTTGAAGAGAGATTGGTCTTCCAGGACTATATGATAAATAAACGGTGATGATGGAAGAATTACACATTCAGAGTGGGATTTAGAGTGCATGTCTGTGTGCATTTTTTTGTTTGTGTATATATGTATGGCAGAGTAAATTCAAATTATGAATGATCAGTGGTACACACATACATACATGTCAGTTCAGAGAAAAATGTAGCTGAAAAGAAAAATATTTTGCATTTTTAAAAATGGCTAATTATAAATCTGGCATTTGGAAAATGCAAATCTGATATTGCTTTCTATGTATCTTAATTAGTTTGTGTAATGTATCACCTAGGACTTCAGTAAATCAATAAGAACTGCATTTTTTGTCATCATACAGCAAAAGGTGGAGGAAGGGAGAAAATTTCTTAACTTCAGGGTTAAAGGAAAGTATTCTGTCATTTAAAAGCAAAACCAAATATGAAACACCTTTTTTGCTAGTTGAACACACAAATGCAGATGTCTACCCTGACTTCAAAGCATCCAGTAGGAAAACCAGGAATTTGCAGAGATCATGATTTTTTTTCTTGAAATACTTTTGATAGGGTCTTGCTTCACTCTTTATTTCCTCAGACTTCTTCAGGTCCTGGCAGTCATGCTTTTTGGTTAGGTAAGTTGCAATCAAAACAGGTAGTAGGCGTTTCCTATAGGATCATGAAGGGCAACTAAGGATTATTAATAAAACTCTGTGGTATATTGAGAACTTCTGAAAGGTAGCATGATAAATAGCATCTGGCTGACAAGAGAAAGCCCAAATTATTGTGTGTGGTTCCTGCCAGTGTGTCAGTTTTCCACATACTGAGTGGTAGTTCGGAAAGGGAAAACAGCAATTCACATATATATGTAAAATCTGAATCTAATCCAGGATATCTTATTATTATGCACAGCCACATGCTCTGTGTGTTAACTATTAGCAGTGAGCAATTTCCATCAATATAATCTCTGAAGAATGCAGTTGCCTTGCAAACTCCTGCAAATTAATTTGTTGTGAGGATGGCTGTACAGCTTTGTCAAAAGTATCTGTATTAATTGAAAATACCTACTCAAGCAGTGTGACTATGCTTGGCATGGTTCTCTAATAAAAAATTTCTCTTCATTTCAGTTGCTGTATTTTTGAAATCTGAGCCTGAGGAGGTACATACATTCTTCACAGATCTTAATTCTTTGGGAGAATGACAGGGGTTCATCAAACTTTGATCTCCAAGGTTTCAAGCAGTTTGAAACCAACTGCTGCTGAGTTCTATTAAAGGCAGAGGGCTTGGATCAATTCAACAAAATACATGTTGACTTGAAAGAGAGGTTATCAGCTCTGCTTAGATTTAAGGTTAAAGATGAGGGTGAACTGTGAATATAAACTGACAGGGACATGTCTAGTTTAAACACAAATTGAACTGAAATGTGAGGGTATGAACAAAGAAATATGTAATATTTATTTTGGGTTTATTGCTGAGGCTAAATGATCTTTGCTTTCAGATAGACTCCCTGAAGTTATATGTTGGTTTGATCACTCAGAAATGTAATTAAGAGAGAAATCAAGCACTGCTAGGATTTAGGAGTATTTTTGTTACCATGTCTCTTTCTACTTCAAAGTAGGATTTTTCCAGTGCCTTCAAAGTAAGTGGATTTTTTAGTACAATTTACATATTCTAAAAATATTTCTAGTCACCATAGTTTGAGATTAAATAGTCTAGAAGGACCATTTTAAAAGGCAGAAAATAACTTTATTGTTTATCTCTAAAAAGGTTTGTTGGGACACAGGTTTTAGTGAGACTCAGAAATTGTTCAGTATTTCGGGATGACAAACTACTGTACTGTACAATTCTGTTGGGCACATTCACTATAGAGCAAGTGTCCTTGGATGCAGAGATTGCCTGTGCTTAGTGCACCTATGGACTCAAAAGCCTGGGAAGCTGTATCTGGGCTGTCTTGAATTTTAGATATTTATTCTCTGCTTAGTCACAGCCTCTCCATCTGTAAAATTAGATGAATGGCAACATAGTACTGGTGCTAGTGTTAATGCTTTTTTAGATATTTGAATTGCAAGCCAGGCACACGTTCCAAAATATTCCTTTATTTATTTATCATCTGGGCTAGAGTTTGTCAGTGCCGAGTTGGCAAGAGTAAACACAGGCAATTGTAGTTTAAGTAACTTTCCAAAAGTGACTGCAGTCTTTTGCCAACTCAAGATTACTGTTAGTTACTCCCTAAGGTATACAAATGTAAATCTCAGGGATACAGCTGGGTTGTCAGCTGGGACAGAATATTTGTGCCGAAGGTGACTCTCACAGATATTTCCAATAAGGTTTCAGTGAATCCAAACTGAATTCTAGCTGCTAGACAGCCTAAACCCCTTGTTGTCTGAAAGCTGGCTGATGTCAGAGAGGAAAATAATATTAGACTGGAACTTCACTTCCCCCTCAAAATCTCGTAAGTTGACTTTTGCAGCTGCCAATGAGCAAATTAGCATTAGAAATACCAGAATATGTACTTCCTCCACTACTTCTCATTATGATTTGAGCAGCTGAATGAATATATGATCTGAAAGTTGGGATAGTTTGGTTGATTGACATCTTATAAAGCTCCTGTCATCCAACAGTACATTCATAACACACTGGAGAATATGAACTAGTACTGCCTGAAAACTCAGTGTGTAATACAAAGACAGAACTGGCCTCGTTTGTGATGGTTTCTGTGAAAGATACAGTTTAAAGGAGAAGCACTGGTGTTAAAGGGTCGGTCAGTAAAGATGAGCACATGCTGATTTCCCGTCTCGTTGCTGCTTTATCCTTGCCAAAGTTCTTTCTATATTTAAGCTGAAAAAATATGGCTTATTATTTTTACATTATTAGCATGGTGGTGGTTTTGACAATTCCCATTCCACATAAATTGTGAAGATGATCGAGGGAGGTCAAAATATGTCGAGATTAAGCATCCATTTCTCACCTAAATGGATTTCTGAGAAATGTACTCAGCTTATTTGATTTTTTTTTTTATCATAAACTCTTGCAGTCAAGTTAAGGGGGTAAAAATTAGTGCTAGGTAAAACAGTCTTGGCCATTTTTCTTTTGGACAGAATTCTGAGGCCTTTTCCTGATCACTTGTACTTAAATGGTGCTATAGAGATTAGATAACAAACTGTAAAATTCACTCCACTGTTATACAAACCTAAATGGGGATGAAACAACTGTACCTAGTATTCCTTAATTGTGAAAAAGTTACTTTGATAAAAAAAAAAAGGCAACAAAAAACAAGCAAGCTACTAATACAAGTGGAAATAATGGTAGACAGGCTTCAGCTACTGAGCAACATTTGAAGTTGATGACACACAGGAGAGAAAATAAAAAAAAATTTCCTTTAAAGTATGACAATCAAATTTCAAGGTAAAACCATATTCTTTCTGAAGGGTATTAATGCTACCTGGCATTCAAAGGCAATACATGCTACAACAGGAACATACTTTAAAGGATAACCAAAACAGTAGAAATTTTAAGAAAAATTTCAAGTGCCTGCTGAGAAATATTTACATTTTTTAAATGTCCTTCATATTAAAACTAAACAAGCCATTAAAAAGCTACATATTGAAAATAATTCTTTTTATGTGATGTATCATGCAATAATAGAGGTTCATGTGGCACAGGACTTTTTTTTCTAATAGTTTGGTTGGTGTGGTTTTACCTGACCCATAGACTGAGGTTCCTTGTGAAGTTGTTTTGTCCTACCATATCTTCCAAAGGTGCTGCAGAGCCTCATTACTTCTTGTTATTCTTTTCTCCTTATCTTTGTCAGCCTTATGATCTTGCCTCTTTACTTGCTATCTCCAGATTTCCCATGTCAATTGTTTTTTCTCAGAATTCCAAAATCTTTCTGTAGTTTAACCTCTGGAAGGGAAAGCCTTAGCCCAGGTCCAGTGACCACAAAGCAGAACACTCCTGACGTCTGATTGGCCATTTGTTTGTGCATTTTGCTTTTTTCAGTATTGGCAAAACCAGCCTCAGAAAACAGCAGTGATTTCTAGTTTAGTGTAGGTTTAATTTAGTAAAACTTTCAAAAACAATAGAAGGGGAATGAGATAGTACTTAAGGTTTTCAGAGTAAAAAAGTACAACACTTTATTTTCAAGGCCCTGAAGGAACGTTTAGGCTCAATGGCTTAGTGCCACACTCATGATATAAATACTGTGTGTATTTATTCTAATACAATGTAGGTCTGTGTTATTTTCCACTACTGTGTCATTTTACAAATTCATGTCCAGTGTTCTGTCCTCCCAACAATCTTTTTCAGTGTTGTTGCTTTCCAAGTTTCCCAGAGAGCATCTGTGTTTCAGATTATGTGTTTCCAAATAGATTAATTGACATTTTCAGAATGAGAATCTTGTTTTTCTATACATAGTTCAATTTGTTTTCGCTTACCAGTTTTTGCCTATCCCCTCCATTTTAATCTCCTCCAAGGATTTCAAGTCTGTATTACTTACTCCCTTTTCCAGATCATGTATGAGTATATTAAATAAAGATGGATATGTAACTGATAGCTGAAGTTTTCCATCTGATGCTTCCAACAAATTGAGATATTGCAGCTTGTCTCTTAGAAACAATTCCCATTTTGTTACCAGAATGTGACAATATTTTTGTCCCAAATATATATATATGCAAAATCTTATTCAATGGTAATTTATGCTGTACTGTATAAAGTCATTTACCAAGTAGTATTGATTTTACTTACGACTTTTTTCTTATCTCTTAAATTTTGACAGATGTTTAGAAAAAAAAAGCAAACAGCAAATCAACAACAAACAAACCCACCATATCCCTCCTTCCCACATCCCGGTCTTTAATCAAAAGAAAGCAATTGGCTGTTAAGCTTTCTTTTTTCTAATTAAGCATGTTCATTTTTGTAAGGCATGAGTTCTGATTGTTTGAATACCACCACGTCTGTGTGGTCAGTGTTGTCTCTTAAGTAGCTGCTTATGATGGTCTCCCATCTGAAGATCCACCTGCCAAGGGATAGACAATCCCTTGAGGACTGCTGAACTGGGTTTTCAATGACCTTTGGGTCTTTTTCAGCTGTTCTATGAGAAAAGTTTTGTTTTGAGGAAACTGTTTCGTAGAAACAGCGTGCTTTTCATGTGGAAATTTCTACCAAGTTTTCTCCTCTCTTCCAAGATGTTTTAGGACCTGATAGATTTTTTAGGTGGATTATCAGGTAGAAAACCAAGCAGTATTCATCTTCTAATATGCTAAGCACTCCATGATTATGACTGGATATTTACATTTTGTACTTTTTCTTAGTTTTAAAAAGTCTCGCTGAGGAGGCATGAAAAGCATCACCTGGGCATTGAGATGCTAAGAAAATATTCATCTGTTTTTGATTCCAGTACTCCAGAGGCAATATCTGTTAAGAGTAAGCAATGGACTCAATACTTACGGTGATTTTATTTTGCTGTTTATTAGACAGGGGAGAACTTCCAAACAAGTGTCTTCTAAATATCTTCTTGTCTTACTCACACTGTCACTTTCTAGTGGAACAGTTTTTTCAGTTTTTTTTCCCCAGCAGTTTATGTCCTCTTCGAGTGTGCAGTGCAGGTTGGCCAAGACAAGTGCATTTATGTTGCATTTTCTGTGGAGACTGTAATCTCTCTGTAGGCTCAGTGGTCTCATGACTTTGGAGCACATCCTTCAAGAAGACTGCCTGTTCTAATAGTGGCCTGTTCTTGTGTGCAGCAATGAAGGGTGTCTGAAACAACATGTATTCTGTTTTCAACAGTATGAATTTCGTTTACCTAGGACTTTTCTAAACACTGCTGCAAAGATAAAAAAAGCAAACATCAGACTGAAGCAAAGTCAGTGAGGGATTCCTTATTGTCAGTCACTCCAGGCAAATCCAGAGATAATTCGTGAATTCTGAACTGAGCCCTTGGCCAATGACTCATTTTTGTTCTATTACTCTGAGGAGTCAAATTTACAACCCAAATGAGTACACCTACAGATACTATTATCTTTAAAAATCTGTACCAGGCTTGCTGACTACAGCTTAAGTCTCTTCAGAGTGAATAGTTATGCATAATCTTTTTAAATTACTAAAATTATTAATTACTTTGAAAGATTTCTTCTAGCAAAAAGTAGATAGCTTCTATGCCATGTGACTGTACTTGCAATAATCAGCTCCCACAGGTCAATTAAATGCTTCAGGCTTTAGTCAGCAAGCAGACACCCATCACTGCTGCATGTACTTAGATGGAATGGAAGTTATTGCTTAATTATTCCATTTAAGACTGGATGGAAAAGGGGTCATTACGGGTTTAAAGCTTTACTTTCGATTTATATGGCTTAGAATTATACTTACAAAGACAAGAGCTTTTCTCTTTGCATAAATTAATTTAAAATCATAGACTTTTGAGTGCTCTTCAGAAAGTAAATGGGATTCTGATTAATTTTAGTTCTGCGATTGCAGGACTTAGTAATGAACTAAATGTAGACTGAAATCATGAGGAAGTTGAAGAGATCTTCTAAAATAAGTGCGAAAATGTCAGTTGGATCTGCTATACATGTGTTTCTTTTCTATGATGCAAACAAATTTTAGGTTTCCAACCTATATAGGGAACTGTGTGCAGTGCCTCCCTCAGCTTTCTGTGGCATGTGTTCAAGGGGTGAAACCCATTACTCTAAAAGCTTAAAGTTGTCAGTGGAATTCTAGAAAAGCAGGGGAATACATGGTATTACATTTTGTAAGAAAGCAGTCTGTCTACTTTCAGGAGTTACATTTTTGTGTCTGATTTATTGCATTGCATCCATATGTATGGCTTATGTGCAGCTCTGGTACACTTGTACTGAGGAATCCCTCCCTTCTTCAAATAATGAAATAATTGTATGCAATGTCCTTCTGATTTTAAACAAATTCCTTTTGATTAAACTGATGAGTATTTCTTACATAATCCAAATATCAGGTGTAGACAATGCAAAGTATTGATAGACACAACAGTCTTCCTACTCTAATTTTAGTATTTCCTGGTGAGAATTTTGTTCTCACTATCCATTTTCCCTTGTGTGCCATACATCTTTAAACAATTATGATCTTTAAAGAAAATAATTCTCAGAAAGGCTGCATCAGTCTGTCATAACATTAAAATTTATTTAAATTATGAGGTTTGTGCATGCACTAAAATTCTCTTTGGAATACATTGAAGTTCTGAATAGAGTTTGCCTTTCTATCTGTTTTTCTTTTCAAATTGTTTGTTTAAGCTGATCATTTATTTTTAACTGCCTCAAGCAAATGCACAAGAAATAGAAATCAGTTTCAAACCATGAGTGCAGTGAAAACAAGTAGGTGCTGCTTTGATCTTGATTCAGTTTGGTTTTGTGAAAACACTGATTGTTGTTACTTGAGATAATCTTATCCCATCTTAACTTAAATGACAAAAATGTTACTCAAACTTAAGTGGCTAATGTAAAATCAGTTTTACTATGTAGACTGGTATTTCAGTAACACACACATGAACAGTAATACAGTATTGTCAGAATTTCATGTGAGAATTAGTGACTTCCAGCGTGTGAATGCTCAGCTGGAGCAGTCAGAAATGTGAAACACTATCACTGTAACCGTGGACTGTTGAAGGCCATGCAGTGTCACCTGGCCAGCTACACACTTCGGGTCTCCAGATTGCACTCAAGACTGGCTTTGTTTGTCTATAATTTACACTGTTGCTTTTGGATATAAAATTGCACTCTCTGAATGAGCTGCTGCAGCATTTCAGAGTGCTTTGTCCAAAGAGGAGAAAGTGCCGTTTGTGCAAAGAGCAACCTGTGGAAGAAGGGGGAGTAAATCAACTAAATGGAAGTTTACAAAGATCAGAGATGTGTTCTCTTTAAAAATATAATGCCATGGGATTAAAAACAGAATGTGCCTTGTATTCAACAAAGCTAAAAGGGTTATCTGTTAAGGACAAAACAAAACAATAAAAATAGACAGCTCCATGATATGACTCAACTTGGTTTGCTTAAATCAGACCACCCAACCACGGCATTCTCCTGAAATAGTATCTTGTATACAAAGCATATATATTTACTGTTAACCTCTCAGTGACTTTAGATAACATTTCTGGACATGTATGGTATATTGTAACCCAGTTGCCAATATGAACACCTTAAGATATTTTCTCCAATAATATTGTTGTGGCCACCCAGTGAGCAGCCAGCTCTTATCTGTAAAGCCAGTTTGAAGTGCAGTGGCAGCTCTGTGGTAGATATTAGCTGACACCTTTAAACTAAATCTTTTGCTTCACTGATCATCAGTCTCTGTGTTAAACAAGCCAAAAAACAAGCAGATAAAGGAGAGATTTGAGATTACTGTAAAAACTGCAACGATAAAAGGATTTGCCAGTTCAGAGTCATTTGCCATTTGCTGAGGATTCAATGTAACTACAAACTGATGTTTGCTTTACCAGCATTTCTCTTTATTTTCAGCCAATGTCCTGTGCACCATTCCATGCATAGCAGAATAATAATTTTCTTTCTAATGCCCAAGGCAGCTGGTGTGTCTTGAGTAAGAAGATTACATTTGCAAAGGCAAGACAAGTATCTAAACACATTAAATTAATCTCCCAGTCCTCCTATAATTGAAGAACCTGGTTGTTGAAATTTTGCTGTCTGCTGGAGAATTTCAAAACCATGGCAGGGCTGGAGTCAGACTTTGATGGCCTCACAGTTATGTGGTTATCCTTCATGCAAGTCACTCTGTAACAGAGGGCTCAGGTGGCAGGGACAACAAAAAGTCCTTATTACTCTATCTGCCAATCACATTCGCGCTGTCTTTCTCCTAAGAGGAGACTGCAGCGCTTCATACTGAGACAGAAACTATATTTTAAAACATTTCCTTAGCTGTTTTCTTCCCACTTTACAAGTTGAATGTATTATTACTGCTACAGGCAAAAGGGTAAATTTCCTAGTACAGGCAAAAGCATTGTATAGAAATAAGCCCTCCTGACAGTCATTCATAAATAATTAGATCTCTGTGCTTCTGAACTACTTTGCTTTTTTTTTTCTATCCTTTACCCCATTTTTAAGCAATATAGAATAGTTTAAAAATGAAGACAACTGTGACCAGTGTATTTAAAGTCTGTCTGTAGGAATAGAAAGGCTACCAATGCCCTGGACTGAGTTTTCTTTTTGCAGTCTAAAACCTCAGCAAGATATTTATTCAGATGTTCCTTCTGAATGGTGAATTTCTTACTCTGTGGATACCAGAGAACAAACAAAGAAAATTTATGAAACAAGAAGTCCAAGGACAATCATACCTTTTTTTTCCAAGATGCCTGAGGATTAGACTGTATTTTGTCAATTATTTTTTTCTTTGCAGTTTTGTTCAAGGAATTACTATAAGCTGAAGTGCTAAAATGCTGCAAAACTGTTAAACAATTTAAAATGAAAATAAATGGCTGTTTCCCACATTTGCCTGACTTCCTTATCTTTGGATTTTCTATTCATGCCTACCATGAGATTTCTTTAATAGTTTCCTGAAAGATCTGTTCTGGGAAATGTATGTGTTCCCTTCACATTGTATGCCATATTTTTGATCTTGCTGCTAAAATTTATATAAAATTTATATAAAATTTATATAAAATTTATATAAAATTTATATTAAATCAGAACAGTTAAAATGAAGCAAGAACAGGTATATTCTGAAGCTAAAATAAAAATACATCCACATAAGACTAATAATTTAAATAGTGTAAAAATTAACAAAATAACAAACACCCAAACACAAGAAGGAAGGCTATAAAATGGAAAAGAGCTCTCCTTCAATAATAGCTTGCCCCTATTTTACAGATGGGAAAACTGGGGCGCGTAGAGAGCTTAATTGATTTCCCTAGTGTCACCCTATAAATCATTGATGTGACAAGGCCTAAAGCTGATTCTTTCTGAGAGCTGTGCAGCAAACTCTTTGCCTGACTCTCTTCAATAAACAGATTCTGAAAGCATGTTCTCTTCCATGCAATAATTTATACTTGATGCATGAGAAGCCTGAAGTATGAGCAGATAATGCTATTTGATCTGTGTTTTGCAAAAAGCCCTTCCAGATACTCTGTTCTACTTGATCTGCTTCCTTCATAAACAGATTTTCTGTTGCCGACTTCTTTCCTCATTCAATCTCCTTTCTCTTTGTGTAAATGAAATGGCATATCCTCTCTCCCAGGTTCTGCATTTATTTCATGCTCTCTTGAGTTTGGATCATATAACTCATCTCAACCTCTCTGAGAGGCTAACCTCTTCTTCACTGAAGCTGGGTCATGAATAATTTCCCAGAAAGTGAGGCATTACCTCTTCTTCAACCCTGGAGCAGAGGGAATATCAACTATGCGCAATTATGACCAATAAAGGTAAACCTGTGAGTTAGGCCCTTTCTTAGCAATGAACTCTTTATGTGAGAGAAAAATTACTGCATGACTTACCAAGACCCCTCATCTTCCTTGCCTCTGTATGAAGTCCTTGTTTTCTTTTAGTCAGTCCCATTTGTTAATGTCATTCATAAATACTGGACTTGGGCAGCATCAGGCATCTCTTGCGTGAGGATTGCTGGGTACTATCAGTCATGAGCCTTTCTATTTCTTGCCTTGCCATCTGGCCTTCATAAAACGAAAAAACCTGGGACAAACCTGGAATGAATTCTTCTTATAGAAGCTTTTTTTTTTTGCCTTAAGAAGGACCATCAGGTCACTTGTGGCACACACTCTGGCTTATCTCACTTCATTGCAGCTTAAAGAAATCTATTTGGAAAAATATTTGGAAAATTTAGTACATGGTCAGAGTTTTTATGACAGAAGTTGAAAGTGTTTCAAATACAAATGTGACCAGTTATCTCGTACTACCTGGAGAAATTCTGTCCCTGATTATACAGAACACATGAAAGGGCAAATATTTCCTTATCAGAAGCACTCTTCAGAGTTTAACAGTATTCCTTAAAAAATATAGCAAAAGCTCTATTCTCTCTACTGGTGTTCAAGCATGATGGAGCAGCAAAATCCAGTATATAAAATGGTGGGGCTTCTTTGGCAGACATGCCTGTAAGTTGTTTTAATTTATGATCTTGAAAACTAAAAAACAATATAAGGGCAAGCCCAACTTCATGTTAACGATTAATCTGCTGGTATTCTCAGTTAAAATACTGATTTGAAGGTTGAGTAGAGTTTCTCTTTGGACAAAAATTGCCCTCTCATTCTGCAAAACCAGTCCAATGCCTCTGGGATGCTAAGTTCTGTTGCCACCACTTGCAGTTTTCCATTGCCAATTCCCATCTTTACTGTAATGTCTGTCAAGTTTCTAGAGCCTGAGAAACCTGTGTGACCCTGAGGTGTTTGTATAGTTTTTGACATATTAACTAGGAAAACTAAAAGGATGAAAGTGCAAATATGTGGAGAGTCACTCAGATGCAGGAGATACTGGAAAAAGTGTTGTTAGCTAGAACTGATCAAAGTAACTAGTTAATGTGAAGATATGACTCCTTTTAGTGTGGTGAGTTGTGGTGCCATTTCTACCACATTCTTTAGGAGATAGGAACAATTCTAATTTTTTTTTTTTTTTTTTAACCAGAAGCCTTCTTATTTTTGGCCAGCCTGCTTCGTTCTCATTTCTTTCTCATTATAGTATGCTATAATAATACTCCAGACACCATGCTGGTGCTCTGGACAATATTTTTTGATTGTGCAATATGAGACTTCCATCAGCACAGACCTCTTCACCAGTATAGTTGGGGAACCCAGCTGCAGCCACTGTGCTGGGCAACTTTGTCTTCATAATTTCACAAAACTGTGTAAAATGTAAATGTCATTCTTTTTTCTTGTCTTACATACCTCTTTTCATGATCACCTTGCAGAAAGTAGCTTATACACTTCTTGTTGCTTCTGACATAGAAGTAAGACACAAATGATGCAAGGCTGATTCTAATGCAGAAATCTTTCTGGAGAATTCATAGTTGGCTGATAAAGTGTAAGAGGAACTAAAAAGACCTTGGCCTGGCTCATTTTGTGCCCCATCTCAGTTGTTTAAGAGGCAGTTCAAGTTAATTACTAGCCTTCTGCCTTTGGAATCTGACAGCTTATGGTTTTGTTACCTTTACTGTTGTACCATAGACAGAGAGGTGTAAGATGTGAATGGCGAGTAGACCTTAAAAGTGAAAAACAGTAAGCTCCATTTTTTTTATGGGGGCATCTGTTTTCCTTCTCCGTGTTTGGAGCATCTTGACATGGAGGAAATGGAAACAATGGTTTGCATTTCTTCTTGGATGCATGAGACAGGTTCATAGAATCCCTTTAGGAGCAGAACAAATTTCAGGGAAAATAAAAAGAAGAATTGTCTTAGGCCAGGCACGGTAGAAAAGTCTAATAAAACTATGTGTTGGGCAAATCAGTAAGATGTAGGCAGGAGGAAAGAAGCCAGGAGAGATCTTGCTGCTCTTGAGTTCTTGGTCGACACTTTTGAGGACTGGGAACATTGCTTAGTCATACTCAAGTTTTTTCATTCCAGTCAAGTATGGGGAAAATAGTACTCTGAAAGATGGAGGCACAGAAGAAGAAAAAGGGCAGGACAGGCAATAAAATGCTGCATACTAGTGACCTTCTGATATGATCCAAGATTGAGCGAAGGCAACAGCAAAAACAAATGTGTGAACTGTTCTCTCAACTATTTCTACACTGTTTCGATACCTTCATAAGTCAGGCTTTGAGAACATTGGAATATAGCATTTACAGCAACTGTAGGAATACAACAGTGATTTCTGCCTGGTGTGCCACATTCATTAATATGTTTCTTTTAATGAATGGTGATTTGTTTCCTGTGCCTGTGATTTTCTGTTGCATTTTGACTGTGATTAATGGGAGATTACTTAGAAAAGGATAGGAGCATAAATAGAAATTTGAAATATTTTTTCCTTAGAGAATTGTTGTATTTACATGGCACATTTCTATTTGTATTTGCAGGCTTTTTTAACAGAGGCATAAGAAGATCCTTTATTCTTGAGGCCCTGTTTCACAGCTGTGAACCTCCTTTGTGGATGGTCTGCAGAAATCATAAAGATAGGCAGGGCCACTCCTGCCTTGAGTGTTCAAGACTGCAAAACAATCTGTAAATCTCCCTCTGAATCTCCATTTTCACGTACACTTAAATCACCCATCTTGCCATACCCACAGAGAGGGTTAAAAAGATCTGCCACACAATTGCTGATCATTCTTTTTCCTAGTTCTCTCCTGTTGGCAAGGACTTTCTCCCGTAAGAAGTTTCAGGCCTGTCTTGGTGTTGTGTTGTTTAGTGTGTACGTCCAAACCATTCTATTGGCTTAATTGGTAAAATAGCCAATACACTTGGTGTGGAATTGGAAACCTGCTAGGTGAGAGCACAACAGTCTGATTAATGATGTGATATGCACAGAACTGCAGACAAAATATTTGACATCAGCTGTAATTGTGTTTTTGTTGTTTTTGGTTTGTTTTTTTTTAAGTTTATAATGTGGTCATAACACCTGGGTTAGAAATTATAGCATGTTTCTTGTTGACCTCTCTCAATAATTGATTTCCCTTGGAATTAAATTGTACAACTGGTTCCTCTTTCTGCTGTATTGAAATCCAAATACAGCAAAGGATGTTGCTGCTGAAGGATTGTAGAAACTTGTAGTCTTCTAATTTTTAAGTACTTCTTACTGTCTTAGCTATGTAAGGGCTTTTTTAAAGAGAAGATGGCACACAGTGGAGTAGGTGTTGAAGAGAATTTACTGAGTCACGCCTTTAATCTGACATATTTCTTCGGATGTCATGCAAAAGGTAATGTGCTGAGTATACATAACAGCCCTCAGATGAGGTTCCTGTGCTAGCTTTATGCTTAGCCTTGAGAGCTGAGTAAGTTATGAAGAAGACATTAGAAAGGTATTTATCCTATAGTAGTAATTTATTTCTTTTTATTTTAGAACAGAAGTGATTTATCTTACAATTTTCTTGAACTGATTTCTTTACATTTCCATGAATGGATAATAAAGAATTTGTCAGAATTATCATTCTAATATGCTAATGCAGAGTTGTTTCTTTTGCTTATCTTTTTTAGATGCAAATAATTGGCATACAGTTTAAAAATAGTAAAATGCATCCCAACTAGTTTGACAGTAGTTGCTGTTCAATTCTAAACAACACAGAGTCATACTACATTTATCTTTTTTTAATGACTCATTCACTTTGGTCCCTCTGTGAGCCCTTGATGTTATTTGTCATTCAGCATTATGCCGCTAGAAGTGTCAGCAGTTCTAGGGTCTTACCTTGCCTTAGACTGAAGAAACCCCCTGAAGTGTGTAATTTTTGATCATATAGTGTCTACCTTCAAAATAAAAGAAAATAATATCATTATTCTATCCTCATTAACATTATCAGGTTCTGATGATGTTCTGATGCTTTTTTAGTAGCCTGTGATTCGTGTAGGCAGGAGTTTTTATATTCTTTTGAAAAGAAAGCTGATACATATTTATACCCTTTTTAACTCTCAGTGCCACCATTTTGTATTCTAAGTTAATTAACTCACAATGGTTTGTTACACATTTTGTGTGTTGATAAATGTATTAATAGAGCTTTTCGTAGATTTTTGGGGGAGAGTTGGGTTTGACTTTGCATACAGGGTCATTTTGAACCTTTTTTTTTTCTGTTTTATCCCATCTGCTCTCCCTTTGTTCTCAGATGAGATGAACAGAGAACACTGGCCTCAGCTGTAGGATGAGCAGAAAAACTGTAGTGATATTTTGGAAAGATGTCAGACCTTTTTTTGCAATTTTTGATGTATTTGATTAAAAAAATCCCAGAGTACAGATACATTCTAGGAGCACCCAGTCTTACTGGGGGGATCCCAGCATCATGTCAGGGGAGACAGGGCTGACTGTTGATTTGTATTGATGCTGTGCTCACTTTGTCATCTGTGTTCTCAAATGCAATATTTTCATCTATTCCTAAATTTTTCCTGCTTTGTTTTGTCTGTGAGGAAGCAACCTGTGGTTCGGCCTGCGATTTAGTGAAGTGGCGCTTACGTTGGGGCCTTTTATTATTCCTGGCAATCCTCTCCCACAGCTGCTGGTGCTGAAGGCAGCCTTGCCTCGGTCTGTGCTGCATCAGCACCCTCCTGACAGAGCCACTGCTGAGGACTTCTATTTCCATAGCATAGGCAAGACTCCGGTCTGAGTAAACAGTTTGGTATTGTGAGTTCCTAAAGCCATTCCTGGAGAAGTTATTTGATAGGGTATTTACCAAGCTGATTTATAAATTCTCATGTAACTGGTACTTGCCTGGGCTTATGCAGCTGTTAAGAGAGATCACCGAAACAGGAATTGCATCTTGTTGCCTTAGCAACTACCACTTCATATTGTGCTTAAATCTCTTGGAAATACACAGTGTATCTTGAGGAACTGCTTCCAGCAAAAAGACCCAATCTAAATAATTCTAAATAATTTCACAGAAGAAACATAAGGATGGCCTTTCCTAACAAAGACCATCACTCTTTTAAGCTTGATTGCCTCATTTCACTACGAGCTTAGCTTGTCATTAGAAAAAAAAGCACAATAAAATTTAAAGGACCCAAATACTTGTTTACTCATGCCACCATAATCCACCTCATTGCCAAATTGGTTGGAAGTTGAAAATGAAAAGATTCTCCTAAAGGCCATCTTCCACTCTATAAAATCAGCATTGATAGTATGCTTTCCTGTGCTTTTATTTTTGATGTCAAGTTTTCTTAAGGGTAGACTCTTTGTCTAGTTTTATTATTATTTGTGAAATATTATGGATATGAAAGGAAGACCTTAAACATATTTTACCTTCTCAGATGTTTCTATTTCCTATTTTGAGATGATATTTTTATTTAGATTTTTTCTGTAGACATTTGCAACAGTTTTATGGGGTTTGTTAGATCATTTGAAAATGAGGAGGGAGAGGCTTTTGCCAATATGACATAAAGACAGTTACTTGAGTGCTCATGCTACCTGATAGTATCAAATACCAATTTGGCACAGAATATTTATATTGCTGTAGCAACTTCCCCAGCTCTGTGGCCATTCCTCTGTTTAACAGTCAGGATTGGATTTTGCATGTGTGGAAACAGCATTTCAGAGAGCTCAACAAAACAGCGTCTTAGCAAGGATGTGACGGATCCAGAAAAATGCAAGTTTCTGACTCCTCAGCCTTTTTCTGCTTAAGCTGAGGTTTACAACAGAAAGATCCAATGAGAGAGACTGCTTTCAGGGGCAATATGTATCTCCCATTTCAGAAAACTTATTTTCCATTTGTAATATTGTACACAGTCAGTGAAATTTAGAAATGCAGTATGACAGAGTTGTCAACATACTACTTCTATTACCCCTTTTCTAGGCAATGAAAAAGAGAGACAAGCAAAATGCAAGCCTACAGAATTTAAAAGGAATCAGATATTTTGAGGACCAGTTGTCATTTTTAGGTCACCGCTCACATCTCTGAATATAATTTTCAGCTAAGCTGCATGGCAGGGTTTGTATGTGCTGGGAGAAGCTACATTTTCCCAGCAGGAGACCAAATCAAAATGAAGCAGTCAGATGCAGGTGCACAGTAATAGAAAGGATCTATTTACCCTGAAGCGTGATCAGTGGGCCAAGAAAGCAGAAGCAGTCTATCTCTCACCCCCTTCTCTCCCTACCTTATCCCTCCCCCATGACTTTGCCAACAAATTCATAAGGGGACCAAAGAGAAGGTGTTCACTTGCTGTTAATGAGCTGCAGTGCCTGCTGCCGAATGTCTAAAGCACTTTTTTGTTATGCTGATTGTGTACTATTAGAGCTGGCTGTCTTTTAATTTATACCTAATCCTTCCTTCCAGCTTGCACAGCCTCAAGCCAGCCTGAAAAATGGTTGAAAGAGTTTTTTCTGTGGGCATCTGTTGCCTGTGTCCATTCTGAATTTTGAATGATGCTTCCGAAAGAGCAGTGTGACTGAAGCATGTGTGCCTAAAGCAAAATTTAAAAAATCAATTTGCCTAGATATTATTTCATAAGTCATGCTTTTGATGAAATCTTAAAAAAAAAAAATGTGCAGCTTTGTTTAAAGAAGGGCAGTTCAATAATGATGATTTGACAAAGTCAGCTGTATTGGTTGATGGTGAAATGAGACACCTTGCTGAGCATTGTCTGCTTTTCACTTGGGTTTGCAGAGTTCGTTAATTAAGAGCTGAGTACTTTCTTGTATGTGAAGACAACCACCCAATGCTGTTTCCAAGGCTGAAAAAAACCTGAGCAATATAAGTACAGGAAAAACACTGAGAATTTTGGTTTTGTTGCTGACTAGGGGCATTGTAGGACTGAGACAGCATTGTCTAGGTTTGGGAGGAAGAAGCAGGAATATGTGAAATCCATGTGGTGAATTCAGCTGCTTACTCTGCAGCACTGGAGTGCTCAGGTTCTGTGTTTCTTTCCTCAGGTAAAATGGGCTGGACACATGTTGTAAAGATTAATCTGACTGATTATGGTACAATGTAAAAGATGTGGAACTCTCAATATTTGTGTCGCTCTGATGCTGTAGTTCTGTGCAGGGTTATTCACTGAACATAACATAATAAAAAAAGAGGCTTTTACCCATCTGGAATTGGACAGCCATTGTAACATGAGCCTTAGTGAAGTGGCAGCTGTCTATTCTGTGTGCTAGAAAAGTATATTTATCCCGGCATAAAAATTGTCATGCTCAGGAGCTGAACTATTTTAGTGTTACTGCTTTCCAATATCCACGTTTAAATCCCTAACAACTTTGTCAAAAAGTTCCAAGTCTTTGCTTTGTGTCCAGGATAACTTTCAGAAAAGAGAGGAATGTATACATCCTAAATTTTGGAGGAGCAGTGCTGCATAGCAAAACAAAGCAAAACAAAGGAGATTTTGAAAAAAGAAGTGTTCTGGTATCATTAAAATAGGACCTTGTCATACGTTTCTAGAAACTTTGTCTCTTTTACGGGGAGGTAGTGGCACACTTTGACTTCTTTGTTTGGTGGAGAAAACACCTACAGTATGGAAGCAGAAGACGTAGAGAATGCTTAATTATAATTTTCAATAATTTGGCTTCTATTTACAGATGGATTCACGTGATTTCTAAAAAGGAGGTCCAACATTTCATTTCTGCTTTACAGTGAAGAATACATAGTCTGCATAATTATTGAAATTTATTCAAAATAATTAGACCGCTACTGAAAAATCAGGAGAGAAGTAAACCAAAACTGATGTAGAATAAACACTGTCTACATTGCTTTTGCTTAAGCTTGGTTATACTTAATAAAGGTCAAATATGCATGTTTACCAGAAATGTTCTATACATCAGAATAATCTGCTAAAACATGCACACATAAATTGTGATGGTGTTTATTTTTCATTGGTTGCTTTATGACATATTTAAATAGCAAAATACAGAAAAGCAGATTTTTATGTGGCTTCCAAGCCTTGTACTAAGTATGTTCCATGATGATTTGGGTCATAATCCAAGCCAGCCTCCTTCAAAAGAAATGGAGACATGCTTACCAATACTAATATGAACTGAACTTAGCCTGAAGAAGGCTTTGGCTGCTGTCTCTAAATCAGTGGAGATGCTGCATGGGCAGTGTGTGTTCTTCTGTGGGAGAAGTACAGAAATACAGTGGTTATTAATTTATATATTTTTAGCCAATCAGGGGCTCTTGAAAACAAAGCTGATAAAATACAGGTAAAGGAGCAATAAGGAAATGTTGAGAAAAATCATGTGCCACGTGCTCTGCCTGTAGTAAGTAACAAATCCAAACTGTGAAATCATAGTCTTCATTGACAAAAAAAAAAAAAAAAAAATTAGGGGGTATACATTACCTGAGTGTAATCACAGCAGGTACCACTGTTGATGTTACATAGCAATATTCTATCAAAGGACATAAAAAGGGACAGTCCTTGGCACTCAAACTGTTGCAGAGTTTAAATATTTGTCGTATGTTTTATGTGATTCAATCAGTTTTGGTTTACAAAAAAAAATATTTGACTGCAGCCAAGATGGATTTTGGACATTTCTTGCTGTTCATTTGTTTTATAAAATCAGCCAGCTGGAAAAACTGCTTTTCATGGTTTCCGGTAAAGGAAAAACTGAGTTAAAGAATTATCGTGTCAGAATTTCCTGTAGGATAAACGAAAATGAAATAAAAGTTCCTAAATGATTTGATTATTAACGCTGAGATTTACAAACTTCCTGGTAACTGTTGCAGTGCAGGAAGTGATTGGACCAGAAGCAATTGTTGCACTGTTTTTGGTGAAAGCAAATTGCCCTTGTGTAAATTGTGTCACCAGTCCACTTTGGCATGGGGGAAGTTACTGGGCAGGGGGGGTTTTGCTATCACTCATATATATTTTCATAATGCCATCTATAAAGTAAAAAATAATGCTTCTATAAGAAACCTTTCCAAATTGAGATGCCAGGGCTGAGTTGCCTCAACTTTAGATGCTTTGGCAGAATTGTAGTTCCCTGAGAGTTTGGACTCATGTGTACCTATGGAAGCAGATGAAAGAATAGGAATAAAAATAAGATACTGAACTACTTCTGCTGCTACATGCCTGAAAAAAAATCATCAAAGTTATTATAATTATGACTGTTATTAGATATCATGTCTGGTTTCTGCATATTTAAATTCTGAGAGAGGTGAAACTTAGGCACTTAGAGATCCCAGGGGAATAATTGCAGAAATGATGACATATTCCACTTCTTGAACAAATTTCAATACCAAAGCTGCATTCTGCGTACTTACATTTCTTCTTAATTATACTTGGATGCAGGATAGATAGTAATTTTCTGTCTTACAAATGCATGTAGCCAATTAGTCTTGTAGATCATGAATACGCAATGGCCTAACTCATTAAATGGAATTTTCCTTCTCTGTTGTTATGGCAAAAGAGTCTGCAAATAGCTGAGTATTGTATCTCTCTGGGAGCTCAGCCTTGGTCAAGGCTACAGATTCGTGACTTCAGCAAGTGGACAATTACTGGGTTTACTTTTTGTTCCTTACAGTGTGCCATGCTAGTCTTGTATGTGTGTGTGTGTGTGTGTGTGTGTGTGTCTATCTGTCTGTATGCATGTACTGTAAATTGGTATAGGCTGTTCCGCTCCTCTGAACTTTGGGTCCTCAATTTAAATGCTGCCGTTCTGATGCTATGTGGTGAATTTAGTCTTCCTAATTTCTTCCCATTCCCAAGAAATTCCGAGCCCGGAAGCTCTCCCCCTGGCCCAGTGAGACATGCAGACCTGACCTCTTTTGGCTTCTGGAAGCAAAGCTGAGAAAATCTGGCAACATGTCTCTGAAGAAACCACAGCTTATATCAAATGATCTAACACAGGTGTTCTTTTCTTCTTCCCTCTGATTTTTAAAAATTTTTTTCTGCATTATATGCTTATATTTCTGTTATCTCAGAGTACAAAGATAACAAATGTAGCCTAGTCTGCCTCACAGGCAGGGCTCATAACCATGATGACCAGAGAGATTGAGGGAACCACAAGACAACTGAGAAATGAGTTACAGACCCAATATTTCTCTGAGCCAGTTTTGCTAAGTTATGGTGTCAGTGAATAATAAATAGGATGTGAGGACATGACTTGGTGATTGGCCTTTGTGTTTTTCAGTGGTACCATGTTTGCCCAAGGGTGAACATTGCTTAGCTAACACTCTGTCCTCCTCATTTTCATAATATTGCAGGACATCTGAGACTTGAGGATTTCAGTGCTACAACGGATGTTGAGTTTTGATTTTTAAAACCTGTGGTCTCAAATATTATAGAAGTAACAAAATCTCTCAGTTTAGAGAAAATGTTTTCTGTAATTTTATTACTAGAGTAGTTATCTCGAGTGCCTTATTGACATGTTTTGCAAAACTGCTCTGGGGATTTAAATTTAATGACTGTTTTCTTGAAAACAGTAATAAAAAACCCTCATGCTGTTGGTTACACTGGATTTTTACTAAAACTTGAGTATGTTTTATCTGTTGTTATTTGTAGTTTCAGACTTCCCAGAGAATGGAAATTCTAAATGTGCTATAAACAAGACTTAAATATCTCTTAAAAGTATGCAAAGATATACATATTTTCTACTAGTAGGATTCTGTTAGTGAGTCTGGAACTCGGGGATTTTTCCCCTTCTGCTGCGTACCCCACAACTTGGGATTCTGGGCAGTGAAGTCTATCTGCCTTTGGGGAAATGAGCTGTCTCCCTTGCTTTCCAGGGTTTACTTTGAGAGTGTTCCAGATAAATGCATGAGGAAGGGAAGACAAAAGTTATTCTGTGAAGTCTTTCTTTTTAGCAAGAGGAGAATTATATATCTCGTGTGTACACATGTGTGTACCTATATATCCTGTAACGCCGATGTGACATTGCTGTTCCTTTTGTCTTGAAGTTCTATTTTCTGCCATTAACTGTAAGAGAAAATCCAAGTCTTATTTTTTACTGCTTGTACCTTAATGAATCAAAACATTATTATCCACTCTGCATCTTGCAGAGTTCACATGGAACTTGTGATGGAGGTCTCAAAAGCTTGTCTTGGTTTGGAAAGACAGGTATCTGTCAGGGAAAACTGGAGTTTTCCTTGGAATAGAGAGTGTAAAAACCCCTCCCTCCAAATTACTACAATTTTGTAATTAGGAGCTTTCAGGCAAAAGTATGGGAATAGGAATAATAGCTGTTTACTAAGAATATTAAAAATAGAAATGCAGTAGTACAAAAAAACAAACAAGCAAACGAAAGTCCTAGAAAACCCTGACAGAGTCAGAGATATAACCTGACACCCTGTTGTCAGGGTGTTGGAAGCAGTCCAGATAAGTCTTCCTGGAGTAACAGATGTTGTTCTGTGAAGTAGAGATGATCCTGTAGAAAAAAGGGTCCAGTGCTGGCAAGATTGGTCTGATCTTCCTCCAAGAATTCAGTGTAAAACCGGCTCTCTTGGCATTTGGAATAGCTGGTTTTATCCCAGTGGAAAGGCTTTGGCTCCTCCCACTGGGTGGAGCATCTCACAATGGAATGAGGTAATGTTATCAGTCATGTGAGAGGCCTTAAATGGCCCATTCACAGGTGATGTCCCTCTGAGCAGGGTGGGTGGAGGAAGAGATAAGAAGGCACTGCCTTATCTGGTGTTATCAGGTGTCCCATTAACAGAAGGCATCCGCCTTCTTCCCCCCCTAGAGTTACAAGAGATAAAGAACCTTAATCTCCCAACTGGTTTCAACAGATGAAAATAGAATACACATTTTTGGTTACATTTTTCAACCCAAGACACAGCTGCCACTAGGATGTAGTGGGAGTCTTTCAGGGAGAGGGGAAGGGAATATAACTTTGCTCATAGATATTAAAACTTTGGAGTAAAATGTGAAAACTTTTTGAGTCTCAGAATAGTAATAAAAGCAGTGAGTAAATTTGACTTGCTAGACAGTTGTGATTTGCAGAATGCATTTGTCAAATAGTTTGGAAATAATCCAGAGCACATTTAGATGGAAAAAGTAGAGATGGGCTCAGACTAAAAATGTGAGCTAAATGTCCTTCCAGGTTTGCAGACATTAAGCTGTACACTTTATCATAAACTCAGTAATGGACGAGACTAGAGGTGTTGTGTGGGGGATTTTGAACTTTGGGTAAAGTCAAATTTTATTCCATATCTGTTTTCTCCCTAAATGCAACTGATTTGTCCTGGTGTCTTCCATTTAATTTTGAAATTGGTGCTTCCTTTGAACTGTGTTAGTGCATTTGGAAGTTGGGAAGTTTAATTGAAACATAGGACTTTCTAGACCAGTGTTTATTTTGAATTTAGGTTGGGTCTGTGAGTTGGTAAAATCTCTTCTTCTTGAGTCTTTGTAATATGAAGTGTTGGCTCCACTGTCATGGAAATGGGTGTGATCTCATGAGTACAGTAAAATGGGATCACCAAGAGGGGATAAGGAGATGCCCCAGCATTGTAAATAATAAGTGTGTCTTTCAAAGAAAAGACACCCTTTTGCTGATCAGTGGCAGATTTTTTTCATTAGGTGGATGAGGATGTAATGGACTTCATTCACATCTGACATTTTTATTTGCTATCATGTTAGTAAGTAAAAATCAGTTTATATTTCTGAACTGGATTTTCATATTAGGCCATTACAGCCCCTTAGTTCTGTCCCTTGATTATGACTTTAAACCCTATCAGTTTTAGACTCTTAGAAGTAGGATTTTCCCTACTCCACTTTCTTGCTGATACAGAGTTTCCTCAGAGAAATTGATTATTTCTGCTAAGGGCATTTGTAGCTGCAGTTCTTTTCCCAGTATAATTCATTGGGTTTGCTTTCTGAGTCATCTCTCATCTTCTATTTTCCAGGTTGGTGAGAGGCAAAGAGTTCTGGTAACAGAAGAATCCTTTGACTCCAATTACTACGTTGCTCACAATCCTTTCTATGAGCAGGTACAGTTAAATAAACCAAATAACATCTTTTTGTTTTATCTTTGCTTTCTGATAATCTCTGCAGCACTGTGTGTCAGGATAAAAAATCAGTCCAGTAAAGAAATAAGAAGCATTTTCCAGGAAACCTGAGACCATCAGGACTTTTTTAATTAAATGTTTTGTTGTATTGTTGTGTTGTAAATATAATTTACCTGAAATTATGTTAAGAAATATACCGTGGATGTTTGAGTATACAGCGTGATTTAAGAAGCTGTTAATTATTGCAGTAATTTTAATGTCTGTGTCCCCAAAGCATTGATTTCTCAGTAGTTGAGTCATGACAATTTGCATACATCTTTCTGAAAAGTGTTTCAGGCAATGCAATTTGAAAAAAAAAAAATCGAACAATAGAAGGGTGAGGAACTTTTTTAGATTAACACTTCAGCATGATACGTTGTGTTTCACAGATAGAATCATACAGTAATTCGGGCTGGAAGGGGCCCTGCTGGCCACCTCTCTTTGAATGCAGGATGCAATTGGCTTTTCTGTTTCAAGTGCACATTTAACTCATGTCCAGCCTCTCATCCACCAGCACCCCCAAGTCCTTCTTGGCAGGAAAGTTATCACTCTCCATGAGTTTTTCTCTCAGTTTGTACTTGTGTCTGGGGTTGCCCCAACCCAGCTGCAGCACCTTGCACTCGGACTCATTGAACCTCGTTATGTTTTTGTGTAGGTTCCCCTAATTCTCGGGCTTGTGTAGATCCCCCTAAATGGCATTCCTTCCTTCTAGTTTTGTCATTTCCTTCTGTGCACTTCCCTTCAGATAAATTCTTGCCACATAAAAACATTATCTTTGAGCTGGGAAAGAAGTGCACGCATCAGTTTCACAAAATTGTTATTTTTGCTCAAAAGCCGATGACTTGCTTAAGACCAACAAAATTAGCTTTCATGAATCATGATTTTAGTCTCCATTTTCTTGCACTAAGCTGTCAACAGTTTGCTTTTGCTACCATTAGGTATTCAGTTTTCTGAACCTGAAGAGATTACAGATGATGGCTGTGCTTTCTTCTGGTTTTGGGTTATGTTACAGAGTTTATTTATTTATTTTTCCTTAGTAGTAAGTAACATTGCTGTTCTTGAAATATCTGTTTGTGCTAGATATCTGGGTCAATAATTTTTTTTCTCACTTTCTCCTTTTTTTTTATATAAATCTCTTCCTTCTTTTGTTACATATTCAACTTCTGTCTAAGTCTTATATATCAATACTCTTTGATGTTGTATCTTATCAGTCATAGTTGAGGAACATGGTCTTCCAAATAGAGATTAAAGAGAAATTTTTGGGACTTTTTTGTTCAATGCTTGTTTTATGGGAGCTTAATTAATTAAATGAAAAGCAACATGTATAGGAAACCAAGTGTTGATTTTTTGTGTTGTGTTTGTACAGCACCTAATACAGCTCATGATAGGGACTGGTAAAGAATTCACGAAATGCAAATAGTCATGTAGGGATTCATTTTACATTCTACTAGGGAAAAAATGCTTTCCATTGAGAAAATGCAAATCTTTTCCCTAAAATCTTATGTGTAGCATGTTTCATAAGGATGATATCCTGCTGCTCACCCAGGTAAGCACAAGAATCCATTCTAGTAACTAAGATTAATAGCAGTAAATTGAATGATAGTAAATTGAAAACCACTCTAAAGTTTAAATATCATATCATGTATTATTTAAGCTGATGCTCAGAGTCCTGGTGTAGTGTTCTGTTAACTCAAATAGTTATCAAATGTATTCTGTCTTCACTAAGCTCATCTGTACTAGAATAATTTGCTATTAAACCCACATCGATAGAGCTGCACTGGCAGACTTAAGGATAGAGCTGCAGCTGACACTTTGGCTTAGGTGATACAGTTTACATTGAACAGAGTAGTCTAAAGTGGCCAAAGAGTGCTTTGCCAGATCCACAGCCAAGGTGAGAGTTTCTACTGGTATAACTTGGTTTCTTAGAAATATCGCTGAGGGTTTTTTCTTAACAAATACTTATATCAAAAAATGTCTCAGTGTATGCCTAACCTGGATGCTTGGCTATGTTTATGCTATCTCCTAGTTATTTTCACTTCTTTCTTTTTCTGAAGCTGGGTATATATTTAGTTGCTTCCCTTTTGCATGAGGTCAGGAACCCAGTGATATACTCAGCTATGTAGTTTCACTTTGATTTAAATTTGCCCAAGATGAATTACATGGGAAGAACTGTGATCCAGTCACATTGTAACACTGAGCATTAGGGTTCTGGCTTTGTGTTTGCTTAGTCTCAGCTTGCCTATCTCTGAAAGGCAAAGATGTCTGCTTTACTTGGAAGATGCTTAGGAAGCTCAGCAGAATCCTAGGATCTTGAAACACTTACACTGTTACACCTTGAGCCTTCAGGGAAGAAGAGAAACCACTGGTGATGATTTCCTCCAAGTGGGACAATCAACAGTTGTGATAGGTGAAAATGGAGAGGCAGTGTTTGGCAAAAAAATGGTCTCCAAATGTGGGTGGCACAGATTTTATTTCTGTGAAAGTTCTCTGCACATGTAGTCCTAAAAATTAAGCCATTTTAAGGCATTTCAGTGTCAGCATCAAGGAATCAAGGTACAAAGATGTGATCATTGCCTTTTAAAAACTCTACTCAGCCCTGGTGAGGTGACACCTGGAGTGCTGTGTCCAGTTCTGGACCTCTCAGGACAAGAGAGACATGGAGCACCTGGTCCAGTGGAGGGACACAAAGATGTTCAAGGGACTGAAGCATCTCTGTTACGAGGGCAGACTGAGGGCGCTGGGCCTGTTCAGCCTCAAGAAGAGGTGACGAAGAGGGGATCTCAACAATGTCCATAAACATCTGACGTGAGGATGTCAGAGGATGTTTCCAGGCTCTTCCTCAGTGGTGCCGAGCAATAGCACAAGAGGCAATGAGTGGAAACTGATGCCTGGGAAATTCCCCCTGAACATGAGGAAGAACTTCTTTACTGAGCAGGTGACCAAGCACTGGGACAGATTGCCCAGAGGGCCTGTGGAGTCTCCCTCACTGGAGAAATTCCAGAACTGTCAGGATGCAATCCTGTGCCATGTCCTCTACACTGACCCTGCTTCCACAGGGAGATTGGATCAGATGACCCCTCTGAAGTCCCTTCCAGCTTGACCCATCCTGGGATTCTGTGTGTAGATGAGCTTCAAGTAAATGTTATTAAATAAGTCCCCATTATTCAATTTTTCATTATAAACAGTGTAAAAAAATGTAATTTCATCAGGAAATTACTCCACTTTTTTTTTCAAGTGCTTACCTATTTTAGAGCCATTTTAAGTCCATTTATATTTCCAGCAAAAAATGTTGCTCCTGAATTTTGGGCTCTTTCTTTTTTTAAACGCATAACCTAGGAACATCTGTTATGTGCTGTCTTTTTGGTGAATTGGGACTGTCTGATATCATGGCTGTGCAAATTCAGGAAAGAGTGGCATTGGTTGCTGACCCAAGAAATAGTCGTCTATTTTTACAGGCATTCATTGTCAATCATGCATCTCAGCTGCAAAAGATCTGCACAATCTAAATAAAGGCTTGTGCAAAGAGAAACAAGGGTATACTTTCTGTCCTGCAGCCTTTACAGACTCAGATTTTTTTTTTTTTTAAAATGTCATGGGATAGAGATGAAAATGGGAAGTTTTACAGCAGTCTGTTAGAGCTGTGTAGTACAAACACCCTTGGGAACTGTTTGGGTCTGGATTTAAAAGCTGCAATTCAGGCTCAACTTTCTCATCAATCAAAAAACATGACTTAAGGAATCGGTTGGAGTTGAAAAGAGCTGAGCTAACGCTGCAAAGCTCTTGTAGAATGCAGGCTGGAGATCTTACTGGTCAAGTGTGCCAGGGGCTGTAATGTACACTGGTGACTAAAATGTTTAAGCTTTAAGATTTTATCTGATGTTTATCAAAAATCTGTTGTGTGAGTGGATACTAGAGACTCTAATGTTCCTTGTGGTATTTAGTAACTATGTCTTTATATTTTTTTAAAGGTTCTTGTGCCAAAGGATCCTCTGTTAATGGGCAAGATGGTAGAAGTGAGTATTTATGAAGCTGGGAAACATTTTATGAAGGGGCAGCCAGTATCAGATGCCATAGTTCACACTGCATCCATCACCAGACCGTTAGCAAAAGGAGAAGTTTCTGGCTTAACAGAGGTGAGTGAAAGACATTTTCTGCTTTACTACACTGGCAAATCCACAGCTGTTCAAGCAAAATGATTCCATGCTATGTATCTGTTATCATTTTATAGTTCCCATTTATATATGCATGAAGCTTTAATCTTTTCTGACAGATTGAAATCTGAATTCAGAATAAGTTTTTGCTGATGCCCATAGCTTTGCTCACTATAAAGGCAGTAATACACTTGTCTCTTGTTTCTAGATGCAAGATGGGGAAAGAACTTACTAGAACTGAAAAGATTAAACACCACTAATTATATAATTCAATGTATTTCAGTTTAGTGGAAGGATAAATCAGTTTACTTTTCTTTACAAAGCTGTTTTTTTAAAAAAATATGTATTGATTACATATCTGTTAAAACAGGTCTAAACACTATTCAGAGATTCAAAATTGATAGGTAGAGGTGCAGAATATTTACAATGTATTTTGGAAAAAAGGTCAACATCTGATTTAGTCATGTAAAGAAAATGAAACTCGTTTAAAAAGAGATCTGATTCTTATTTTACAGCTCAGTAGATATGGCTGTTAGCCAAGTATTCTCATACATTTCATGGAGCTCTAGTTGTAAAAACTGATGGAGTGTGAAATGAAAATGTGTATCACATTTCTAAGCATCATTTGATGTCCTTTCTCCAGCACTGTTGTTAGGATCTCCAAAAAAATATGTAGCACATGGGAGAAGGATAATTGGCAGTTTATCAGCCACCTTACTGCTTTTACAGTAAATTGCTGATAAGTATGAAAGTATATACATGTTCTTGTTTATGTTCTAAGTAGTCACATTTACAATACATCATCAAGGCATACCTGAGATGACCAGTGTTAAGCTAAGCTCCTTGGCCTCTTGAATAAGGCTGGCTGTGGAAACACAGAGCAGCAATAATGCACTCCCTGAAATGCACCTACTGTAATGTGTTCAGCAGATCATGACGCTTAGGCACAAACACATTACTAGGCTCTCCATTAGTATTGTCTGTGTGTATGTGTATGTGGGCCTGATAAGGGTCTGTAAGAGATAAAAAACAGCCAAAACCTTCAAATTGTCTGGTTGGACTATGTGGCTATTTAAACACAGCTGATTTTTTCATCGGAACGGGTTTTTTTTAATAATCTGCTGGAACAGAACCAAGACTGTCATTAAACTGCATATGTGCTGCCAGAAACTTGTAGATGGGGACAAGCAAGCAGGCTCTTCACTGATTTTTTTTTTTTTTTGTGTGTTAAAATGAGAGATAAAAATATTAAAATCAAGGATACTGATAATTTCCATAGGGACTCATTGAGGTATATAGATCTTGTCCTGCCCTTTGGATAGGCACGAACAAGTATCTAGAATCTTCCCACAAATGGCTACAGCAAGCAAATGTTAAGGCAAATTGCTTTTCACGACTTTTGGTGGTTACCGATGCGCCTTCAAGGGAGTATCTTACATATAATTGGTCCACTGGAAATGTTAGGAACTTTTATTTAATAAAAAAATACGATCTCAGTAGTTCAGTAAATGGAACATCTTTGGTACGTAGAAGCTGCAGCTGAAAGCTTTTAACATAGCTTTAACATAGTGGGAAGTTCATCCTGAAAAATCAGACATATAAATAGAAAGTCAGGAACTTTCTTTAGATTTCCAGAAAAAAAAAAAAAGTCAGTTTGCCACAAGAGTTACCTTGGATTTCTGGCAGCCTGCAAGATGCAATTTGGGTTGCTCTGTTTGGTCGGACTGCTGAGAAACACTTCCTGCTGCACATGCTCAGGACATATAGTTCCAATCAAAGATGCTTTGAGCAAGATAAAAGGGGCAACATATGAGGGTCATGTGAGCCTTTTGTAGCTTGTTACGTGCATGGATGGCAGGTTGGGGAAAGACAAAGGAGGCAGCTCAGAATAGATGAATTCAGATACTCACTCAAAAATAGCAAAATATCTCGGCTCTTTAACAAGATCCCAAGTGTCTCCACTAGGTTTTCTGCATCTTGCAGAACTAAAATCTTGCGTAGATTTTCCACTGTGCACACATATGAACAAGAATTAAGGTCTGCTCATTATTAATGGTGTTTTCATTAACTTTTGTAGCACACAGTAAAAGGTGTTTCAAAATCCATCACAGCTGTACTTCTCCCTAATGAGGAATGTTCACAGAAAGAGTGAAAGCTTTTAAAACTGTAGTTTTTGAGGAAATTAATCAATTGAGAGCACCATCATGTGAGTATGTCAAAGCAAGTCATAAACTCATCCTAAGCAGGAAAGTACTTCTAGAGATGCTGTGAGAAGTACCTCCAAAGAATCAGAGCTTATCTGATATATAACCCTCAATAATTTTTTCTGACTAATTCAGAGCGAGCACCACAAGCAACATGTGTGTCTGAAGGAACAGGTGTAGGCCTTTTTTTTTTCCTTTTTGGCTGCATTATTCTGGCAGCAAATTGGTCCAAAGAAATAAAAGAAGTAGGTCGCCAACTGGAGTCAACAGATTTGACTGAAAAAGAGGGAATGCAAAATGCAAAAACACAAAGGAAAATTTAGACACTCCATAAAATATTCACACATTGTATGTCTGTGACAAGTAAGGAGGCAAATATATATAGAATTAATTCAGAGCATTTCTAGCTTGTCATGCTTTTTCAGTGAATGAAGAACACAACTCATACATTTATCCATTAATGTACTAATGATGTAGAATGTCTTACAGTTATTATACTCTTTAAGGAAAAAATTGTAACCAAGTACAGGCTTAGAACAAGGTCTTGACATTCAATAATGTTAGGCTCTGCTGCAGAATTTGGGACAAGAGGGACAGAAGAGTCTTGGAGTTAGCAGCTTGGGTTAAAAAGCTGTCAGACTTAGTGATTGTAGTGGACATACTAAGTAGTGAAATGCACAAGTATTTGCCAGGATTTTTTTTTTTTTTTTTTTACACTTCAGCATGAATTTTCTTATAAAAGCCGCTCAAAAGGGAGTGATGTCACCAAGTGGTGCAGTTTTACAGAAGAGCTATTTGGGGAGGCAAACGCATTTGGAAATTTATGTTGACAGATCTACTATAGATTTACTTGGGTTTAAAATGTGCATTTGCTGATTCAGTAATAGAACCATGTTTAGAAGGTATACATTGCAGAGGATATATTGGTGAAAGTTGAAATGAATAAAGCATGAACATGTGTAAAGGCACTTTTGTATTTGGTTCTAGTAAATCTAAGATAGGATGTATGTGAACTGGACATTAAAAAGTAGTGGCAGTAACCTTAACATGAACATTCAGACAAAATAAACTTGTCATGAGTTACTAACTGCAATTATAAATATCAGTGAATAAGTATTTCAAAGCTTTAATCAAGATTTAGTTGTGTTAAGTTTCACAAGAACAAAAAGATGTAAATGCTGTAGATGTTAGATCCTTTCATTGAGGTAGGCTTGAAGTTGACAAAGCATTAAGAGTGCACTTCAACATTTTGAAATTCAGAAATGCAATTTAGCATGTTTTTTATGTTCTTAAGCACTGTGGTAAACTTGTCTTTGAGGATTTTGAGGTGGGTTTGCAATGCACATAGTGTTGAGTAAATTATCTTTGGATAATATTTTTGAAAAGTCAGCAGTGCGTGTCAACAGTCTGAATGTAATCTAATTTACAAAAAAAAACCCAACTTTAATATTTGTATTAGTTTTATTTGGCCATATTTAGGGATCTTGACTGATTCTCAGCAGCATAAAGTAAAATACCTAATAAATGTATCCTGTTTACAGACAAATGTTTGCCCAAAACTAATAATTAAAAAAGTAAGAATCTGCAAGAATATGATCTCTTGTTACAACCAGAAATAAAGTATATTATGCTTCTGTACTCCAAAAATAATTCTGGTTGTTTACATATGTTCTGTGACTAGAGGGAAAAAATACTGCAAGATGAGAAATATATGAAGAAAAGACCAAAGGGCTGAGGGATAAAAATAAAAGGCTGGCTACCTGCCAGGGTTGCAATGCATTGCCAGAATCAAAGCCCCATAAGTCTGAGGGCCTTTGGTGGGACATTTTAATCAGATGGAAAATTAAGGCAAGAGAAAAAAAAATTTAACAGGCTGTTTGATCCCCAGTCATGACTATTTAATGTTCATAGTTCATGTTTCTATAATGCATCTATGACTGACTTTCTTTTCGAACAAATACAGGCACATCTTTCAGTTTTCTGTTTCCCATTGGTTCTGTGATGATATTCTCCAAGTTTAACACTTCCCCTGTGAGTGGCATCTGCTGGGAGCTACCATTTGCAATGTCTCCTTTGTGAGTCCAGGATCTTGGTGCACACCTCTGTGGCTCCCATGCCTTGGAAATACCCACAGTTGGCCTGTTAAGCTGATAGCTATTCAAGTCATTGGGCTCTTTGCAGGAAATGAGGAGTGATCCACTGATTTTCAGTTAGCAACCAATTATTTGGTCATTCTGTTTGTTCCTGTTTTCTCTCCCATCCTCCCTTCATTTTCGCTGCAGTAGGTTACTGTGGCATTGTGCTTCTGGATACTCATGAAGAAGCTTTATGTTACTGGTCTTCCAGTTAGCCATTTTCTAGATATTTTTTAGATACATGAGCAAAAGATGACCTTTAAACATCACCCAGCCTTTTTTCTGGTGTTAAGAAACAGGAAAGATGCATATATCAAACACTTTATAGCCTGCCAGAAAGAAAATTCAGCAAAGCATAGCTTGAAGGAAACTCTCTGATCTCAGGCAGAAAGGGTGCTTCACTTGCAGGCAAAATAAAATAGGGAAGGGGGAAGAAAATATCTTCTGGTGGAACAGAAATGAAAGAAATCATGTCAGAATTAAGATCTCTGTATTGGAAACTTCCTGCAAGGACTTGAAAACAAATGTGGAAGATGTGCATTACTTAATAATTACAGTTTTTACATGTGCTGGAGTTTCAAAGTGGCGGAAAATTTAGTTCCTTAACAGGAACTAGAGATTAAGGGCAAAAAGAGAATGAGGAAGCAAATTTTACATCAAAAAATGGCATAGAGGTGTGAGTAGAGGAATCTTTTATAAAATTACAGAAACTGTAGAAAGTATGAGAAATGCTAATGAAAGACTGGAATTTCCAAAGAGGAAGGATAAACTACTCAGGACCTCTTACCTCTCTCAGAAAGCTACTTTGCAAAGGGCTCTTTGTATCACAAAGGCAATTTGAGAAATGTGGGGAAGTTTCTATTAAAGAGAAACATACTGACAAAAACGAAACATTTTCTGTGTAAAATCATTTTCAAGTAATGCTTTATGAAAATACGATGCACTACTTGCTGCTCCTGCATTCTTGCTCAGTTGAACTCTCTCCCACTTTCTAACACCTTTTTTGTGACACCAAGCTGGGTGGTGCAGTTGTTGCACCTGAAGGATAGAACTCCATCCAGAGGGATTTGGACCAGCTCGAGGACTGGTCCCATGGGATCATGATGTTTAACAAGACCAAGTGCAAAGTGCTGCAGGGCAATCCCTGTTATGAACACAGGCTGAGGAATGAACAATGGAGAGTAGCCCTGCTAAGAAGGACTTGAGGTTGCTGGTGGATGAGAGGCTGGACATTACCCAGCAATGTGCACTCACAGCCCAGAAGGCCAAACGTGTCCTGGGCTGCATCCAAAGCAGCGTGTCCAACAGGGAGAAGAAGGGTACTCTGTCCTTCTCTTTTGGTGAGACCTCACCTGCAGGGCTGCATCCAGTTCTGGGGATCCATCACAGGAACAACATGGACCTGTTGGAGCAAGGGCAGAGGAAGTTACCAAGATGATCAGAGGGATGGAGCACCTCTCCTATGAGGAAAGGCCGGAGATTTGGGTTTATTCAGCCTGGAAAGGAGGAAACTGGGTTAACCTAATTGTGGCCTTCTGGTATCTGAAGGAAATCTGCAACAAAGATGGAGAGGGACTTTTTACATGAGTACGTAGTGACAGGACAAGGGAGAATGCATTCAAACTAAAAGACAGTAGGCTTAGATTAGATATTCAGAAAAAAATCTGTACTGTGAGGGAATGAGGCACTGGAACAGGTTGCCCAGAGAAGCTGTGGATGTCCCATCTCTAGAAGTGTTCAAGGCCAGGTTGGGTGGAGCTTTGAGCATCCTGGTTTAGTAGAAGGTGTCCCTGCCCATGTCAGAGGACTTGGAAACCAATGATCTTTAAGGTCCTTCCAACACAAACCATTCTATGTTTTAATGATTCTCTTAAACAACTGATTGTAGGGCAAAGCATAAAAGTACTTAGTGCTTTTGCTTGTGTTAATCTGTTTAATTTAATGTGTTACTTCTATTACCTGCTGGTTGTAAATAGAGGTCATAAAAGATGGTGTAAAATCCTTCTTAATTAGTCTTTTTTCTTACATTTTCTTCAGTTATTTCACGAAGGTCACTATGAAGTTAATGTAATAAGAGAGATACTTCTTTTAAAGACCAGAGCTCAATACAACCTATGGATGTTTTTTCAAAGGACCTTTGAAAGTCTCATTTTTTCCTGAAAATTTGTCATGTGCTGTTTCTCAGATGCTGATTTTCGTGACCTGCACATTAACTGCATGCTTTTTTGTCTTTGTTTATTTGGGAAATTGAATTAACTTGAATTTTTCTTATGCTTGAACGCCCATTTCTTGGGCTTTTAAATTTTGAAACTTGCAGTTGAATCTTTTGTATGGGCAAAGTAAATTTTTCTTGCTGTGTTTAGATAAGCACTGGCTTGAATTGCATGTAGTGGTTGGTGAATTTTAATCAATGGTGATCTTTAGGAACATATTTAGCCAGTGTCTGTAACTAAGACTTGAGATATAAGTCAGCCACCTTGGGTCATGGCTATGGGCTGGGTGACTTCTTTATTTCCAGCCTTATCTGCTATAATTCAATGAATATTTAAATTTAGCCATTTGATGACTTGCAAATTGGAACAGAAGGTAGTGCAAGTGTGTTGATCCAACACATTTCTCTGCCCTGCTTAGGGGCCTAAAATAAACAGAGGCGATATAAGACAGCAAACCCAAGAGCCAGCATAAGACCTTCACCAAGTAGTTTTATCCTGGTGTCTTTAATTTAATGGGCATCTTGTCTTTCTGCCCATCCCTCTGGCAGGGCTAAATTTCAACTACAGTGATCAAAGCTCAGCTGAAACAACACATATAACGTAGACCTTTTCAAACAAATGCTCACCACAGTCCGTTTCAGGTGAAAAGAACTGAACTTTAATTTATTTACTTTTCATTTCCTCAACAGACAGTGTTATTTTGCTGAATGTCACTGTTTAATCACTTAAATTACATAATTATGATAATCTTGTGCAGTTCATGCAATAAATAGAAATAGTAATGGCTGGCAGGATTCAACTCTAAGTCATTTTCTGGAGAATAAGCAAAGGTTAAACAGAAATGTTTTACCATTTCTGCCTCCAAAAGTAAAATCCTAAGTGCTAAAATAGTTCTTCTATTTTTGTGTATTATTTCTAGTACGCAACCCACTGATGCTTCACTGCAAGATCAGTGAGGGGGTTCTGCTCTCTGTTGGCATAGGGAAATGTGTAGCCATGGTAATTTTAACTACATGACACTCCCGGTAATATTTAGAAGTTCCTTTTAAAATATTTTTTCTTTTCCTTCAGATCTCTAACAAACAGACTCTTTGAGAAAAATTAAATAGCATTTGGTTTTGGTAATCCTTTATTGTTTAATATATAAATGTTCAGTAAGTTTTAATTTGCCTTCAGGAGAAAATTATAGCAGCCACAACTTTCTCAATTTTTATGTTGTTTTGGAAGTCATCTACATCCAATCCACAAAAATCATCATAGGTTTGAATTTTATACCTCTCCAGCAGACTTTAATACAAAGATAGGTGAAGCATATTCAGCCCAGATGTACATTTTATCTCTGCCTGCAGTATCTAGTCATCCCTTTTCTTTTTATTAGTATTCCTTAGATCACCAAAAAAGCACACTTTGGCAGTATTTCTCTCTCCATTCCTTCCCTGTCTCTCTGTTCCCTGTAAGCAAATGCAGTCAGAGGCATCAGATATTTATGTCTTGAGTGAATGTTATTTCTATCTGTTCCTCCTTTGTTGAAGCTATAATTAAAATAGTCTTTCTACATGAATATTTGAAAGGGACAGCACAAAAAAGGCACATGAAGCTCATGATACAGCTTTCCTCATCACCAAATAAAAGGTCAGTAGGAGGTTTGAATTTACATGTACAAATTTCTGGAATGTTGAACATCTGCCTCTTAGAAATGTATTTGTTGCCAAAACCATTGAAGTGAGATGATTCATTACCTTTGAGATTGTTTTGAAGAGCAATAAAAATCAAAGTCATGAGATTAAGCTATTTTTTAAGTGTTTTTAAAAGTGTAGCTCATTTCAAAAAAACTACCAAACCATGTTATAGGTAAATTGCCATGTTCTGTATCCTTTAATATTATTACATGTTCAAAATCTTTATTAGATTCTGAGTATATTAATGGATTTCTAATAGTCTAATAATCATCCTCTGCATTCTTGCTTAATCCCTTTACGGTAATGAGAATTGCTATGGTATACATAAATTTTGCAAGTAATTTTTTTTTTTTATTCTGACAAGTCTATTGAAAAAGCATTGAACTGCTCTGCAATATTAGGATTAATTGTGAGTTATAGTAGGATACCCAGATACATTTTTAATCATAATTTTGCAGTCAGACTTTTATAATATTTGGGCATAGTGATTTATGTTTGTGCTTTTATTATACTTATGAGAGATTAGAGATACTTGTTTTTAATTTTGTAGTGTCAAGGGTAATAAGATGAGGAAAAAATGTAAGAAAAAGAGGAAAAGGCTTTTCAGTAAAAGAAAGAAACAAATTTTGTAAGGTCTTGTCACTACTAAATTATAGTTGAGGAAGATGCCATATAAAAATTCAAAGGCACATTTGCAGGGCTATGTCTTTTACTGAAATTACATTGCAGTTGAGTAATAAGTTCTATTTGATGGCTACATTGGAGAAAACGTATGTTAAAATATTCAAATACCATACTTCACTGAAGTGGATGTTAAATTCACAGCCTTAAATTTAGTCCACCAAGGATATACTCCTAACTACCCTAGAATATCCAAAGAACATACTATCACTGTTGAGCACATTAGAATGACTGTATGCTCCAAGACAGTCCACAGAATGTTAAAGCATCTAAGCAAGCTTGGAAACCGGTGCTTATTCAAAGGTCACATACAGTAACTTTGTGTTTGTGCAGGCTGTATTCCATATCAAGTTTGACATTCCCTCCAGATCCTTTATCATGCCATTAGCTATTAAAGTGTGTTGTTGCAGTTTTACTGGACCAAACAGCAATAGAAATAAACCCTTGCCTTCCTAGTACAATCTCTCCCACTACGATGTTTTTTAAAGGAGTCTTCTCAAACTACAGGGGTAATAATCACTGTAAAAATTTGCATTCTCTCTTTAAGGAACTTGGCTCAGTGCCCATGAATTTTCATGGGACCTGACTCCTAAACTGAGCTTTAGGATCAGTTCTTATTTTTAGCAAATTCCAAAGCAAACTGTTCCTGTGGGCTTTATCAAAGACCATTAAGTAAAAGAAGCACAAAAAGTACTGGTGATTTAAGCACTTTGTTAAAGACAGTGTTACTTGTGGTTGGTGTACAATACACTGATCTTGATAACCTTCCTCTGACTACTTCGCATTGTGTATTTAAATTACTTGAAGAGTTCCCCTACCTACAATTTATTATTTCAGACCTTGGAACTCTTCTTAAAAATGAAAAAAGATTTTCTACTGATTTATGCTAATGCCAGCCATTCTAGCCAGAAATTACAACTGGATCTGTTGTAATTATCTCATCCAGCACTTGCATGAAGGAATTCTGGATTGAAAGATCTAGTCATGTTAGCATGAAAGGTTATGGTGGTGGTGTGGTAGGGTTAGTGTAGATAGCCCATCCATGTTCCCACTCAGGTAAAATTGGTGCTACATCTGTTTGCAGGGTCCTTTAGGGGTTAAGCCTTTCTTTTTCATCACAACATATTCCAAAGCTTGTTCATCATTTTCTCAGGGAGTTCACTCAAAGCAGATTCGCAGGTTGGCATCAGAAACAGTTCATGTTTTGAGGTTCCAAAAGAGTCAGAGGGCTTCAAGCACAGCTTTTCTGTGCTTGAAACTCAGTCCCATGGGACGTTAAAATTTCAGCATGTTTACTTTCATTTCTCCTTCTTGAGTCAGGACCACAACTCAGATTTGGTATAATAATAAAATCATGATCTAGGACATATTTCTTCCATTCTAGATATTATACAAAACAGGAATTATGATGAGGAAAATATACGTATTCAGTAGTGCTTCAGCTTTTAATCACTAAGGTAACAAGCACTGGCATGAAGTAATTTTTAATTAGGATACAGTGGTGTAAAGTCAAAACCAAAGTTATTTTACACATTCATTAATGCCACCATGATATGAAAGAAATAATATGGATTTGTCTCATTCTTCATTGTAGAAAAGGGCTGACAAATCACTTATAAATTAAAATCATGCATTCTAAAATGTTTATAAATATTTTTCTAGAAGAAATGTGTATTTTTAGTTGTTTTTGGTGATGGTAATCACACAGTATGCTTAAGGACCCAAAGGCTTACCACTTTTGATCTAAATAGCTCATCAGCCCATAAGAAAATAATTAATCCCAAGTTTCTGGCTTAACTTAAGTCAGCGAATGAGTATTGATTTTACTGTGCTATCAATGTCCTCTTTATGACAGTTTTTATTTTGCCTTTTTTTACCTGGTCTTACCAGTAGAAACACTGTTTGGTGAGACTTGGCCTGTAAAGAAGCCCTCTCCACACATGTGTGAGCATGTTGTCTTTATTCCAGGGCAAAAATGGCCAGCCTCTGGCATGGGACAACCTAAAGAGTTGACCTGGCTCATTTGGTGTTATCCAATACCCTCTTTTCCAAGGGCTGCCAGTTCAGTGCATGTGATGTGTGGAGCAGGAGAGCTCGTAGCTGTTAATTACATGGTGCATTTCTGTCTGTTGGGGTGATGGGCAAGCCATGGCAGGCTAGGCTCTTGGTAGACCCACGTGACCTCTCCAAAGGGTTTGACCACCCAAGTACTACAACCTGAGATGGATGCGTGATTGATAAATAGAGAAAGGAGTGAAACCTGACTGGTTTAGAGAGCCAGATGTCAAATGCCAAACATAAAGAAGCCCCATGGAAATTACTGTTGTTTTTCTTTAGTCTCAGTATAATCAGGGGGTCTTTGACACAACATTATGTAAGAAAATTATTCACTAAATGTCTTAGGTTTCAAATTCGTGGATTCTTCTTCATACCTATATATATGTGTACTGTGGCAAAATTTGAACAAATGCTCAGTTTTGATTGGAGTGTCTTGGAAATATTTGTGAAAGTACTTTTGATGGAACAAAAATGTGTAGGCAGTACACTCAGGCTCTTTTTGTCCAAAAAATCACATAGCTGCAAAAACTACCTATGCATAATATCGACCAGATGGATTTCTGGTCCTGCGGAAAGTGTCCTGGTATTAGGACTAGAGGATTTTTTTTAACTCTTGTCCTTGTTTTGACATGACTTCACATGTGATTGTTAAGTCATTTCAGTCAGTGTGATTGTGATTTATCTTTTCCGTATGGAAACTATTTTGCAATTCTCACATACAAAATCTCTGATAAGTGCAGATAACATAATTATCATACAAAAAGGACAGCTGTGAATATCCATTTCTGACACAGATATTTTTTCAAAATACAAGAACTTTAATTTGGTGAAATGATGGAAGTAGTGCTTAGAATGACAGGAATTCTTTTCCTTTTTCAGCTCATGTGTCTCTTGTCCAAAGAAATGTTAGTTCATTATTTTTTTAGTGAGGAGTGCTTAAGATTCTGTAGTATAATCAGATTTTGTCACAGAACCACAGGGGAAAGCCAGATGTGCAGCTCTTAAGAGCTGGAAAGGAATGAATTATACTTAGAGGAGTATCTTGTGTGATAAAAGAAAACTCTTGTAGTGCTGTTAAGCTTTGGTATGGAAACATGAAGCATTTTAAAATCCAAACCCATCAATTTGTTAAAGACTACATTAAGCCCCACAGTTGTCGCCCTGTGGGCTTGCATTTCTCACCCTTGTAGACACCTGGTATATGTTTGCCACTTTCAGGTCATCTTCTGTTTTATTTGCATTTTTCTCACTTTTTTGTAACAACTTCTCCTGTGGTAACTACCACATGTGATTTGGAGTTTCAGGAGGACAGGTTGGTCAGCAGGATGGTGGCATAAAATATATCATTGAGACTGTGGTCTGTCCTTTCCCTCAGCAGGAGCACTAATTTAGATTTGCTTGAGGGTTTTTTTTACCAGCCCTTGGTGTTCTCCCACTGTTGAAGTGAGTGGGTTCAAAAGTTACTGGGATAGGCAGAGATGCTGAAATGATTTGGAGGACACCACTTGTGCAGGAGTCAATTGCTGTCAATACTTGTATTAACCTAGAGACAAAAGCAACAGCAAAATGTGAAAGAAAGCTGTATTAAAATATTATGGGCTGTATTCTCACAGACCAGTAGGCTTTTCTAAACAGAGGAATGTTTAACAATCCTCATTTCCGTGTAAATGCTAGCTGTACTGTGTTTCAGTCCTTTGTTATGTGCTTATGCAGTATTTTCACACGTACACGCACAATTTTTTTGTGCACAGAGCTGAGACCATTCCTTTAATATCAGAATCTTTTAGGTTGGAAAAGAACTTACAGACCATCCAGTCCAATCACTAACTAACCCAGCACTGCCAAGTCCACCACTAAGCCATGACCCCAAATGCCACATTCACGCATCTTCTAAATACCTGCTGGGACAGTGATGTAGCCCCTTCCCTGGGCAGCCTGTTCCAATGCTTGACAACCTTTTGGGTAAAGAAAAATTTCTTAGTGTCCAATTTAATAAGCTACTGTTAGATATTTTTTCTCTTCATTGTTTGTCATGTAATATTGATGTTGCATGCATTTTAAACCTCTCTTTCAAGGGAGTTACTTATTTCTTTCTAATCTTTCCTGTGACCCCAACTAAATTTCTGAGTGCTTTAGAAACAGTTATATGTTTATGTTTACATTGTCATCCTGAAATTCAGCTTTTGTCTTCCCATTTCACGGATAAAGATGGGGCAGATGTTTAAAGTGTCTGCTAGAAGGATAGTTTGGGCAACAAATTTGATGGTGGCCAGTTAAAGATACTTGGAAATAGATACTTAAAAATTATTAAAATTTTGTAGCATGTATTCAAGCAAGCTGCAGTGTTGACTTTTCAGCATTTAAGACAACTCCAGGGGACGATATATCAAAGAAAAAGGAAATTAGTATTTTTTGCCTCATGGTTAATTCCAGAAGAACTGAATTTCTCCTCATGAGCTAATCCTCGGAATTATCAAAAACAACCTGATAGAGCACACTGTGTAACACTCATGTGGGAGGAGACTGAGGTCCAGTGGGTGTAAACGGTCAGTATTTGAGCATGACAGGGTGCAAGTCCCTGCTCAGGCGCTCCAGTCCTGTACAACTGCAGAAGTTTGGTCAGACCACCCTCTGAATCGTGCAAAGTCTCTCCTGAGGGCAGATATTCGTTCCAGCCTGCAGATTGGATACTTGCTGCTCTTTGATGTCTTAGACAGAGCGCCAAAGTGCTATCAGGATTATCTAGCATAAAATACACTGCAAGCCAAGAAAGGTTTTTCTCATGTAATCTTTCTTGTGGGGAAGGGCTGACGAATCATTTGTGGTGACTGGGGATAGCGAGATTGTGTTAGAGCAGTTAGGCTTTCTGCTAATCACAGAAAGTAACCATTGTTTGATGTTTCCATGAGAGAGCCCTGCATTGACTGCAGCTGAACTTGACTGAGTGTGAAATTAAAAAGGAGACACAGATTTCCAGACACTCCCTCAGGTGCACAAAAGTATGCTAACTGGCACTGTGGGAGACCTCCTAAAACAACTAAGGATACTTAAAGGAAAGAGGCCACGGCAATGTGAAAAGGAAATCTTTGTATTATCACTGAACCCACAAAGTTGGTCAAGATCAGTCACACTGTATTAACTGTTAAACTTTAGGCTTACATGAAATGTTTCTTTTTGCCAAGATCTGCTTCCAGCTGTGCTTGGTGAGCATCTGTACTCCCAGGAACTGGAGGTGTTTAATCCTAGGCAGAAGAGTCTGTGAAAATAAAAGTAAGAGAAATTGTCAGGAGACTGCATATTAAGGCATTGCCTACTTTAAGAAAATGATTTTAAAACTTAAACCTGACAGGCATAAAAGATTTTACAGGCTATGTTGGCTTCTGGTGGCAGCTGGAATCTGAGACAGGAATTGTAGAGACCTGATTGCTGACTTGCATTGTGGCACTGGAGACACTTCCATCTTCTTTATTTTTTTCTCTCCCTGTAAAATGAGGGAGGCATGTAGATCCCACAAATACCTACTAAAATGAAATTTGAAGCTCTGGAATCTAGTATCATTACAAAGTATTTAAAATGCTCTTTTTTAAAATCATGTTTGTTATCCACGACATTGAAGTGTAAGAAGGGCTGTATCCTTTGTCTCTGAGGTTGTTGTATTTTATAAATCTCTGTGGAACATCCCATTTTAATGTTTGGTTCTGTAGGAAGAAATGAAAACACCATAAATTCAGGATTGTGACATATTCTAGAATTAAGGGGAAGGCTTTAGCCGAGAATATGTACATGTATCAGATTATTCTACTTTGCTCTATGTGAAAGATCTTTGAAATCTTTCCTGATTTTGAAATACAGTGTCCCTTGAATAAAAGCAGTATTACTCATTTCACTGCTGATATGTGAATACCATTCAGTTATATTGGTGGTTCTTGTGACATGAATGTATATTTTCAGATCTAGCTATTCATTTTACTGGGGTACTCTTTCTGATGAAAACCTTTAGTGTCTTTGCCTGTAGCTACCACTGACCTCCACATAATTGTCACTGTTGTTTCAAGATCTAAAGGGGAAGCAAAAAGATGGTAGTCTCTGAAAGCTTGTGCTGTAAAAAAAGTACACCGTATTACCGCTCATTTTTAGAGCAGTCTTTGAACATTCACATGCTGTCTTTCTTTCATCATCCGACAAAATAAACTGGGAAAATTGTTATATTGTAAACATAACCTTAAAATTCTTATTAAAAAAACACTCCCCCCAAAAAAACCCAATTAAAAATCTCAGTGATCTTTTAAAGAAGGAGCAAGCTGGAATCCTAAGGAATGGTATCCAGCAAGACAGGCCATGATATGCACACTGAAAAATGTTATCTAGTGTTCCAAGTTAATGTACATCCTGTGATTCACTGTAATGTATTTTCAAAGCCATGAAGCTTGTGCTGGTGATCTCTAGGAAACAGATTTGTCTGTTAGCCAGCTAATTACCAGATAAGTGCCCAGAGCAAGTCCCTGCCATCTCCTTCAGAAAACTGTCCTATGCACAGGGAGATAAATGGTGACAGAACCCCATCCTGAATTTGTCCACATTGTGCTGATATGTTCGTTCTTAATTTCAAGTCATTGCATGGGTGACTGTGATTTTTGAATTGCAATCTTTTTCTGTTTAGAAGATCTCTCAGTTCTGTTGTGGCTGCAGGTGCTGGCTGGAATGTTGGCTGTTGTGTGCTTCGATTCCATCATAGTGATTGACACCCCACACACCTTATTCCAAAAAAAAATAAAGCTCAAAATCCAAGCATCACACTATTTTTAAAAGATGTTCTGTCTGACTTTGAATGACAGGGTATTTTGACAGTGCATTGTTTGTGTAGTGGAACAATACTGAGTCACTAAGCTTAATAGCAGCACAAAACACAAATATGTAAAAAAAGAGTCAAGTCCTGGCTGGAAGCATTTAAAGGTAAATATAAAGAAACAGGCTAAAACAAGTGGGTATAATGAAAAACAGCACAAGACTGTGTTTTAAACATTTTGAAGGTGGTTTTTGGCTTGTGTTTTCTCAGTTGGTTGTTTCTCTTCTTTTTTGTTTCTTTTGTTAGTTGAGCTTTTTGGTTGTTCCCTTCCTCCTCAAAGTGTACATCACAAAGGAAGTTATTAAATAAGTCCCAGTTGCTCAGTCTTGTGCTTTTTGCACAAGTGCTTTTTGAATTTTGAGGGCTGATGGAGGGAATCATCTGAAAGACTGAGGGAGGAAAAAGAAGTAGGTAGGCAAGGGCCTATTCTTAGGTAAGAATATGGCAGAGAGCAGGGAGATGTCTGCCAAGAAAAACACCAATGCAGCCATACAGTAATGGTGGGAATTTACAGGGAGAAAATTAATTCACTTTATTCTCTATAGTAGGAATATTAAAATTTGAGTTTTATGTTAATGTAGGAGGAGGAATTCCCAGATGTGTGTCTGTATGGCATGACATTCCAAATTTGTGTTCCTAGTGGCATCTCTGCCTTTGTTTATTTGAGAGGCTACATGGTCAGATGATGCAATGGAGAAATGAGAAGTAGAAAGAAAAGAGAATGGACAGGAGGGATTATTGTAGTAGTAAACAAGGTGAAAGTTGAGTAGTGAGCAAAGTTGTTTTTCCTATGCTGATCAAAGGAATTAGACAGATCATGCAGGTGTTGCTGAAAAGAACACAAATTTGGCTGACTTGCTGTGCAGGTCGGGGAAGGCCCTAGTTAAAGATGGTCTCCATAAAGGATGACAGCTGGAAGGAACTGTCAGATTTAGTGCAGATGAGCTGAAGGTCAGTCAAACTCTATAGCCTCCCATTATTACCTGTGTAGTTGTATCTGACCGTGGGGGTATTGCTGCCCTGCTTTGACTGGGTCATTTGTAGTGATCTCCATGTAAATGAGGAGCCGGGAACCGTAATGCGTTCAGGTTTGTATCACAGAGCTGCTCAGGCTGAGGCACCAGGCTTGTTCAGGGCTGAAGAAGGGGTGGTGGCCTCAGGAGACCCCAGCAGAGACCTCCCAGTGCCTGCAGAGAGCTAGGTGCCTCCCGTTGGCACATGTGGGAGGTCAAGACACTGGGCCTAAGGTGAAACAAGAGGTTCAGAGGGATGTGAAGAGCATTTCCCCCACGAGTGGGCTCCAGCAGGGGTGGTTGTGGTCTCCACCACTGGATTTTTCAAAGTCCAAAAAGAAGAAATAATATGAAATTCCTTTGCAAAAGGACCTGGCTGCTTTATTTTTTCCTCGAGGTTTCTCACTTTTTAAAATGGGTTAGTAAACTCTGCAAAATATAAGTAAACTCTGGGAATCAGCGAATTCCTGGGATGGTGTACAGCTGATAACATCTGACACAAGCATGCTTCCAGACAGCATTCTCTTTTAACAGCATCATACTGGGCATTCATTGCAATACATGATGGCAGGGATGCATCTTGTAGGAATTACTGTGTTAACTTCATTAGGAAAAAATACTTTTGTGCCATTTATTTTATAATTTAAGATCAGTATTCCACATTTGCAGAAAGCTGGTAGAATTTTTAAAGTAGTAAACCAAAGGAGTTCTCTTAATACCTACAAAACTAAATGTGTCTTCACAGAACCATTCAATAAAACTCAATTTACATATTTTTTGTATGTGTAATCTATGTCACCTTCAGTAACTGTTTGTTTTTTTAAATCTGAAAAATGCCTTTAACGTGTAATAGCCCAGAGTTTCAAATAGTGCAGCAGGATATGTAATGCATATTTTAACATGTTTTCTTTAAATTTGTCACACAGACTTGTGTGTGATTATGTAAAAGTCCATATTTTTAAAGCCAGTAGTACAAGTGTGTGATGTACTTGGTTGGGCTAAAAAATTCAGAAGTCTAATTTATCTTGAGATATGCTCAGTCAAGTAGTTTTTCACAGCAGTTAGCTAACACTTCAAGCTCTAACAGTGCCCCTGAACCATAAAAGAAATTTGCATGTAAGAAATGTTTTGAATCTATTAAAATCTCAGCTCAGAGCTAAAGAGTTTCTCTTATGTCTTTGTTGACTAACATGAAGTGAGTTCTTACAAAAAGCTAGGCTGTGATCGACAGATGCCAAATCTTAGGTTTTGATGTGATTATATATTTCTTTCATGCACGGTGGTTTAATCTGGGACTAGAGTTTCAGAAAGACGGCAATCAATGGGTCTGTGCAAGGGTACACAAAATATATTACTCTTGGCAGTCGTCAAGGCAGAATTATTCAAAAAATAATCTGAAATGCATTTGATCATACACTAGAAGTTTTAATAATTTATATTATACCTTATTAGCAAAGTCTTATGTTTACTTTGTGACTGCCAAAACAAGATGAAAGGGTGCCTCCATGGAAATACAAGATGCTTAGCTCAAACTCTGTGTCTTTGCATTTCAGCTTGGTAATTTCCTTTCCTCCCCTCATTTTGATTAATAGTATATAGTTTTCAATCTTAGACTTTCTTTTCCTTCATTGTGGTCCGATTTAGTGAGAGCAATGCAACAAGTCTGCCAAGGAGTTTGTGGCCCATCAAGACAGAAACTAGTATAAATGCATATTTTTGAAACTTTTTTACCTTAGAACTTCCTCCAAGCTTTTTTTTTTTTTTTTTTTTTTTTTTTTTTTTTTTTTTTTTTAAAGAGGCTTTGAATTTAGTTCTAAATTCCACTGAAATGAATCATTATGGCAATCTTTCTAACTCTTGCAGCTACAAAAGTGTGATTTCTGAGCTCAGCTTAAGTAACTATTCCACTGACTAGTGATTGTCTGTGGTAAATATCATTGCTGTATCAGTTCAGAATATTACAGAAATTACTTAATGATTTCCTTGGAAAGCTAATGCAATGTGAATATTGTATCTAGAGACAGAGATACAAATAAGGACTGTTCAGAATTCTTCTGTTAAGTGGGAGCATGGAGAGTGGACCACTGTAAATGGTAGTTCAAAAAAATGAGATCTTCATCTCCACCGATGTTTTTTTTACACCAAAGGTGCAAAGAATTATATGTTCAGTGTTTTTCACTAACACAGCTGTTTATATGATACTTGTGTGCCTGGAAGAACTGCTTATATTCTTGACGGGCCCTTCACTGTTGTCCCGACTGTGGCAAGGTCACTCAGCCCTCACTCAGCAGGGAGAGGATGCAGAGACACAGCCCCTTTATCAGAGCTCCTCTTTGCACTGGGGAATTTGTGCCATGTCCCACTGAGCTGCACAGCAGACTCTGAGGAAGAGGCATCCACCTGCAGGTGTCTCTGAGTGATTGTCCTGGTTTTAAAAGCTCTATACGACTCTCAGGATGGGGACAAAAAGATTGTTCTTTTCTACTGGAACCTTTCATTCGCAGGGAGCCAGATGTACCTTTTTTTTTTTTTTTTTTTTTTTTTTTTTTTTTTTTTTTTTTTTTTTTTTTTTTAACAAATGCATATTCTGTGATGACAGTGAGGGAAATTGTCATGGAAGCCTATGGTATTACTCATGTGTCAGGCAGAATTTTAGGCCAAACTAGAGAACAGTGCTTAGAAAACATGGATCAGATGAATACGCTCTTTACTTTCCTTGAAAGGGAATATTTGGTAGGATCACCTAAAGAAGTGTGCATGATCAAACAGAAACACAGCATGTTTAATGGTAAGCTGTGATGTAGGTCCTTAAGAAAAGGGTCACTTCAGTTTGCAAATTGAGATATTTTTGTCTTTCTACCAAAAGAAAACGAAAAATGGGTTTAGTGTATTGGCATGATCATCTCATTTATTGGAAATGTGATGAAGTAAGGAAAAAACAGATTTTACAGCTGTGCAGGCTGACTTAGTTGAAATGCTACTGGGACAGCTCACTAGCAGTGTTCACCACCACTGGAACTTTTTAATCCTTGCTAAAATCTCTTGTGCCATTCTGTCCTATTAGCAGTGTGCAGCACTACCTAATACATATGCAGTGCATGTTGCAGTAGAGGTGTAAGAAAACAGCATGGTAACAAAAAAAAGTGCAGTATAGGCTATGCATGATCAAAATTATGCCACCGAGATGAGACTCTTTGGTTTCTTTGGTTTTGTGTTGGAGAACAGAAAAACTGTATAACATAATGAAATGCCAGTGAAACCACTACTCTAAACTATGTTACAGAAACATGACTGAAGGCATGAAACACTGATGTGCTCAACCGTTAGTGAAGGGGAAAACTTAAAAGAAGTCTCTCAAAACATTTTACAACTTGTAATTTGTATTTGGGGCGTTTTGCTGGCTGTCCGTATTCTTCCTGACACATGTAGATAGGAACTGAAGCTGAGCATGAAGAGGAGCAATGAGGAGAAGGTCCAGTGTTATTTATGAGGCCCTTTTTATCTGTTTGCCAAGGGATAGCATCTAGTCTTATATGACTTTTATCATGCAGTGTAGAAATATTTATTTAGGAGTCAATAGGCTGATTGTAATTTTAAGCCAAATTTTAAGTCAAGAATCAGTGAAAAATAAGTATCAGAAGAATAACATTTTAGTTGTACTGATATTTTTACAGCCTTATCCATTCCTTTAAATCACTTTACCTTTAGTGTTAGTGTACCAACAATACATGTAAAAACAGGTCATTACCATAAATTAAACACCTTACATTAGTAGAGATTTGTGAGACCTGCAAAGAAAAGAAAGGCTTTATAAATGTCTAGAAAGAATAAATTTCAAAATAATTTTGACTCATCTGTAAAAAGTCCTTAATCCTGTACGTTTTCCAGTTTAATCTTCAGGCAAAGGTTAATCAGCTTTGATTTGGGAGGACAAAATATCTGTGGCTAAGTACTAAAATTTGAGATGCCTTAGAAATTGATTGTAATTAATAACTTAATAGTAGTTTTTGATTAAGTTGACATGTTCTGCACAATATAGACTGAAGTTCTGGAGTGGTGCTGTTACTGTACCTCACACTCTGGAGAACTATGCCCCAGTTTGCTTACCCGTTTCCTTTCCTCTGTTTACCCAGTTGATCTTCTTCTAGGTGCAGCATGTGTGAGAAGTCATCCCCATTTCATAGTTCACTTGATCAGTAACCCTTTGCCTGTGAGATTTGGGATCTAAGTCAGCAATAACTCAGCTGTTAGAATAGCACTTACTTCAGGCTGTCACTTGCCCCTTTGATACTTACTTACCAGTAGTAATCATTATTTTCCTTCTACAATTACTATAATGGAGCTGACTGCTGAAATGGAAAACAGGAGGCAGTTACAGAAGGTTTGAATTGTGCTGTCACACTTTCATGGGCAGGCACCTTTCTTGGAGCTTTGATATTTCTTTGAGCTTGCCCAGAAATATGTTTGGTAAAAGACAGAGTGGGCATCTGGTCTGTATTTTCATGTGGCCCTGTTTCAGCTTCTTGGAAATACAAGATTTTTCAGGTAGGTATTTTCTGGGTCCCTGATTTATTTCATACAAAATGTAAAAGGGAAAAAAATAAAATGGTTTAATGAAAAACCTTTTTTTAACTGGAAAATTTCAAACCAATTAAAAATCTAGCTGAACTCAATTGAATTCCCAAGAGATTATTCAAATAGAGGGAGGAAAACAGAAATGATCAACAGAAATATTGAATCCTATGATGCAGCATCATTACCCTTTGTTTAATTACACCCTTACCACTTACATCTCTTGCAAATGTCATAAGAGTTTCACTGGATGTTTTTCCTTTTGAGTATCTACAATGCTGAACTGAACAAGGGTGAGAGAGAAAAGAGCTTTTTATTCTTTTCACGTGGATTTTCTGCTGAAATAGTGATGCAACATCTGTAACTTGTGCTCCAGTTAAAAGACATCATATTCTTGGGGATCTTGGTGCTTGCAGTCAGGTTGGGAATGGTAATGGCAGGCACAGCAGGGAACTGGGATCCAATATGCTGAATGAGAAGGTGAGTGTTTTAGCACAGCTGCCTCCTGAGGGTCAGGGGAAAGGAAGAGCCCTTTGGGAGGATTTTCAAGCACCACTGAGCTGGCACACCAGGAGTCGATGATTGAATTTAGAAGATCCCTGCTGTGCAAAGGATTGAGTGTTGTGGTCCTCTTTATCACTGGTTAGACATTTCTTTTGGAGAAACTAAAAGTCAGAAAGTAGTGATATAGCAGCAAAACAAATAAAAAAATAGCCATCAAACAGCTGTCTCTGATGACAGTGAGGTCTGGAGATTTGTTTCTGTTGCTAACAGCTGCATTGATTTGACAGTTAATTCCATTAGAAATACTGATTTTGTATGGCATTTATAAGATTCCTGAACAAAAAACTGGTGACCTGATGATGATGCAGTGCAGGTTGAATTGTTGAAAAGGACATTAATTTGAACCTCAGTATAAAGAGGAGACTGTATTTGGTATGTACAATCAGAAAGCCACAACACAGTTTCAATCCTAATGCGTGCATTTCTTCGCAGGAGTTCAGACGTTCACCACAGAATGGCACCAACTGGAAAACACAGCCTTCTGCTGAGATCCCAGTGAGAACACATCTCAGCTCCTGGATGGCTTTGCAGCTCCCATCGCAGCAAGACAGAGGTGGACTGAAGATCCTGTCTGTCAGCCTGGCTCTGCTGGCAGTTCTTGTTATGTTTTACTATGGAGGAGTGAAAACAGAACTGTGAACTGAATGGGGCTTTTATAAAAACAATGAAACCTCTGTTCAAAATCTTTAAAGGAAACACTTTTAGCAAAAAATCTTTTTTTTTAGAAAAAAAAAGCTAATATAAATTGGGCAATAATTTGTACTCACTCTTTGCCTTTCCTGTCATTCAAAGGAGAGAACGTAAATAAGCTGTGGGAAGGCCTATCTTGCCAAAACCTGAGATCCTTGGTTGGTAAAACAGTTTGTTGCATCTTTCTTTTTCATTTTTTCCTTTTTGAAATGAGGCAATGTTTGCATTACATACTCTTTTCATAATTGCTGTTTCACGTAAAATTGCATTACATTTGTAAGGAATCTTTCCACTGAGTGATATTGGTCATCTTTTATGGGTAGAATATTTAAAGCTTTCCTAAAGATTTTGCTTGATGCAGTGTGATCGTTTGATATCTGTCTTTTTACATTAGAATGAAAACTGCAAGGCCATTAAAGTTAGTTATTTGTTGCTGTTTATTTTGCTGTCATGTCTGAGAGAATTTTTGCCTGCCATCTTGCATCTCTCAACTTCACAGTGAGTTATTAGACTTTGTTAATACAAGTAGATTTTTTACACAGAAAAGTTCTAAATGTGTTGGTTTTTTATAATTGAATGGGAAGATGTCGTTCTGGTGATAGAGTTCTGCAAAAAAGATGAATTTAATACAGTCTGTAGATTTTATACAATGCCTAGAAAACTACCTGGGAATCTCTTAGCTGTGTGTTGGGTCAATGAAACAATTACTACTCTGTTAGTGGGGAGGTTGCATTTTACACAATGGAAATTTCTAATTACTTTCTTCAAGCCATTTTTGTCATGACAGGATCTCCACACATCCTGAGAGTGTGCTGGTCTGTCAGGGACTGGACTGTATGCCCAGCATACAGCCCTGTTCTTCCAGCACCTGACCTCATCATATCGTTGGTTTGTTCATGCCTGGTCACCTTTCTGAATCCTCATCCAAACTTCCACTTGCAGACTGTTTAAAATCCTAACACAGGCACTGTTGAGGGTTTTTTTTAATGTTTGTGTCATATCCAGATGGAGCTGAGCTGTCTTACGTGGCTGTTGTGGTTTAACCCCAGCAGGCAGCTGAGACACTCGCTCACTCCCCTGCAGTGGGATGGGGGCAAGAATCAGAAGGGTAAAAGTGATAAAACTTCGGGGTTGAGGTAAAGACACTTAAATAGGTAAAGCAAAAGCTGCACATGCAAGCAAAGCAAACCAAGGAAATAAATCATTCATTACTTTGACAGGCAGGTGCTCATCATTCCCAGAAATGCAGAAGAGGCCTTGATTCTGTGCAAGCCCTGCTCAGCAGCAGCCAATCCAAAACATAGCCCCATTCCAGTTGCAGTGAAGAAAATTAACTCTATCCCAGGCAAAAGCAGTACATTGTCTCTACAGTGAATAGGAATAATCCCCTAGTAAGAGTGCTTTGTACTTTATAAATTGGAGATTCATAATATTACAGACAATTAAGCAGGAAGTTCCACCATGATGTTTTCAGCACAGCCTATAAATTGTAACAACTGATGTAACTGTTTTCAGGAAATCAGGTGTGTGATGACTCAAATATTGTATTTCTTATACCAACCACTGAAGTTTATAAGCCAAGATTCAGAATATGTAAGTTTTAAAAGAAAAAAAAAACCAACAAAAAACCCAAAACAACAAAAAACAACCATGCCCTTAATTTGTTTCTGTTTGTTAGAGTGCTTTTTCTCTTAGGCTTTTCTGTAGAACGAGGAATATATAACAATCAGTAATTTAGTTTTTTAACAAGTCTGAGAAATTCTCAAAAAACCCTACCAACATGACATTGGGAGTTGAAATTTTCAGGAAAGTACCACAGATTGCAAGACTCTCAGGAAAACTGTAGATTGGCAAAATCATTATATCCGAGCCAGATTTTCACATGTGGTGGGAATAATCTATGCAGATATGTTGTGTGCCTCTAGCATTATCTCTGTCAGCCACTCTAGCTTATCTAATCGTGGCAATTACAGACTCATTGCATCAGCTATTACAGAGATTTACGAAGCTTGTGATTTAGATTCTGTGCATCGTTGACTTTAATGGGACCAGCTTATTTTCTTAGAAATAGTGCAATATACTGAAGGAGGCCAAAGAAGACTTTGTAAATGACACTGCCTGCAGTATATTCTTAAACTGAGTTTTAATCTGATAAGTAGATAGTTGTTTATCACATATTTTGTTGCCTTTCTTTAGATTTTGAGAGAGGTTTTTGACACTTTATGTTGTAGAGCAGCATTGTGTTTGTCATTGTGGTCTGTTTACGTACAACTAAAGCTTCCAAAGCCACTGAGCTGAGCAAATCAGTTCTGGTCAAACAGCTCACCTGGACCAAGCCTGGGCTGCCTGGGGCTGCTAGTGCAGCTTGGGAAACCTGTGAGTGTGGACTGAACTGTACAAGTACATCCTCTTCATGGAATGAATTGATCTGAACACATCTGATCTGTGATTTTTGATCCTGTTTGGCTCCCTGAAGGCCCTAAGTGTTCTGCAAGGCGGCATTTTTAATTTTGACATTAACATTATGTTTGAGACCTATTTCCAAGTATTCCCTCTTTGCAAGCCATCAGGGTGGGTGAGAAATCTGCTGCACTCCAGCTTAACAAGGTCATTGCAGGAAAAGTTACCTCATAGTCAATTGATCCCACTTTCACACATGCTGAACACACTCATCACTAGACAATGTGTCTGCTAATCAGTAATCTACGTTCAATGACCTTTTGTCAGAGCAAAAAAATATTATTTCCATTTGATACCAAGAAAGCCTCAACTATTTTTCATAAGTGTTTGTGGTAGCTCTGAGTTCTCTTTGACTGTTTTCAGTGAGGAATCTTGGAAACCACAAAACCCTGAGTAGCAAAGACGTCTTAAATCTCTTGTGAACAATATTAAGTACACACATTTTCTTTTCTACTTGTGCATTTTATGCTGGAGGACTTTGTCATTTAGTCTTTTTGTTGTAGCTTTCTAGTAATAGTATACTTGTTTAGAAAAAGAGTATGACATAGAAGTGTTTTATGTAAATCTTGTTCTATAAAGCAAGAGAAAGAAGAAAAAAAAAAACCTTGCACATCTCTGAACATCTGACAGCTACTGTTAATTTAGTTTCACTCCCCAGTTCAACTTCCCATACGGAGAGCTGGAGTGATTTTTGAATAACAGCAAGTAATATCAGAAGTGGCAGCAACTGGCGACTCTGACACTGAGCTTGGCTGTGGCCATTACCCAGAATCCTCCCGCTCTTCTTGAGAAGCAATTACAATTTCACAGGTTGGAATTAAAATTCCTTGCAGTATGCAGGAGAGTAACTGAAACTGTCAAAGTGATTTCAAGCTGCTAATCTCTCCCTGCTCCAAGAGTGAAAATAGAGCCCCTCTTACCCAGGCACAGATCTGACAACTTAAAAACTCCAGCCTTCCACTACGTTTAAATACATATGGAGAGTGGCGTGATCTGCTCACGGAGGAGATCTGCAAAGATGTTATGTCTATGAACATTTGTGTGTTATTAACAAGTCTATCTTTTTTAACTTTAAGACGTGTGTAACTTCAGGGACTAAGACAAATATAAAAGAAGTCTTATGCAAGAGCTCTGACAATTTGGAGGAATGAGTAGGCATGTGCCTGTTTGTATGAGGCTTATTAAAATCTTTATTTATGTCTTCTCGAACATGTATTTTTTTGCTATAAAAATTGCTTGCAACTTTCCCAGATTTTATTTTCACAATTTTATATCCCACATTATATTTTGTGTGCACTGTGGTTGATTGTATAGATAGAAACAAAGAACGTTTAGAAATGAAAAAGCAGAGGAGAAAAATGAGGGGCTGTAAAATTAGGGTGCATAATGAAAAATATTTGTGCAAAAGCTGCAAAGCTAGATTGGTCTAGGAGACATGGACCACAGAATTAGGAATTGGCTGCAAAATACCATTTGAGTTGTTCACAGGCAGGGTTCATCCACTGGATAATTAAAATCAGAGTCATTGCTGGAAAGTGTTTGTGCAAATATCATTAAATGTCTTTTAGTTTCATATTTGATTCATGCATGCTCTTAACATTCAAGTGAATGCTTTTTTTCTTTAAATGAAGGTTCTTCAGTCAGTGGATGAGAGATGAATTATGAATAATCTATTTTCATTTTAAAGAAGCACAATACCAAAAAAATGATTTAAAAAAAGAATAAAAAATCATGTGACTGCAACTGCTGGTATCCCAGAGTCCCCACTTGGGAAATTGTGGTTATGGACTTGGATCATTAATGCTGTCCAATCATGTCCCATGAATGGAGAAAGAGTAATATTTGCATATCCTTTCAACAATCAATATTTTGTAAATATTTAGCAATTATAGCCATTCTTCTTAAAAAGTGGCCTTAACATGATGTTTTATAGAGGACAATCTGCCCTGAATGGTTTGCTTAATGCTGATTGTAGGTAATGGGGTGAATTTCTGTGTTGGTGACCAGAGTGTGATGTAAATTTGTGCCTTCGACTTGCATGCTTTAAATGTCCCATCTGTCTTTGAGTGCCAAAACAGGATAGTTGTGCTTAAGTGAGCATAAAATACTGTCTCTACTCTCTTCCTGGGTGGTATTTGTGGGGAGTGGAGTACAAATGTTAGTTGGCAGTGGATTACAGATTACAGGAGAAGCTTGGAGATGATAAAGCACAGCAAAAAAGAGCCATGATTGTTTGGCACATAGTGAGAGTTGGGGATGCGAGAGAAATTAATGTGATGAAATCATGACATGATGGGAAATTTGACTTCTCATGGTTAGGATATCATTATAGTATAATCTGAAAAATAAAACTTTAATGGTGCTTGGAAGGCTTTGCTGCACAGACACCCTTTCCAAGTGCTCGTAACCTGGGTTCCTGTGCTGTGTTGGAGCAGTCTGTCCCCCCACATGGGTACCACAACCAGAGAAAGGCTGCCCAGCTCACCCAGCCTCTGGCTGTGAGCTGGGCACACACAGTTTCATGAAGGAGGGCATCCCAGCTCCGTCCACTCTCACCCTGCTTGTCAGTGCCTTACATTTCTTGCTGCTTGGTAGGGGAAATGGGTAAACTCTGGCCGGCTAAGAAACCTGCTCAGTCCAGTGGCATGCAGTAAATAATGCACGCACCTTAGTGCTTGCAAGCTTCTGCTTTTTGTTTGGGTTTCAAGTACATCCATTCCACTGTGAGCTTGCATGCTCTCTTACCCTTTCTTCCAGCTACTTCATCCAGGCTATCAGCACCTCGTTTTGTTTCACGGAAGATGACATGTCTTCTGAAGGGTAAGCATTAGTCTGAGCAAGGTGGCTTCTTCCCTGAAAGCAAGAATGCTGCTTCTCCAGTGCAGGTCATTTGCCAGGGGTATCAGTGCTAGGAATCCATTGTGTTGCAGTGTCTGTCCTTCAGCTGTGTGGTGTCTGTCTGCCAGAGCCTTTGGGTTATGTCAGAAACTCTCATTTGCTAATAAGCAGGATTAAAAGGCCTCTTCTGCTCTGCTGTATTCGTTTTGAACTTGCAAAGCCCATAAATGCTGTAATTCAGAGTGAGAGATAAAACACATCATTGATGTCAGCTGAACATGTTAAATCTGATATCCACTAGTGGCTTTATGAGCTATAAAAGTCAATATCTAGAAATCACTGACTACAAGAAGACTACAAGAGATTACAAAGGGCTATGTGTGACATGGGTGTTAGCATGAGACTGCAGGAGGAAACAAGAGCAAGTAACCAAGTCAGCTGTACAGATAACCAGTGGCAGAGAGAAAGATGTTCACACACAAGGGACAGCTTAATCTCCAAGTATTATGGTAATATTAAGGAAATTTAGAAAAGACAGATAGCAGCTTGGATGTGCTGCAGCAGCATTAATTTGCTTCTGTCCTGCTTGGATTGTTTAGTAGGTGAAAAGGGCAATCTGAATGACATTCTCCAGCAGAAGGATAAAAAAGAGCCTAACAGCAGATACAAGCTTTGGATCTGTGAGAAGGAATTACTTAGAACAAATCTGAACCTCCTGCACTTCCATAGCTCCTCCCTATGCTGCTTGGAAGAGACACCTTGTTTTGATTTGGTTTTATTTGGCATTTTTTTCTGGAAACACATATTCGAGTTCCTGAACCTTTTTTTATTTTATCTGACTGAAATAATACTGAAAAAAATCACTCACTTACGCTTCTGGTTTTAAAAGCAGACTTGTTAGCATTTTTTTTGCGTGCCCTGTGAGCCTGCATCCACCAGCAACTTACTTGTAGGACAAGTAGGATTAATTTTTATATTGATTTGAACCTAAACCGGAAGTCTTCTGTTGGTTTGTGGAGTACTACCAGGGTATCAAGAAAATTAAGCCTAGCTGGCAACCAATTTAATATATTTACTCTCTCTACAGATTTGCCAGTATTACATACTAAAAATTATTGAAGTTAACTAATCTAAATCCACTAATGAATTTCAGTTTCTACCAACTTATAGTGTCATTAAAGTCAGACACACAGCTTATTTGATAGCCTTGCCCCAGCATATATCTGCTGTAAGAATTACTGCTGCAGGACAGTATTATACATTGCTTTCACCACATGCTCCACAACATCTGCAAGAAGAAAAACAAATGATAAGCAGCAGATAAGAGGCAGTTCCTAGACTTTGTAAAGAAGCGGCTGTCTTGAGCCTTAACACAAATACTCATGAAAGGATATGGTAAATTGTAGGGTCTGAGTTCAGAAAATTCCAGTATTAGAAGTTTTCATGCCATGACAGAAGGATGGAGGACTTCTTCCTGACAGTCATCTACCACTGTAGAGGTAGATGAGCCTTATATATATACACATTGTATGTAAAACAGCAGCAGAGCTTCCAGGGCCAGTCCTTTGTTTCCTTTGTTTCTTTCCATAGTCTTTGAAAGCCATTTACTTACCATGTGTCCTGCAGGACCCTTGTATTTCTGATGTCCTTTAATGAGCTCAGAAGCTCTTGTGAGTGCATTCTGCAGAGATCCAGGATTACAGCTCCGGCTCTCTGAATCACGGCAGGCAGAATGAGCTATTCAGGCCTTTCACATCAAAGTTGTTGTCATAAGAGGGTTCAATAGTATATTTCCTGTTCTTGCTGCAGACACTGCTGCAGAAGTTGAGTCATCAGCATATAAATACTTTCTTGGCCTCAGAAGATCTGATTTTTTTGTGTGTGTTGATTGGCTGCCCATTTCATTTCTCTTTCCACACTTATTGACTCATCTAAGAATAATGAAATTGGGTTGCTGCCAATCATACTTCATATTGCTTCAAATGTAGGAATGCTAAGGCAATTCATAAATGCTATCTTATCTGCCAGGAAATCCATGAAACCAAATTTCAAGTCATTCCCATTCACAGCAGTAGCTTGAGCAAAAGATCTGGAATAGTTTTGGTAATAAAATCTGGTCCCGTGGAAAGTCTTGTGCTGTGCTCTCTTATCATGTGCTTGTAAGTAGAGAAGTTAAACAAAAGTCTGCTTCGTGGAGAGAACAGGTTTTATTCTGTTTTCTTGAAATGTTTATCAATCTGTCCAAACTCACTTGACAGGTAGAATTGACAGGGTCTTCTTGCTTTAAAAAAATGACAGTTCACTAACTAGTCTGATTTTCTGATTGTCAGAGTTCAGTTATCTAGACATGCTATTCGTCTTTCAGGCAGTAGGAACAAGCTGGTGTGATGGCCGAAGAAAGCATAAAACTTCTCTTTTCTTAGACACTTCATAGTTGGTTGGAAAGCAAAAGTTTTGGCCTTATGGAAGAGGAATGCTATAGACAGTTCTTTCCATATCTTGTAATTGTCAATATGGGACAAATTTTAAATAAAAAGAAGATCTAAGCAAAGGAAGAATTTTAAATAAATTACTCTATTCTAGTGTGCCGTATGGTTTTCAGTTAAGCTACACCTGAAGAGTTACACCCGTGAGAAGTCTAATTATGGTATTTTGCATACTTTTTTTTTCTTTTTTTAATGTTATGTTTCCTCCTAGTTCTTAGCAGATTAAACATTTTCATTTCAAAATAGAATGCCTCCAACTACACGGTACTCTTACAAAAACAAATTCTGTGTCTCAGTAGTTCCTATAGGCTGAAACTAATTTCCCAGAAAGGAGGATCAATGTGGCAGCTTCAGGAAGTGAGTACGGTGGCCCAGTGAGATTTATGACTAAGGATGCTGCCTTTCTGTCTCACATCCTTCTATTGACAGCTCTTTCTTGCACCAGCAGTGCTGCCATGAGACTGCCTGAAGGGAAGTTTGGGTAGTTCATCTGACTGAAACTGTGTTTTGGTGGGGTTCATTTTGGGATGGCTCATGTTGCTGTGAACATCTTTGCAAGGGCTGATTTATGTCTCCTTGAGCTGCCAGAGAGGATTTTGTGAGTCTTACCAGCTGAAGTGCCTCTTGCTGGTAGAGTTTTGGAAAGGTCCTTACTCCACCTCTCTATTTCCATTCCTAAGTTGCAGAGGCATGCCACTGACACGCAAATGCGTAACTGGAAATGCATCACTATTGTGCAAGCAAGCACTGTGGAGCAGAACCATAAACTTGTTGTTTGAAGAGACCTCCACACAGCTTTGAAGCTGTAAGGTGAGGTGTGCTTGGGAATTGCAGAGCCAAAGTCATGGCCCATAGAGCAGGCAGGATGTTGCTAAACTATAGGGTTTACTGCAGTGATCTTTTCTGATCAGCTCAGGATTAGTGGAACATAAAGGACATATAAAGTTGCTGTCAACCTGTCCTCTCCCTTAGGCCAGTAACTCCTTTTTGATATATAGAGGTACATACCTAATAGAACTTCCCTTCCCTTCCCTTCCCTTCCCTTCCCTTCCCTTCCCTTCCCTTCCCTTCCCTTCCCTTCCCTTCCCTTCCCTTCCCTTCCCTTCCCTTCCCTTCCCTTCCCTTCCCTTCCCTTCCCTTCCCTTCCCTTCCCTTCCCTTCCCTTCCCTTCCCTTCCCTTCCCTTCCCTTCCCTTCCCTTCCCTTCCCTTCCCTTCCCTTCCCTTCCCTTCCCTTCCCTTCCCTTCCCTTCCCTTCCCTTCCCTTCCCATCCCATTCCATTTCATTCCCATCCCATTCCATTTCATTCCATTTTAAAATGAGAATTCAGTTTGCTGGTGGGCTCCAGGAAGTGCTGTACATGTGGATAGAACATGCTTCATCTTTCATGACTCCCAATCTGTCTCTTTTGTTAACCATAGAAATCAGTTTAAAAAACAGCTGGCATGAGAGTGGGTGGTTTTAGTTGTTTATGGTATTGGAGATTCTTTTCTCTTGTTGCTTACTTTCCTGATGCACAGGCTGCTAAATTTCTATTTGTTAAGGAAGTTCAAAGGAGGAAGAAGTTCTGCGTCATTTCAGTTTGCCTTCGTGCTTAGATCTGGTCAGATCCAGCCAAACTCTGGGCAGTCAGCAATGTGAGCAAACATAAAACAGATATCTAGAAAAGGACTGGGAGCTTTAAAGTCACATTAAGGGTTTGTTATAAACTTCTGCTTTGAAGACTTGCAATATGACACATGAAAAAAATGTTAACTTCCATTAAGGGCTCTCATGAGATCTGTTACCAAATGTTAGCAAAAATTCAGCAGAACATTTCAAGGGGTACCATCCAGAAGTTCCTATCATGCATTTGATGAAAAGATCATTAAATAGCCTAATTAGTGTAAAGGAGAAAACACTGTACTTGCACCAGATTGAAATTAAATGCAAATTTGTTTTTTGTGAGCATGTAGGAAAACAATGACTTTTGTGAAAGCTCTTTGGAAATATGTGAGAACAAAAATGGTCTTTGCTTGACAGTCTGTCCAGTGCTCCCAAATCATGTGGAAAGCAAATGACTAGATGTTTACATTGTGAAACACCAGGAAAAAACAGCAGTTTATAATCAGTATTCTTAATGGAGTACTGTGGGCATCCTGGTATTTCTAACAATACTTTTTTTTGCAAGTCTTTCCCCTGGATTGGCTTGCATTTACTAAAGAGTATATACACTGCCTGTACATGTATTCTGATCTACTTTTGTCTTTCTCCGGTTCATTCTGTAGCCAGTGGCTTGAGAAGGGTTGTGTGAGTTTAGAAAGAGGAAAGTAAGGTTTAAGCATCAGCACCGTGTCTTTTTCCAAAGGCTCTCAAATTCAGTCGTTTGAAACAAATGCCCTGTTTGGGGCCAGCTGAGGGAGAGAGCTGTCTCCCCTGCCCAGGCCTGCTTGCAAGACAAATGGCTCCATTGTTTCCGTGGTGTGCAAATATCACCGGTCCTGGGAGGTCAGGATTGCACACACGCTGAGTGGATTCTTAAACGACTTGGATGAAATACACACAGAAGATTTCCAAGATAAGGAGTCGGTAATGGTAAGACTTATGTACTCTCTTACTGTGTTTTGGTGGTACAGTAAAAACGCAAAGCACTGAGTTGTGTAAACGTACTCATTCTGGTGGATCAAAATATGTCAAGCTGCTTTGTACCAGTAGGCTTGGTGCCAGATAAGGTATCATTTTCCCCTCCACAGCCAGCCTGAAAACCTGAGGCTGCCATAAGCCTTCTGTCTTTTACAGAAATGCAGTTATGTGCTGGTGCCCACTGCTCTCCGTGTGTGCTGTGGTGACCTGGAGTTTTGTGGGGGTGCAGGTGCAGGCTGGGGAGCAGCACATCTCCGAGGCTGGGATGGGCTCTGGAGGCTTTCCAGAGTACTCTACACCTCTGCAGGAGTCTGGGCCTAGGGTGAGGCTGAAGGTAAGCTGTGGAGGAGCATATGGATTTTCAATTTTAGTGCTATAAAGATGATTTTTATTTCCATTTTACAAACAGGACAGGCATAAGGGCTTATCTAGCAGTCAGCAGGCTGATATGAAAAGGCACAGTGGTGCTAGTGAGCTGGTGATCTTTGCTTTGGCTGTTGCTGGTGGTGTTCTTCATTAGGCTGAAACAGTTCCTAACAGAAGATCAATGGTTACGGAATTTTGGCAGACTTCTAAGTTACTTACATGCCAAATAGAAAATGAAGACTCTTCCTGATGTATTTTATATCACTGCCTGTTGCTCTGACCACGTACTTTGTGGTACAGCTCTGTGCTGTCCTCGAATTACACAAATGGCTTCTGCTGTGTATTGTCCTTCATAATTAGCAGTCCTAGAACTGGAGCAAAACCACGCTAAGAAGTTTGGCATCTTAAAATGCCATGTAATCGCCTACGATTTTGGAAGGACAGTCTCCACCTCTCGTCCCCCACCCTGAGCTTTAGGAGGAGAAGTACTTCTCTCTGTTGTCCTGCATCTTTTGCAGTGGAAATTCCCCCTTCAGTTGTGTCTACTAGAAATGGCACTTTACCAAATATTGACCATTATTGACTTTTATATTGCAGACAATGAAAAATCACTTACAGACTACATTGTTATGGTGGTTGTTTGGTATCTACGTAAAACACAGTTGGATGAGTTCTAGTGACATCTCAGTGTCTGCACGCAGCCTGAGACTCTACAGAAAGCAGTTGTGGTAGGAGATTGTTGTCAGAATGAGACAGTCCTGATGACAGGAGTGAGTGGGCTCTTTTAATTCCACTGCAGCAAAGTGGTTTTGAGGACCTGCTTCCCCCTTATTCAGAATAGAATTTATCTGACTCAAGGATTGCTACATTGACTGCAATCCTGGGGTAGATGGATAGCACCAGAATGGTATACAGAGTTAAATTTATCTATATTTAATTTATCTATATTTAGATATATTTATATCTAATTTATCTATATTTTCAGATACATCTGCTGATCTTGTATTTCTTTAGCCCACCAGAAAGGGCATATTTTCATAATTATTTTTTGCAGATGTGCATTAGAGTATAGAATTCTTTCTAATGCATATTTGAGTGAAAGATTAAATCCTTCTCTCCCTATAATTTTATCACTGCTGTTGTTTTAATTTATAAGGTCACTGCAGACAGAAATTTTTTTCTAAGGTGGGCCAGAAATGGCCTTTTCTTAAGGGCTTGGAGGAAGGGGAAAAGCAATTGATGTAAGAGAATGATTTTCATTCCAGTAATGTTGATTCCTTTGGCTCCTAAGAAGAGCTTATTTCTTTGTTTACTTGGAAAGAATGAATATCAACACATAAATAATCAGCTGGGAACTAAATTTCCAGGAGGAAGAATTTTCCTAGTCACTTTTCTCTTAATTCTTTTAAAATTGATGTAACTCACAGCCTTATGATGATCACATTACTTTCCCTTAGGAGTAAACACAGACAAAAGTGTCTGCTTAGTTTCCAAACTAGAGGAGTGTTGTTGCCCCAGGTACTCAAATTCCTATAGAAAAAAGCTTTCTATAGCTCTTGTAGTTGTACATACTGAATGTACCAGTGTACCTGGGGAGTTCCATGCCAACTTTTGCCAAGTACCATGAACTCTTCTTCAAAAAGACATGGAAAAACAATTTACTGAACAAGCCTCCCAAAAGTGCTTTTTTTTCAGATAGTCTTTCACCTAGCTAAAGTACAGAGGCCTGATGTGCTATAGCTGGAAGAAACCACCACATCGTACAATTTCTGAACAGTTTTTGCCCTTCTTTTCACTCTTGGAAAGATATGTAACCCAGCAGAACAACAGGGTTGACCCTTTTTTCAAACCCCATTGCACTGCAACACTGAAACTTCCTTCTGGAAAATCCTCTTGGGCAAATACATTGCAATCCCACTTTTCAGAATTTGCAAAACCTAATGTATTTAACTTGTTAACGGCATCCAACAGAATCTGAGGTCCCAGGGACAATCACTGTCCTTCACAGCTCAGGGATTTTGTAGCACTCAACAGCAGTAAGAGATTTGTCCAGGAGGAAGGCCGGGGCTGCTGGTCGTGGACTATCTGCAGCGCTATCTCTTTCAGCAATATAACTTTGTTTTTAATGCTATATTGGGAAGTGTGTTGCTTACAGTATGCATAAGTCCTCAAATGCTTTTATCAAGTATCTCAGATGTTCCAGATTGCAAGCTTGGGGTACGTACTTCTCTTGGCTTGTTTCTTTATCATGGTTTCATAACACTGGAAATAGATAGAAAAACAGATTCATCTTCCTCAAACTGCTTGATGTGAGAAAATTACACTTCTAGATTATGCCATTATAAAAGGTTGCTGTGACCCAGAGATGTACTACTTAGCTTATCATTTTCCAAGTTTAAAAGAATTAGCTGCCAGCAACAGAAATTTACTTTCTGCTTGCTTTTAAAGCATTTTGCAGAATGCAGTACTGCTGGGTGTCAAGAGACTTTGGATGCTACACAGGAACACTTAAATAAATACAAGTAACCAGTCATTACACTGGCTTCCAGATATTTACAGTAATAGTGCCAAAATCCCTCCTTCAGACATTGGACTTCTATAACTTAATGAAGCAGGAGGTGCCAAGAATTTAGTAACTTAGAGGATAAGAAGTTGGAGACAGAAGCTGCAAAGGAACCAAGCCTTAAAATCATACCTTGAATGCACTTGGGGCATTTGGGGGTGAGGTGGAGTTATTGTCTGTGCAGAATACCTGAACAGAATTGCTAAGTTTTGAATCAGCAGAGCACTACCAGCTTTACCACTGAGGAATGTATTTTCTACCCAGACTGAGTCACATGGAAAACCAACTTTAGTTTTGTAATAAGAATTGTATGTAATTTAAAAAAAAGGCAAAAAAAAGGCAAAAAGAAAAGAAAAAAAAAAAAAAAAAAAAAGGATCTCAGTAGATCCTCCTGAGTTGTGTTTTCATAATGGGAAAATATTGGTCCTTTCTAGTGGTACTTGAAATTGGCCAGAATCTCTTGTTCAGCTGGACAAGAGACATAGTTCAGGACAGACATCTTTGAGGATGATTAGGCTAAAGAGAGTTTTTGGAAGGTGTGCAGTTGTCTGAGTTACCAGTAAACCAAATGTTCAATGCTAGCATGAAATCTCACTGCCAGAACTGTGCTGGAATGTTCCATTTTTAATTACTATTTAATTATAATTTTTTAAAAAATCTGGCCTTAGACTTCAGCTTGCTCAGTGGGGCAGCAGAGGTTGAGGCCTACGCAGGGAGAACTGGTATGATACTTTTCCCCCCATTGTTTTGAGCTTTGTGTTCATTTGCATGTGACATTACAAAGAATGAGCACAGAATACTGCCAAGTCATGACTGTAACAAATCTGCACCTACTTGCACATAAAGTGGTCAGAAGTCCAACTCAGGAATATTTACTCCCTGCAGCCTGTCAGCAGTCTGGCAAAAATACGAGTACACACCCTTACCCAGAATAGTGCTAAGGCCTCATTCATGTTTAGCTGAACCTACTTTGGAAAGGGAAATACCTTGTGACATTCTTCAGCGGCCTCTATGGACAAATAAATAAAAGATTTAATGGAGCCTTCACAGTAGGGTATTGGCAACTGAGAAGGACCCTGAGGACTGGGTTGTATAAATTAGCCAGAACTGGGATATTTTCAGAGCTCCATAAGGGATGAGGAAGAAGCCTTTCATCCACCCAGGTTCCTGGGGCTCTGAGGGAAAAATCCCTGCACCACGTTTAGCGCAGGGAACAACCCTTTCTCATGAGTGTTTCGAGGCTGTGTGTGCATCTTACAGTCTGGGCTTGTTCCATCAAATACATTCCTCTGAACTGGACCCTGGATGGTAACAGCTCCGGTTGTGCCAGCCGGTAATTAATGATGATAAACGTGCAAATTCTCTATTGCCTCAACAGGCTCTGTAGAGCCAAAAGGATGCATGTGGCTAAAAAATATTCTGATTAAAGGTCTGCAGTAGTAATGAGCACAACAGCACTATTCCACACTGAGTCACTGAGAGCTGTGCTGTCAATTACCTGTGGATTAAGGACCAATGCGATTTGAGCTAGATCCCTTATGACCTGAGTGGAAAGCCCCAAAGGGTTTTGTGACACTGCCTCTTACAAATGCTCCATGACAGATCTGTTTTCAATTCTTATTCTTTCTCTTTTTTTTATTTTAAATTTTTTGAAAGAAGGTCAGACTTCAAAGTGACAGCCTAACTTGTTATTTATATGCTTACAGTACATATCCTATGACTTTTTTTTCTTGTCCCATCCATTAGCCTTCACTGTTGTTTCTGCACCTGGATGCTGGAGGGAAGGAGGTGGGACAGGATGAGGGGGAAACCGATGATACATGCCAGAAGGAAATGTAATTGTGGTGGTAAGAAGTTTTATAAATTTGGAGAAAAAATGCTTTCCCTCACAATTTTCCAACCTCTTTTGGCTTTCTTGTTAGCCTTTCAGTGTTATTTGTGTGTGAGCATTGTTATTTGTGTGTGTGTGTGTGTGCACATATTAAGCACATTCCTTATATGTAAAGAGGAATGTTCTTCACTTCAGCGCACCAAAGAGAACTCAGCACTACTTTGTCAACATAAATAAACTATTAGACTATCCACAACTGACATCTTTGAGGTTATCTTCTGTAGCCAGAATAAATTTCTCTTCAACAGTACAGATGGATACTAGGAAAGCCAGCAGATGCGTTGTAGTTAATCAGACAGAGACTCAGCAGGGTAACTAAAATCTCTGCTAGAATTCATATCCCTTCATGGAGTTTAATTAAAGAGCTTTGTGTGCATCCTTTTGTTTTATCTGTTGCCAGTGTTTTGTCTCCTATTGTGGCAGTTCCTTCAAATAACCATCAATTTGCTGTGATAATCTACTGAGGAGAATGAGCAGCACTGTTTAATCACATAAATATGATAATGAGCTTTGGCTGTCAAAGAGTTAAGGAGCTGCTGCTGGCCACTGGAATACAAAAGAGCTGGTGCCAAAGGGGCCCCTGGAAGTCTGTGGCCCTTCAGACTTCATTGCTGAGCAGCAGTAACTGGCTTGAGCAAGCAGCAGGCCAGCAGAGCTTCCTTTGGGGAGAGAGAACTGAATTATTGAGCAGCCTCCTAACAGCAGGACACAGGACAGGCATGGACAGATTTCTCTTTCACACCCCAGCAAAACTACAAGGCAATCCAGAGAGAGGGCTCTTGTCCTACATAAGCACAATGCCTTTGGCATTTCTGCCTCATCCTCATGGCAGAAATTGGACTTTGGGCATAACTTGGTGTCATTTGGTGTCATTTTGCTGCAGGAGGTAGCAGGAGAACTTGGGGGAGTGGGGTTCTAACTGCTGGGGAAACACGAGCCAAGGTGCAGGTAGCACAAGTGCTTGTGTTCTACCCAAGAGTAGTGTGGATCCAAGTTTATAAAGAGGTAACCCTTCTAAGAGATAAAACCTTTCTGTTCTAAGAACTTTTATCCAATTCTCTTCTTTTTTTCTTTTTTATTTTTCACCAAGAGGTGAACAAAATCTTGTGCAACCTCTATATTTGGCATCCAAACTATTTACTCAAAGAAGCTGTTATTTTCCTCTTTCTGTTTTCTCTAGCTGAGAACATGCTGCAGTGAGCATGGGGTGTGGAACTTTGTAAAACAGGAACAGCACTGGATCTGAGGAGGAGAAATTGCTGGAAGCCCTATTTCTCAAAGCAGAGAACCAAGAATTCAGTTTAATATTATGTGACTGACTTACCATGTGCTTGGCATCCAAATTAATCACAGCACTAATGAATTCCTGAGCTGTAGAGTGCCTGCAGGGGCCTCCAAGGCAGGTATCCAGACATGGAGCTCCTTGGCTGGAACACGTACAGTGGAGGTGGCAAAACCTCACCCAGAACCAGGGCTGTCTCTGAAGGCAGAGAGATGTGACAGGGCCTGCCTTCCTTCTCTCAGCTCATGGCTTGGTCACCCTGCTGTGGGGAGCCAAGGACTCCAGCACAGTGGAGATAGGCAGGGGCATGGCCTGTGGCAGAGCAATCTTGTTACAAGTGTGCCATGAACAGGGCTGTGATAGTGCCACTTTGGACTGACACTCCTGTGCCACTAAACCATGGAATGGGGGAAACACTTTGAGGAAAGCTCTGGTTGTGTTGGTTGTATGTAAGGAACACTGGCAAGGGAAGTGTTAGTGCTGAGCAGGTAAGAGATGCAGCTTTGCCCTTAATGCAGTGTTCATCCTACAGGACACTGTCCTATGTGTTGGTATGTCTGCAGCAGAAAAGGACTGCTGGGAGAGATACAGTTTTAAACAGCGGGTTAAGGTAAATGTACATTAGGAGCATTTTACAGGTGTGGGACTACAATTGCACTATACAGGTAAAGCATTTTTATTGTTGCTGACAGCTTTTTAGGCACTGGTCCCTTGGACCAGGTTGTATGTATGTGTTTCTGAAAATTTCTCACAAGAGCAAGTGAGCACAGGTGCCACCTTCCTTCCTACCTTTGCCTACCTTCCACACCTCTCCTCTGCAACTGTTTGCACACTGTCCACAACACGGTCATTGACCGGCTTTGTTGCCCCTCCAGGTGCCACTATCTCTGCTCTTATATGATACTCTCCACCCTTATCCTTCTTTGTTCCCTGTGGGCACTGAACCCACTTTCAGTGTACGATGCTGTACAGCCCCAGAGCCACAGAACTCCTTTGACTCTGTTGTGTTCCAGGGGCAAGCCACAGCAAAGCCTGTATGACCAAGGCACGCTGTCTTTTTTTTGCATGAAGAGTGCCATGCACCTTCCTCATTAGGAAAGATGTGAATCTGAATCACCTCCTCCTCTTTTAAGCTCACTCTTTTTGACATCCCTTTCATTTATAGCTCAGTCTCCTAACTTCATTCTACATGCCATCTATGCAATAGATCCTTTTCTCTCTACCCAGACAACTACAACTTTGCTGTTACAACTTCAGCTCTTGTTATCTTATGGATCAATCATTGTACTCATCCTGTCATAAATGTGACAGATGTACCGTATCAATCCCCAGTGCTCCTGCAAAGATAACTTTCCCAACGCTTAAGTTTAACCATGTTGTCTGTTCTCTGTGCTTTCCCACTGCCTTGCTCTTGAAACTTAAGGTACTTGTTATTACTTCAAGGCTTATCATGACCTGTCTTCCCTCTACCTATAATCACCTCCTCAGCATTGAAGTGTTCACTTCCACCTCCATTAGAACATAGTCCTTGTCTTCCTTGAGCACTTGTTCCATTTATAAACGTTTTCCATACTCAGAAGGAGCATCCTGTGGAGCTCTACAAAGCAACTTCTTTTGGCGCTTAGCATCCAATCATAAGGCTCTTCCTTTCCACATTGCCTCTTAAAAGGCTTTCTGGCTGACATTTCCTTATTTTTCTCTGTTCCCTGGCCATGCTGTCCTACTATTTTATGCACAGGACATGAATGCTTTGGGATTGGGACTGTCACACTGTTCTGCCCAGGTACAGCACATAGCAGAAGGGGAACGTGGTGTGTGGAAAGGCTCCTACAACATGTGGTAGTAAATCCTTGTGCAGCAGGAGTGCAACTGCAAAAGCAAAGTGTTATAAATGTAATGACACAATAAAGTTGTCACTCTCCTCCTGGTGAAATAAGCAATCCAGAAGAAAAGCAGATTTGCTGGTATCTTTACATCCACACTTGGCTCGTCCACAGTCAGAAGAGGTTCCATCTCTTCCAACTCCTACCTGGCTGATGGGAAAGGGTGGTGCAAGCACGCCTTTGTCTCTTGCAGCACAGATTCATCAACTTATCTCAAACTGCTTTTTTGGTGGCTCAGACTGGCAGGGCTGGGTGTGCACTGCTGCAGGCTGGGGGGCACATGTGGGCCTGCTGGGGTGCCTTTGGGGCAGTAAATCCTAGCAGTGGGTTGGTGGCAAACAGCCGGGGTGTGGGAGAGGAGGAGCAGCTGGCATGTCTTCAGCCCTCACAGCTGCATGCGGTGTGTATCTACAGCACCACTGTACTTGCTGGCACTTCACAGAAACCTGTCCTTTCCTTTTGCAGAGACTCGGGAAAACATTGCTGTCTTTCTTTAGGAGCTGAAATCCTTCATTATCCATGGAGTTTGACTAGTGTCGCATTGAAATGAACTTCAAAGCAAATTCACTTCGAAACTGCTAGAGACTTCGTGTTTGCTTGGTTTTGATACAAAACATGAAAACCACCTCAGGCTAGCTGGCAGTGCTTGTGACGAGCAAATCTTTTGGTGAAACAAGAGAGGGCTTCCAGTTACTAATGAAATCCTCCCTTCCCCACCCCCAATCCAGTGGGCATTTACATGGTTTTCTTGTGAACATTTCATGCAGCTTTGAAAATCAAATGCTTCCTTACAGGAAATGTTTTTTCTCTGTTGTGCATCTCTTGTGGCCAGCTGCCAAGAGATCCTGATCCGACACCCAGCTGTGCTTCTATGACTGGCTTTTGTGACCGTGGAAAATCTTTTTTTTTTTTTTTTTTCTCTTTTTTTCTCCCCTCCCCACTTCTGCCTCCTCCACATTCTTCTCTTTTAAATACATATAAACAAGTTGGAAATCAGAGCCTGTATGTTCTTTGCAGCCATACTGGACAGAAATGCAATAGTGAAAGATTAGGATCTTGCAATCTTAAAAAGCCTCTGAGAAATAAAACAGAAAACTTTTTGTTAGTCTGACAAAAATTTGTTTTTATTCCCATTGTAAGAACCATGCCAAATTTCAATGCAAGTTAAAAGTAAGTGACAAAAGGTTCATCCCATATCAAGTTTTGTTACGTGGGGGAGGAGATAAAGCTCATGCAAAGAAAATGCAAGAAATCAGTTTCCTTTTCTGGAAAACACATTTTGCTGGTGTGTACCCTTCTATGCTGTTTTTAGGCATCCTGAAGTAACAAGGCTGCACAAGCAATCCATGTTAGCTTCATTTTGACTTTAATAATGAGGTAACTTCACATGAGCAAATGTGTGAAAATGCTGAAGGATGCCCTGCTTTACACTTATGCAGCTGTAAAGTGTTGCAGTTATAAATATAAAAAAACCAGAGAGGAAGGGGGCATGGGGAGCAGGAGCAGGCCTGGCAAAAAAAGCCAGCCAAACAGCCCTTCATTTACATTCTTAAAACAAGGCCACATCAAACTAACAAACAGAAAGACATTATGAAATAATGTCCAACAGGAACACTTCATGACTACACTTCATGTTGAAGTGGTTGCAGAGCCTGTCCTTGGCCAGTCTTGTGTGCACGTGGTGTCCCAAGTGGGGCATCACACCAGCGCTCAGCAGTGGAGGCTTTGGGTGGTGTTCAGGTACCTACCAGGAGAAATCCACTTGGCCTTCACGGAGGGGCCAAATTCCAAACCAGGAATTTGGCTGATATGTAGAATAAATGCCTGTTTTGGCCTGGGAAACAGATGCTGTCCTAAATATAGAAGAAACACAATGCTCTATTTTCAAAAATAACTTGGATATGATGGTATCTTTCTTAAGAGAATCACACAAAAATGGCATTAAAAATAAATATTTTTCCTTTTGATTTGTCATTATCATGATTTGGAATATTTAAGATTTGTGCTTCCAGTTTCTCCTCATCGCTGGCAGTGGATTTGATGTATGTTTCTTTTCTTGTTAGTGAAAGTTGAGGTTTTCTCTGACTGTGAATCTGGGTTAAGTATTTCCTGGTTTCTCAGTCTAGCTCTCCAGTCTGTTAGCTGGCCTGGAAACGTAGTTTGTGGTTCAATTTCAGATTTCAAAAAATAATGTTTAAAAGAATATCCCCTTTTTTCATGAAGATTTACTTTATTTTTTCATACCCATTCTTCACTGTAGTGAGTAAAATGTTCCAAATGGGACTGTATGACTGCCCCATGCTCCAGTAATACCCTTTGATGATCATAAGGGATAAATAAAAGATCGTTCTTAGCAGGCCGATGATATTGGAGTCTTCAAAATGTATTTGTACAGCCTGCCTCTTTGTGCTCAGGAGGACTGTGGAATAGTCCTTCTCAAAGGCACAGCATCTGCCAGAGGTGTGGAACAATTCTGCACCAACCTCCAGTTATTGTGTGAACTGTGGAACAAATTTGTGAGGGGGGAACTCTTGCTTGTAACTGTGCAATTTTCTAAATTAAGGAAAAAACCTGTCTCAGCCTCAGAACAGTGTGTTCATTGACCTCTAATTCAATCAGTCTCACAGTTGAAGAACATACTAACTATAATTTCTCCTTTCTGTTATGGGTTAATATTTCCTTTTATCATTCTTCTCAACTACTGGAACTTGGTTAAAATAAATAGAAGTAGAAAATAAATCAGTGTTTCAGAAAGGGCTCTACGGAAAATTCAGAAAGTCTTTAAAAGACAAAAAGAAGGAGGTACTCTGTGCACTGAGAAGTTGCACTTCCCAATTGGGAAGGCTGCTATGGCAACCTCAATGCGCAGTTTAGAGATGTCCTCGACTGGTCTGGTGGTGAGTGGTCATTTTTAACGCACTCTGTTGTCCTCACCTGTGGCCTTCAGGGCACATCAGCTGCAAGATTGGCAGACTCTTCACTTGCTCTGTTCAGTCTGCATGGTTGGGTAGCAAACCTGTGTTTGCCACTCCCATCATTTTGATCAATAAAAATGTTGTGGTACTTCATGGTGGTCGGGGAAGCTTGGGCTGCCTTTGCCACTGCAGTTCTGCTGGGTTTTATGCTGGGGCTCTTGCGGTTCTATCCCTAATTCCCAGAAAACTCTACAAAATTTGTTTTAACAAGGTGACTGAGCTTTCTAAGCCGCAAACCAGAGATATCCCCATTTCCTTGAATCTCAGCACTCATGGGTGTTTGTATGGGGACAGAAGTGCTTCAGCCTGGAAAGAGCTTGGGAATTTGCATAGCTGGGATTAGAGAAGAAAGTGATTTCTTTACAGTCAAGGAGGACTTAAAGGAGTGCTAGAGGAGCTGAGTTCTGTAGTTTTTCCCTTCTGTAATTGCGTTATATTTCATTGTGAGCTTGGATCACTTAAGAATCTTCACCAAACCCTGCTACCTATCACCTATCACCTATGAGGATTTTAGCTTGCATTTTCTTGAAGCACATTTCTGTGCCTTATGATTGCCAAGAAATAGCTGGAAACGCTGCTGAAGTGTCTACACAGGAGTTCCTTTCTTTCTTTTAAAGTGAATTAGCAAAAAAAAACCCCAACAAACAAACAAAAAAACACCAAAAAACAAACAAACAAACAAAAAAACCCAACCAACCAACCAAAAAAACCCAAACCAAAACAAAACAAAACAAAAAAAAACCTACACCACAACATAATTACTTTATACATTTAGTAAAATCTTATGATTTTAGAGAGACTGACTGATGTTGTTTGAATGCAAGGAGTTGGTAATCCTGCTAGAAGAAGTGTTAAACCCCTTCAAGATCTGCCCTGCTTGTCAGCTTTATTTCACAAAGAACAATGAGGCAGGCAATATGCTTATAACCAAAAAATTAAGCTCATGCAAAAATGTCATTAGATGCTCAAAGGATCTAAGGGAGATCCCCTCCCTGAAGGAATTTTGATCTGAAAGTGATTATGTTAATAGCCACTCATATGTCACCTTCCAAGATCCAGGAAAAAAATACCTTGGAGCATCTCTCTTAAGATGAAATTGTACTATTGGAACATTTTCCCTTTCCTTGTGCTGCACCATATTAATTGGAAGAGTGATAGCATTTAAAACATGTTGTTGAAATGACACAGCCCATGCTCACCTGGTTTGAATATTTTTCCCCCTTCCAAAAATCTGAAGGAAATGCAGAGATATTTTGTACTAAATATTGGACCCTGTGTAGATCTTATCACTTGCCCTTCTCCCTCTTCCCACCAAGCACAAAATATCTTTTATCTTTGTGGTTTTTGTATGGTGTTGTGGTATTTTCTCTTGCTATTCATCTAGTTCTACCTTTATGAAGTACCCTTATGCCTCTGGGGCAGAGTAGTGGAGGAGGATGTTTAAAATTAGGTGCAAAATTACAAAATGCTGATAAATATTTATGTAATGTGCATTTAAAATCACTCAAAATCAAGAAATTATGTTACCAAATCATGAGCCAGCAGTGCTGTTTCATGCTACCAGACCCCCATTGGAAACAACCACACTGGATTTGGATTTTCTGTCAAAAACTTACTTGTTTCTAGATCCCACCACCCTTTGGACAGAACATAAAATAATCATTTTAATGATAAGGTAAAATAAACACAGTTGGATGATATTATATTGGGACATTTCCAGCTAAGTCTGTTTGGCCAGTGGGAGAGGTTTATCATGAGATACAGAGAAGCTGGAATGTGTAGGATATTACCTGTGTTGTACAAAGAAGGGGCTTCCTGCTGTGGAAGCTTCATTGTGCCTTAGAGGCTTGTACAGCACCTTCAGCTAATAAACTGAAAGTTACTTCTTCCAAATGAGCTCTAGTCAGCATAAATGGGTAAAAAGTGTATAAATTACAAATATATTTAAACTTATATTAATAAAAAATTAAATGGCTTAGAAGCTGGGTCACTGGTAAATCCGGAATGCCATGGAAACATCATCAGCTTTAGTAGAAACGATGAGATCATAGGCAAGGTCTTTAAAAACAACACTGTCTGGTTCTGTGAATTTGACTTCTCCACTTAATATTTTTAATCTATAAATATTATTTTTAATTTATAAAAATATTTGTTGCCCAGGCAGATACCGGGCACAGGCTCCTGACACAGTGGGTAAAACAAATGTCCTATTATCTGCTGCAAAGGCAAAGCTGTGTTGTATTTTTCATAGTATTTAAGGCCAAGAGGGACCATTACAACCATGTAGTTTGACCTCCTACATAACACAGACCAGAGAATTTAACTCAGTGATTGCTACCCTCCATCTATATTTCAAAAGTGGAGAGAGATTTATTCCTTTTTTTTTTTCCTTTTGACCCTTCAGTGTGCTCAACTGCCTGAATCTGACTATTTTTTACAATTAAGAGGCTGTAATTTGAATTTATGGGGGTTTTTTTCAGAATATGTACATAAATACATTCATCTATATAGCGAGAGATATAGCTACATAGATATAGATATATAAAATGCACGTGTGTGTGCAGATACACATTTTAAATGTTTTGCATTTGTAATAGTAGTTGGCACCACCGTAGAGATGACCTCAGATTTGAAAGGGTACCTGGAGTTATAGGACACTTGGGAAAGGATGGCAGAAGGTAGCATGACCTTCAAATGAAACTCATCATGGGCCTCTCTGGTGAAGTGTTTATCCTTGATGTCAAGACAGCGCAGGGAGGGATTAGAGGCCTGCAGAGAGAAACAACTTGCCTTGCCCTGAAGAAATTGCCAAAAATGTGATGCAGGATAGAGACTTCTCAGCTGGGGCTCATTTTAAAAAGGCAGAAGGAGGCCAGGCACTCAGCTGTTTGCAGGGATGTTGAAAACCCCTTCCCTGTGCCTACTGTGGGAAAAGGCTGAGTAGGAACACGCATGCTGAGGAGCAAGTGTGGAGCCTGCTTTGCTACCCACTGCATCTGTGCTGGATTGGAGCTGCGAGGCTTTTATCTTTCACTTCAAAAAGTTTTCACTGAAAGCTCCAGTGATATTATGTTACTTTACCTTATGTGGGCTAAAAATATTTTTTGAAAGAGCCTGAAATCACTTCTAAGGAGTGTGGTAAACATGGTGGGATGCTGTCAGACCTTCAGCAATGTTGTGTTTACTGCCAGTGAAGACCCTTGTCCACCCTCAGAGAAACAATTTCTGTTAAGTGGTCCATTAAGTGCTGTAGTCTGATTAATGAGGCAGACTTATTTATTGTCACTGGAACTTGACCTGGAAGCTTATTTTAAAGGAAAACTGCAATGGAAAGTTATCACACTTTGGATAGGTACATACTAAAGAAATAAGGCCATATAAAAATGAATTTTTATTATTGTAGCAACTCTCTCTTTCACAATTCCTATAATAGCCATGACCAGTCTGAATGACCTCCCAGTGGGTCTTTTTATTGATACTTCCCAGCAGGAGTTTCAGTCTGATAAGTAGGTCAGGATTCAGTTGGTCTGGTTCCCATTTGAATGCATGACAAAACAGGAGGATTTCAGCTTCACTGTCAAAAAGGTTCTTCTCTTTTATGTTCAGGTTATCTAATATCTAGAGGGCAGGTGCACGGGTAAAAAAAAAAATCACAGTGGAGAGAAGGATATTAAAGAAAAGAAAGTAGCAAAATTTAATCCTCTTAGTGATAGCATGACTAATGACTGCATAATCTGTACGCTGCCATTTCCTATCTACCACAAAGTTGTCCTGCTGCAGACAGTTCCTAATGTCCTAAAATATTTTGCAACACCTTTAATTTCTGAAGTGATCTCCCACTTATCATCACAGCACTATCTTTTTGGAGTGGAAGAAAGGGTGTGTTGATGCATTCTGCCCTCCTCCACAAAAATGCAGAAGGTCCAGGGGGCAAAACTGAACTTGTTCTGACAATTCCTGCTTCTCCCTTTTCTCCACGTGCCTTGTCCTGGGAAGGGAGCTCATGCAAATTTCCCAGTGCCCCTCTGGCACTGGGAAAGGAAATTTATTCTAGTTTACTAATTCACCCATGGGCTTATGATGAATAGAAAATGAAGAGGTGTGTCATCTTGTCCAGAGAAGTTGGGGGTGATGAGCTGAAACCAACAAATATATTACAGAGAAGATATCAAGCTGGACTAAAACCAAATTCTCATTGGTGAATTATTAGTCCACTGTTCATTATGATGTCTAGTTTCAATACTAATGAGGTGGAACTTGATGAGATAATTACTTTGAACTACAGGATTCTGTTTGCCCACAACAAAAGCTTATAGTATGGTATCATCTCATCAAGCCTTTCCCTTTTCCTCAAAAGTTACTTGTTTTCCTTTAAAGGGGATCTTTGTCTTTTCTCATTTAATGAAAATATCATCTTGATTGCAGATATCTGGTACCTATCAGGATTTATCTAAGGGTAATCACCATCTTCAGACAGTTCCTACTCAGTCTGGTTGAGAAGAATCTTGAAAAAGGGATGTTGAAAGGACATTTCACAGGGAAATCTGGTGCAAAGTTGGTGCCGTTTGTATATCGTCTGGTACAAAAAACATGAAGTGAGCTGGTGTTATTGGAACATTTTTTGAGTCAGGTGTTTCACACAGCATGGACCTGTATTATCCAACTTGCACAAAGTGGGTTGAAGCACAGGGAGGTTGCAGGTTCAGCCAACTGGCAGCGTCACCAGTGTGTGGTCACCTCAGGGCCCCCTCGCATCCCACCCTGCTCACCGTTTGTTTCAGCCTAGAACCTGGGTACATTTGTGAATGTATGGGTGAAAAAGTTCCCGGATTTTATTGCTTTGTCCCATGGTGTTAGGGTATGTTTCTTTCACTGTGCAGTTACTCACAGTCGTAGGGGCAGTTTAAATCCTTGTTCAGAGAAGGTTGTGATGTACTGCTTGAGCCTCGTCACTTTGTTCAGGAACCTAGAATTGCTGGATTTGCCATCATTCGGTAAGAAAAAGGGATGAAGGAAGCTGCCTTCAGACTAATAATAACAGAAGGATTTTTATGTGCGTTCCAGTCTCAAGGATGCAGCAATTTGTTATAGATAGAAAACAGGACAAGTAGCTTGGTACCTGCCTATCTTCTTTTCCACAAATATCACAGACTGTGGATGGGGCATTAATTTTTATCAGACCACAGCTTCTTAGTGAAAAATAATATTGATACAATACAAATCTTTGGGGATGTCAAAGGGCCAAATATATTCTTATTTTCAGAGAGTTTAAGATTGAAGGAGCTCCAGAAGAGTTGTGTTTATAGCTATCAAGTGAGATTCATTGACGGAATGGGAGGGTGTGTTGAAATGTTGTGGAACTAAGGAAAAATGAGGAAAAGAAGCAAATTAGATTAGTAGTTAGGATGGAAACAAAAGGAACTATCAAGCACTATAATACAATCTTGTATACTTTAAAATGTGGAGGAAAAGATGAAGGCACATATTTTTCCCCTCATTAGTATCTCACACTAGTAATAGCATTAGTACAGAACAGTGGCTTTGTACTTTGAAGTCCTTGATTTTTTACACAGAGACACAGACAGGGAATGGACCAACTCCATAATGAGACCATAGGAACTGCCATTCTGGATCAGACTTTCTACCTTGCCTCCACATAATATCTTGGCCTTTTAGCCAAAATCTAATGTAATGTCCATTCTTGTCAACTTAATGCCAGATCTATCTTCATTTTGAGGTCTCAATATTGCATAGGTGTGAGGAGCAGGTGGTCAGCTTGGAACTTTCTCTGTGCCTGGACGTAGCAATGCAGTGCCCCCAGGAATAGGTTGATGGGAATTGTGAATGCAAAGACAAAAGGGTGCAAGCAAGGTGAGTGTGCAGCAATATTTCTAAACGGTATTTTCCCAGGCTCCAGTGACTCATAGTTTAAGGATTGTCTGGGCCAAAGCAAGTCTTTGTGTAAACTCTTTTCCAGGAATTTTCCAGACTTTTCAAATTTTCAGATTTTAACATTTCACAGCAAGGAAACAGTCTCAACACAGTGTGTAAAGCAGCATCCTTTTCCCTTAGCTGCTTTGGACCCCCACCTGCATTTCACCCTTATGCTCTCCGAGTTCTCTTTTTATTTGGAGACATGGAATAACCCTTCTCTCATTCACCTTCTTTGTGGGCCACTTAGGATTTAGAAGGACTGTGTCATGTCTCTTTAAAAACTTGTAAATCATGGTTACAATACAAATACAGTTAATTTAGTTTAATGGCAGGCTGTGTAAGAAAAAAGCTAGCAGGAAGTTAAAACAATGATACATCCTTCAACAGATATTTCAGTGTGATTAAGAGACAATACAGCAGCTATTAACTGCCAGGCTGCAATGAAGTTAAACAGCTTGTTTTGTTTTTACTGGAAAGCAGAAGACTACAAAGAATTTAAAATGTCGTTCAGATCAGGGCAAAGGAGTTGCTAAGAATCTATTTCCTCGTGTAAAAACCTTGCTGAAAGGTCTGAGGATCTTCAAGCTCCTAAACTCTTTTCATAGGGAATAGGTAGGAGAGTTGTGTAAAGAGACCATTTATAGCTCTAAAACTCCTTTTCTTTGAAGTTGGTCCACTTACAATTCAGGCGGACAATACTGTGGTACTTGCTCTTTGTTAGAAGAACAGAGGGAAGAAGCAGAAGTAGTGAACCCTGTCAGACCCGCATGGATCAGCCCTGTTGACATCGCGGGCATTGAAACCCATGCCAGAGCCTAAGCAGAGAAAAACTTGAAAGTTCCCAGGAAAACTGGTGAAGAATCAGGTTTTGTTAGTTAAGAAGAGGCAGTGAGGACACTGTGGAAGGCATGGGTGTCCTGAGGCATTGTTTTCATTTTTCTGTATTTTTAATGGTTTCAGGGTTTTGCCTCCAGGATAGATATGTTTTAGGGAACCCATAGAAGCATGCAGGATCTTTCAGAAACCTCAGCCTATGTTTCTTTAGACTTTAATACCTTTGTTGGCATTGATATTTTTTTATTAAATGAATTTTTGGGTTTTTTTTTTCTGAATACTTTAGCACTGGCTGTTTTGAATAAACTTATGCTTCCGTAATCCTGATGTTTTATGCATAAATGCTCTTTTCTCTTTTATCCACAAGTGTTAAAGCAAGATGTGCTGACTAGCTGCAGGTACTTTTCAACACTAGTTGTCTCCTAACATTATCTTCTAAACTATCTTCAGGCTGGCTCAGTGTTGAATATGCACGTGTTTAATGGTGAATCCCAAAGGTTGTGTTCTTGGCTGTAGAAATGTCCTGTATCTATTAGAGAAGGAAATCCAAGCTCCACTTCCAGGGTTTCCTACTGACTTGCTTAGAGTACTTTTGCTGAGAACACTGAAATCACTGGGGTACTTTTAACCTTCATGGAACAAATACGTGAATGTCTTACAACCATGTGGTCCACTGTGCTGTTAAAATTCATCAAGGAAATAGATTTTTGAATGACACCTTCAGTTGTAAGGTTGGTGCTTGAAAATTTCTCAGTAGAAAAATACCAATTGCTGTTATTGTTGTTATTTTATCTAGGTTTTTCACCATCAAAGGAACTGAATCCATGTACATGAAGCAAAATATTACTGCTGTGGAAAGGTGGAAAAATCTGTGGAGGAATAAATTTCCAACTTTTGCTGTGATCTGGTGTACCAATGGTTTCTGTTTCTCCTTTCCCAGCTTTGAGCCTTGTGAAGAAATTACAGAGAGAGTTGAGGAAATATCTAGCTTTGGAAATTCAGGCCTGGAGCTCCCAGTCTTAATGTCTTCAGGGCCAAATGGAGCCACAGCATCCATAGAAAGCAGAAGCCACAGATACCTTGTGGGGTGACTGGCCCAGGGAGTCTTTCCTTTGCTGCATGTTCACGACAAGGTACCCATCGCCCTCTTCTGTTACACAGCCTCATCCCCTCAAAACTGGATCCCAGCCAGTGTATTTGGCCCACAAAAATAAGGGGACCATAACCACATACTCCCATCTACCTCTTACACCCCTGCAACCTGCCATGGTAACATTCCTTTGCTAACATTTTTATTTGTACAAAAACACATATTAAGCCCATGTTGTCTTTGTGTCAAAATGCACTTGCTTGTAGATGCTTGATAAAAGTCTGTAGCCATGATACTGTTCTCTCTATTTTGTATCTACTTGCATGTAAGATGTCTGTGTGTGATCATTTCACAACATTTGGATTAGAGATTATGAGAAGTGTTAGCCAATGCTCCTGGCAGCAGCTGAGGAAGACAGGCTCAGGAGCCTTGGCTGAACACTTGCCACTAAACCTGCACTTCCTTCCTCATCCAGTTTCCTGTTCAGCTCCCAAGAGTATTTCTGATCTGGGCAATGGGGTATTGATTCAAACGTTTGCCTTTTACTCTTGGTTGACTCTCTGAGTGTTTCCAAGCTGTGGTATGATGGCTGCTCATGGAGCCCAAGTGTGTTCAAAATGCTGCCCAGCTGGGGAAGAGACCAGTGCTCCCTTCCCACTGGTGGTCCCTGCTGCTGCAGGAACTGTCACTGGGAAAAAATGCATGGGTCTGTGGCTTTTGTCTCTTATGGGCAGAGCCATCTCTTGTAAAGCCTTGCTTTGGCCATTTTCCAACTGGGAGAGGTTAGAAAGCAGTCTGGCAGCAGCTTCCACGGGTCTTTCATGTCTGACAGACTGGACCAGGTGGACTGTTTCACTCAGGAGTTCGTGTGTTTTGCCGGCCAACTTCTCTTCTATGCTTAATGACTTTTACAGCACATTCTGGGCAGCTCCAGTTAATCTCATATTTTCATCCTCCTGTGATGTCACTCAGTCTCCTGGAGAATGAAGTGTGAAGGTGCAGTTGGCTTTTTCTGTATGCTAAACCCTCAGGCTGCCAGTGCGGGAAAGGGGAGGGATCCAGCTTATGCCTGATTTTTGAGGTGACCGGAAAGGTAACTGTCCTTGAAAAGATCAGTCCTCTACTGGAGAAATCCTTATGGCACTGATAGTTCAATGCAAATTAGTTGTAAATTATAACCTCTGGTCCATATGTATGAAAACACTCCGTTACATGCTGAATTTATGTAGGACTTTTTTTTTTAAAAGGATGTGGAAAATGATGCAAATATTCCTAGAGAATAAACTGGCAATTACTGTATTTATGTAAAGAGGATATAGAGTACACAGATGGCTGATTTAGTGCCTACCAATGTACTGACATATGCAGGGAGCTGCTTCATGTACATATGTGTAGCAGTAACTGAATATTAAATTTGAACCATCATGTAGCACTCTCTATGTTTTCCCTAATTTTAAAAAATCTGGTTGGCTTTATTTAGACTATGTATTTCTATTCTTTTTGGAACGTCTGCACAATATTTACTGAATTCATAAGTCAAAATATTAACTCAGTTTTCATAAATTGAAGAAAACTAGCCATTTCTGTGGTCTCGTCTTGTTTGCATTTAATAGAAAATTCACAAGTTGAATAATAAATTTTGAGAGTGAAAAGCATTTTGCAAAAGAAATTCATAAAGATGACTAGTTCAGAGAGGATGTATCAGATGCAAAAGTCCTCAATACGCTGTAATAATTGCAAACTCCTTTTAATAAAATTTATTAATGGGATTTTCATATGTTTCTTCAGATGATCACATGGAGCATTTAATAAACTAAAGACTATAAACTCTCTGTAGGTTAAACTCATCTAGAGACTGGAATCATTATTTGGACCATCTTTAAAAGTTCTGCTGTTTATTCAACAGTCTAACACGGGCTTTATGAGCTGTAGGATTTCATTATGCAAATACCTAATTAAGATTTGTATGGACCACAATTCAAAACATAGCTGGAGAAAATATGTTATTTTTATATGCCTGGTAGACATGCTCCAAAGGGAAGTATCTCCAGTAATTCAAATAATTTTAGCTCCAAACGAACTTAAGAAAATTACATTTACACTCTGGTTCCTTACTTTCTCTCTCTGGTTTTATTTCCAAGCTTAACAATTAAGATAAACCACTGAATCAGGAGAGAGAACGAGAACTGCTTTCTCTATTGCACATCATTGCTAGGGCATGTTAGGGCATGTTCTGATGAGAGCTTTTCTTGCCAGCATCCTCAGTAGGGTTATGTCTTCAAATGCACCTCTTTCTGTAAACTTAAAATAGCCAAATTTCATAAGAGATTTTTAAAAAAGCAAGCTGCCAAGCATGAAGTGTCAGTAAATTATGTCCTTGACTCCTTAGCTTGTGGCAAGGGTTAACTCTGCAAATGTTAACAAACACTTGCCTTCGCTCTGCCTTTTGTCCCCAACTGCAGATGTTCCATTTACCTGGAGTATGATCTCATCAGAGGAGTGCTGTCTCCTTCCACTGTTTTTTATGGAAGCTGAGTGTACAGAATCTCCTCTGGCACTGACCATAAAAGGTTTAAAGCAGAAGCATTTTCTGACACATACGAGGTGCAAATAAAGTCTACAAGAGTCTCTTCAGGACACTAATATATAAAATCTTCACCCCACAGAGTTATCATTCTGGTGTTAAGTTGCAAATGAAGTGGAAAATCTTCTGTGATAACAAGATGTAATACTGAAGCTTTGTGCCCATTTTTTGTGACTTGCAGGAAATCATTGCTAGAATGAAATGGAGAATGTTTTCTTCTCTTTCATAGCAGTGGTATGAATTTTGTTTTATAGATATTATGGTTGTTGCATTAAACTTGCTCATGTTCTCACCTAAGAGCGCTAGGAGTAATATTGCAGATGATGTGTTCTTTTGTGCTCTTTATCTGAAGATCCCACAACAATATAAGATGAAATTACCCTGTGCTGGAAGCTAATCACATATTTTCTATCTCCTCCCCTAAAGTTGCCAGATTGTATTAATCATAAATGTCAATGAAGTCTCCAGATGACTTCCTGACTTTCGACAAAAGGCCTTCATCTCAGCCTCTTAAATTCCAAGGTCAAGGGGAATGTAACATTCAGAATAATTATTAGCATTATTTTACCTTGACATTTCAGCCCTGCTTTCAGTTTAGCATTCCAAACAGGCAGTGAAGACAAATGTTGTCTTTTAATTCACTGGAGGGAATTGCCCCAATTAAACCTGACTTTAAGGATATCTAAAGCCCTATATTAATGCGCTGTCCCATTTTTTTAGCAAGAAATACTTCATGAAGAAGAGAAATTTTCATTAAAAACAGTCAAGATTTACTGTCAGAAGAACAAGCAATTTTTGAATTGCACCTTTTTCCCCTAGGGTAGGATAATAATCAGAGCTTCTCATTTTCAGAGGAGTAAGTGGTTATGCTGCACTAAAGATTCTTTAGCCTTTTGTTTCAGCTAAAAGGTCAAAGTTATAATTTTGTCTCATCATAAACTATAAGTAGTACCTTGTCAAAACCTCGTTGCTTGTCCAGGATCTTGCACCCATGCTTTGTACATACCTGCATTTACTTCATTTTTTTAACATCCTGGCAGATAATAGGGACAGAATATATTTTTTGTGGGTTTTTTTCCCAACAAGGAAAAGTGTTTTCACTGAAGCACGGATGAAAAGAAGACACAAACCACTGCACCACACACAACCCTGCAGCTATTTGACCTTGATTGGGTGGAGAGCTGGCAGTCTGGTTCAGTCAAACAATTTTACTTACTCACTTCCTGCAAACTTTTGATGACCCTTGAGATTCTGGAAGTCTGTGTCGATAATGAGGTAAATAACTGTATAAACATTGTTCACTGTAATTTGGTCAGAAAGCAGGTGCATACAGACAAACCACAGACACTGGTTAGTCTTCAGGCCATGGGCTTTTTTGGTATAGTATGGAGAATAAATTGAGTTCCTATGATGAGCACAATTTATTTTAATACTGATGTGCCCATTAAGTTCATGGCAAAGTTTTGCTGTAAAGAAAAAATGGAGCACACTGCATAAGGATATATGAGACTGCACAAGTTTGGCTCCCTGTTCTTTTTAGCTGTTTTTCCTACTTTTCTATGCCTTTCTGTGAAACCTTGAAGATAAAATTGTTTTGCTTGTTTTGGGCTGTAATTCATGGCTACTCTCCAGCTGATAGCAAATTGCTATTTGCATCTGTTATGCTTGTGTGCCCAGTGTGTGATTTTACACAACTGCTGTGGCCCGTACTGTTTCAGTGGAAGCGAATTTTATTGACTTTTACTAAAATTTGACTTTGGGACTTAATTTAACTGGAAAATAAATTGATTGATGCTGACACTCCCTTTCTTCTAACCTCTAGCTCCATGCAGATTCATACTAGAAATGTTTTTGTCTCCAGCACAAACACACTCTTTCTCTTATTCTTTATATTAAATTAAAAATCTTGCATAAGTATCAGATGAATGTATATAGTTCTCTGCATAGATGTAGAACAATCCTCAATGTTTATTCCCCCAGACTTTTCAGGCCAATTGGACATTGCCTTCTTACTTACATGCTGTCAATTTTGACAAGGCTTCTTAGTTAAATGTCAAATTGTACACAAATATCAAAATGCTTTCTGTGAAGAGCTGGTTAAGGAATGCACCTCTGTAAAGTACCAAGGAAGTCCACAGGAGTCTTGAGCCCACTTCCATTCTCCATTTCCTTCCCTGTTTCCTCCTATTAGATATTTACTAAGAATAGATGACTAATCTTCAGTGAGTTTATGGCTGCAGTTCCTGACCTGTTCCTAGTTAGCTTTCAGTGGCTTGAGCAGTGCTGTGGTTAATTGTGCTGATAAGAGAAGTGGAAGCTTCTTTCCTTCTGCCTGCCAAGCTTAAAAAAAGCAGTGAATCTGAAGAACTTAGCAGGAGTAAAGAATTGCTGGTAAACCCTCTGGAAATGATCTTGTGCTGTCTCAGCTAAGGATCTGGCCCATTTTGTGAAACAGAATTAAGTTTGTTCACTTCTTTACGTAGGTCCTGCAGTAAAGCATATACATTGCATGCATATATACAATGTAAGGATATAAAAAAAGCTGTTGCTGGCCTTTTACATCATAATTTTTACTTGGTACTTTGTGATGTTGAAGGAGGGTGTGAAAACCATTTGACTGAACATGCTTATTTCCTTTCTATGTCTCCTCTTTCCCTACATTTATAATGTACTTTTTAATTTTGTGACAAAGTTTTCCCAGATATCTTAATGGCTCATTAGTGCTAATTTACCACATGGCACCCTGAAGAGTGGGAAAGAGAGATTCAGAAGACCTAGCTGTAACCAAGGAAAAAAAAAAAAAAGGTTTTCTAGATCCCCTGTTGTCCAGCTACTTTGTATTCCCTTTTGGGGGCTGCCTTTTGGACTTTCCTCTGTATTCCTTTAGGATTACCTGGCATCATAAAATCACTCTTCCTTGTACTAGCATTTCCTTTGGTATCTCCAGCAAGCATGAGATTGGTGGTTTTTAGGGCTGAGAATACAAAACTATCACTTTCTAGAGAGCTCTTTTATTTTTGTACAAGCAGTACAAAAATTCTTTTCTTACAATGCACTGCAGCCCACAAATTCACATTTTCAGGAGAACACGCTCTGGTGCCATTTCTAACTTAATTAGCCCTTTGTACAGTCCCACTTCTAAGCCCTTGGAACCTAAAGCCTGGGAGATAATTATTTTCATCCCTGAAGAGAGGTCTTTCAAAATCCTTTTGCATCTTGTGGGTTAAGTGTTTAATGTTTCAGCTAGAGATTGGTAAGTGCAGGAACAGAAACTGAATGGAATGCATTGTGTTTGGTGCCCATCCATTTTAAATATTTTTCCTTTTGGCCCTAAAGTTAATTTTTTTTAATATATAAAAAAATTTATTTTGAGTTTTCAGTGAGGAGGAACTAGAGATTATTTCCCCCCCTTTCAACTAGAATAAGCATAGAAGGAGTGTCTGGCTGATAATGAATGTGCAGCAGCACAGCTCCAAGGCCTTTATTGTCAGTGTTTTTCATTAAATGATGTATGTCTTCCCAGTAATACAGAATTGCTAACAAAGGAGTGTTGTCAAGTGTGGAGGAGCAAATTGATTCAAATCTATTTTTGGAGTCAGATTAATTTTCTTGAAACATTAAAAATAAAAAATTACTCCATGCTGACAAGAAGTCCTAAAAAATTGGTCTGTTGAGGTAATTTATATGTGTGTACACACACAGACAGGTATTCTGGTCTGGCTTTTTGGTTTGAAACAGTTATAAAAGTGATTGAAAACAAAGGGAGTTGTTTGGGAGCACTGCTTCAGTGAATCAAAACTATTAGGGATTTTACTGTTGTGAAAACAGGATTTATTTAATAGGCCTCTCCAAAGTGTTTTTCCCCTCTGCCTCCAAGCCAGAGTGGACACTGGCATGTGAGATGATTGCAGGCTGTGAATTTTCAAAGAGGTTTAAAGTAACAAGACCACCCCAGTTGCTGTGCTAATGCTGCTGCTGTCCTTCGAAAGAATTCTGTGTTTGAATTGCAGTGGCAGCACAGTAATTGAGGAGACTTGTTCAGGAAACAACTTATGAATGTTTCCTTACCCGAGAGCTCTGGTCAAGAACATGAAAGCAAATGTAGCTTAAAGAAACCTAGTAAAAACCTTAATGTAACAGCATTGATTTTCCGATTTGTGGGTTGGTCTTTTTTCCCTTTTCTTCTATTTTAATGTATTTTCTAACAAATTACAGTATTCCACTCATTGCCTAAGAAGTTTAAAAAAACCCAATTGAGCAATTAAACAGGTTTCCAACAGCTTTAGTTACAAAGCCATTGGGCTGCATGGAGAATATGCTGGCAACAAAAAACTGATATAATTTAATGAGGTGTAACTGAGTAATTTGGGGCATCCAGCAGGATTTTTTGCTATAAAGGGCTACATCAGAAGCTCTCTTTAATAAGTATCCCGTGATTGGCTTTTGGAGTTGTCCTCACAGAGCAGTTTTGAATGCATTGTGGTGATGCTGATCTATGGGCCCTGAACTCCTGCTTTTCACTCATTTAATTAATTAGAGAAAAAACAGAGCCAGAGGATAAGTGACTCTAAGGTCTCATACTTTCTTTTCACATTGTAGTACTTACAAACAACTTGAACAGGGAGAAGACCTTGTTTGTAATTGTAACATTCCTTATTTTTTAATATGAGGAAAAAGCTTTTGTCCTTTACATTCATATGCTTTTAAGTTATGGGTAGTGAGTTGCTTTAGGTTTGGATACTTCTGTTAGGAAGGTTGTGTCCATCCTCTGTTGCAGAGGTGTTCATAAGTTTCCTGAACTCATGTGCTATTTCAGTAGCACCATTTTGAGAACACCTAGTGTTGCACACTTTGTGACACTGCTTATGTACTCTGTGGGTCTGAAAACGTCTGTGGTGTGGTTATTAAAAGGGACAGTAATGGCCACTAAACCGAAAACTGCTACAAAAAGAGATCATTTTTGCCCTTTTATTTTTCAAATACTAAATTGAAATGCTTTGATCCATGTAATAGCCATTTCTCCAGTGTGAATTGCCACCAGGCCCATTTTTTCTTGTCAGTGTGATGTGAGTCCATAATGCCCTGGGTTTGATCAAGCCTTCCCTGCTTTTGGAGGGCCAGATGTCTGGAAGAGTCCTTCCTAGAATGCAAGTCCCCTTGATCAAACACAGTCGGATCTTCCCCAGAAAGAGAGAGATGTCTCCCAGGAAAATACCCACATCCACAGCCCCTCCAGACCAGCTGCTGGGCTCACCAGCTTTCCTCATCCACTGAGCAAGAGTGAGGCAGCAAGTAGGGAATTTCTGCCTTAGGGAAGTGTGAAATACAGATTTAAATGTAAAGTGCCTAGTGCTGGCTGTTCATATATATTTATTGTGTGTGTGAGGATGGGTAAAGAGCGTACTGGAAGCTTCCTGTGCCCCATATTTTTAACTCCTGCTGGACGGTGTCATTGGAATCACTGCAGTAAGCAAAGATGGCACTCCTAAAACATCAAAAGCTTTTGACACACATCAGGCCAAATAACAGGTAGCTAATGGGAGGGCTCTTCACAAAATGCTAGCTTTTAGTCCTGGTCTGTTTGATCAGTTTGCTACCAAAATATGTTCCACTTCCAAAATGTGCCCAGTAGTTTGAATCAGTATGGTACTTTGATACCATCATTTCATCACTAATATTTGAGATGTTATTGATATTTGAGATGTTTGTTTCTAAAATTTACACTGTTGGCTTTTGACAATATAGGTTTTTTTCTGCTGCGTTTCAACCTCATTGCCTTTCAAGCCCTGACTATTTTGTAAATGGTTCTTACTAGTACTTTATAGAGAAGTTCCATAAGTAACATTTCTCATCATATTAATGAATAATTGCAAAAAGAAATCTGTTTTTTTACCTTAACTTTGATGACTGAACCTTAGAAGAAATACATTAATCAACACCCAGTTGCTTCAATATTTATGCTGAAACAGTATCTTGTGACTGGAACTCCTTTTAGAGAAGCGTCATTGATAATCCAATAATTTGAAGTGTTGCAGGATGAAAAGAGATCTGGTACTTTTGACAGTGTGCTCAAAACACCACCTAGTATAAACCAAGGCTGAACGAAGGTTTAGTTGGCTGTGTCTCTTTACCTGTGAGCAGTTCCTTTTAAAAAGCATTGTATTTCAATCAGATAGTAAAACAATAAAGATCTAGATCTGCTTGCGTACATAGGCCATTATGGAAACTGTGCTGGAAAAGTTGCTTGGAGGTTAGCTTGATGATGTCTGCTTCCTGGTTTGATTTTGAGAGTTTTTTCAGGTGTAGGTGCTCAAGTTATGCAGAGATACAAATGCAGTTAGAGGTACTGCAGTCAGGCTGTTGAAATTACACACAGGATAGCTAGGAAATACATTTTGCATGGGCAACTAATTGAAATGTTTGGCCTGTGTTTTTTAGGTACCTATGGGAAAAAAAAAAAAAAAAAAAAAAAAAAAAAAGCTGACAGGAAAACAAAAGTCTGGCATTGCTTGCTTTAGTAGTTGAAAGCCTGGGGTTGGAGCCAAAGGTCTGAAATAGAAACAGGCAACATAACAGTCTTTTTTGGTGTGTAATATAAAGCCTCTGCTTGAGTTCCTAACTCAGCCCTAAATGTAACAGTTAACATTTTATATACCATATATTATACCTGCATATTATACAGCAGGTGAACTAGGAAGCAGTGGAGAGAAACTCCTGAAAGAAGAACATGAGCCACATTTGTCTTTGTAAGCTCTATCAGAAAACTGACTCATTGACTAAAACTGGTTCAACCAGAATGCTTGAGCCTTCAGGAACTGGATGCCTTTACAGCCATCTGTTTAAGGGAAACCCACACCTTTTATTAAAAAAAAATGCCAATCTACTTTAATAGGCCAAGCTGTCTTATCCAGAAAACTTTGATCAAAAACTTTGGTGGTTTTTCAAAGCTGATTGTAACCACTGTGGGTAAAAAGCCAAGTGAAAAGTATGTGAAGGTTTTTCATAACTCCTGCTTTTCTTTTAGTTGGAAATGCCAGAGGAGGGACTTTCTCGTTTCCCATGTGGTTGTTTCCCCCATTTCTCATCATATTTGGAGTCCTTGGTGAAAAGGGGGTTGTGATTCATGATTGTGAAACTTTTCTCTTTTTCAGAGAGCAATGTGACCTAAGCAAAAGGCTGATCTATGCTAAGAAATAGGTGATACTGTCATTCCTTCTGTGTTTTTCCACCACTAGCACAATCTTGGGCTCAGCAGTGAGAAGTACTGAAGCTGTAGTCTATTACCAATGCCCTCATCTCATCTGTGCTTCATGGAAGTAAATTATGCTTAGCATCTCACAGGACTTGCCTTCACACTCTGGTTTAAAAGAGGGATTAAGTAGGTTACAGGAGGTCTTTGTGCTGCCTATTTCATAAAGGTCATACTTTTCCATTCTCTATTTCAGAAACAAATTAATTTGGGAAAATTCAGGAGTGGTAACAGAGAGAGGCAAAACTTTACTCCATCAAGGCTTCCCCTGTAAAGTCAAGGAAAGCGCTGTTGGTATGTGAAATCAGCAGTTCAAGGGGGAGTTTAAGTGCTCTCCACTCACCTGAAATTGTCTCAGGAAGGTTTATGAAACTCCAGAAAGGCAGTTGTAAGACTGTAGTGGGTGGGAAGACCCAAGAAACTGGGTGGAGTGGTGAGAAAATTTTAAGAATAGCTGGCAATTAATCTTAGCTCCTGGGACTTAGGGACTTTCCAATGCTGGCAGGTCTCAGTGTGTGTGTTGTTATTCAGGCTGCATGCCAAGAATATTTAATGCTGACTGCCGAGTGTGGTGGAGAAAAGTCATTGTGCAGACGCTGTCACTCAAAGGAAATGCGCCACACCATAATCATTGGTTCAGCAGTCATTTTGCAGACAATAAATGCTGACATTTGGATACCAAATGGAACAAATAGCAAAAAAGGTGGGTGGGTGGGTAAACCTTTGACTTTTTGCTAGTTAAGACCATTAAATCTGTTAGTATATATTGTCTGTACGTGGGTCCTGAAATGCTGTTGCTGTTTTGATAATGACAGTGCTGTGAGAGGGTATTAGGGCACACAGGGAAAAGCTGATAGTTGAAATAACAATGGCTCTTTGTGGTGAAAAAACCCCACCACGTGTCACTTTCCTGAAAAAAGTGTACAACATAAAGCAGTAAAACCAGAGGAGAATTAATAAAGGGTGACAGAAAAGAAGAAAACCAAGTTTGGGTATAATGTAAATATGTGAGTTGCCCTGCAGATTTCAACTGAGCCAGGACTTCAGACCTTATTTTGTGTAATATGCTACCTGTCAGTTGTGAGAGGCTGGGATGTGCCCTTCCCACTGCAATATGTCAGCGAGTGCTTATGGAATGAGCCTATTTAGAGAGCTGGGCTGAGTGGGGAGACTGACTGAGCAAATGAAGATATGGGGGTCTCTCGCTGAACTGAGCCAAGCAAAGATGCAAGGCTATGGGAAAGGTGTGAACATGGGCATGCTGTTGCCCCACATATGTCCATGTGAGGAGCTTCCAAGGCACCTAATCATCAGCAGGGCCACCCATGCTGTGCACTGCATGGGGTGACATTAAACAGCGATGCTGGCACTCCCTGGAACCTTGCCTGCACCCGCCACATCCGCCTGTCACCCTCCAGCCCTGCCAGCGTGCTGAGGCAGCTCCAGGAGAAGGGGAGAAGCAGGAGGCAGGCAGAAAGCAAACACACTGCAGAGAGCAGCAGCTTCTCAGTGGCTGCTGCAGGGCCAGTTGGCTGCCTTATCTTTGAGACTTGACTTGATAACCCCGGCGCCAGCGCCGGTCTCTTGCAGATTATCAGCCAGTCACTGCCTCAGATGTGCAGGACAGGATCACTGCCACACTTTGTCATGGTCCTTGAGGGAATACATGTAGTGCTCCAGGGCACTTTGAGAATGGCCTCAATTATTAATAACCATTATGATTTTTCTCTGTCAGACTCTGAAGTCTTGCTGATCATCATGGATTATTTATTCCCTGTAGTGCCAATTGCACCAGTTCTGTATCATCAGCCCTCTAGCGCCTACCTTTCTGGCTGGCATCTTTTTTCCTATGCAATACCCCCAGTTAGACCACAGGTGTAATGATCTGTCTGATCAACAAATGTATTCTCTGTTCTCCACATTCCACATGCAGCCTTGTGACTTCAGGAAGTTCAGCCATGTCCTTAGTTTATTCAGGATGTGTTTGTGGTAAAGGACAGGTAAAGGATGCACGGGGCTCAACTTTGTTTGTTCTGCAAGGCTGTGTCCCATAGAGGTCATAGTGGTATTTTTCACACAATCCTTTTGGATGTTCAAGACATCCTTCTCCTCATCCAGCTGGTGGTATTTCCCCTCCTGCTGCTTTTCAGGGATAGCTTGATGCATGTCCATCATCATCATGGCTTTCTTCCAAAAGATCACGTGAGCCAGCTTGTTCAGAAAGCAGGATCACCTCCAGCCTGGAGAATTACTGTTCCTGCTCTTGGTGAAAGCTATCCTTTTTTATCCATCATTGGAATACAGCCTGTATGTATTCTTTTGACAGCCTTTACCTCACAAAGAGCTCTTATTTCTGCCTGGAAAGTACTGCCTAACTAGAAGTAGTAGGGTATTTTTCAGACAGACAGATACGCAGGTGTGGCCATGGCAGGTTGCCCCTGTGACACGGCAGTCCTGTGCACTCTGCCTGGCTGTGACAGTGCAGGCCTTGCCGTCTCCAGCACTCATCACACAGAGCTGGCTCACAGCAGGCCTTGTGGGAGGTAGTCTCAAATGTGGCTTGTCTGGAATACCAGCTATATGGAATTTCTGTGGAGGTCCCGGAGGGCACGGGACACTCCTGAGGTTTACTGATGGAGCAATGAAGGCCCCTTCACGTCTTTGTTACTGCAGGCAGATGGCATTGTGTCTCCTGGATGCCAGCAGAGCACTCTGTGCAAGCAGCTGAGGAAACCAGTTCTAGTAAGAAAAATGACATGGGAAAAAGGCTAAATAAAAGCATAAGAAACAGATTGAGAAGAGATTGGAACAAATAGTCAATGTACAAAACCTCCAAAATAAGACCTAGATACCAAACTGAGCAGATAAAGGGAATGAGCAACAAGGATATGTTCACAGGCACTGAGAGAAGTAAGCATCCAAGTAAGTTTGTTGTCCACCATTCCCTTTATTAATTGTCTTTTTTTCTGCCTAAATACAAAGAAAAACATGTATTTTATACCATAGAATATACCTATTTTATACCATAGAATTACACTGCAGAAAAAACCAAGCACAACAGTGCTGGGCTGGAGAGAAAATTCCTGGGCTAGAGACCTTGATGAAGGAAGTGAGTCCAGAGGGGCTTGAGAGTGCACTTTATGGTAATGTTAAACCAGTCTAAAGGCTTAGTGCCTTCAAAAAGGCTATTCCTTTGCTGTATTCCTTTGCTTCTGCAGTGAGCAAGGAGTTATATTAGTGGGAAGGGTCTCAGCATTTTAAGGTCTTTGTGTCTTCAAAAGTTTTTTTAGCCCCAGGAGCAGGAAATCGGAGTTTGAGACTGGGGAAGTGGGACCCCTACTTTAGGTGGTGGCCTGCTACAGGAAGAGCTGAACCTGCTGTGCAGAACCAAACTCTCTCTTCAGCATCACAAAAACTCTCAGAGTGGATTCCCATAGGAACAGTGGCGATGTAGGCATTCCCAGGTGCCCAGAACTCTGAAGTTTAGGTTTATTCCTGGAGGAGTGGGGGCTTGTCTTTTAAGCCAAGACTTGAAGCAGGTGATGTAAGTTGGAGAGAAGAAGAACTCCAGAAGAAAGCTGAACACCAGGAGTTGAATATGGTAACAGGAGCATTTTAAATGTTGAAGTCCTATTGTGGGTTTCATTGTGTTTACACATGGCTAATTTCTAACACTGTTTTCTTTGCTTGTGAGATATAGAAGCCCCAACACTCCCATAAAGGCAGATAAAATAATTTATAGAGAATGTGTGTGCATACTGCATTCAAGAAATAACCTATGGGCTTTGTGGTATATAAAATGTTAACTGAATGCTTGTTAAAATTGGCATCTGGTGTCATCAGCAAGACAAGATTATAGACAGTGATGAGACAGTGATGTTACTAATGCTATTGACATGAGAGAAGAAGCAGCAGGAATTCTTCCCTTTCGTGTCATCAAAGTCTGAGCACATGGTTAAAGCCAGAGAAGACTGTGTCTGACAGGGAAGAGCACAAGAGAATGGTGATTTTCTGTAATATTTTTATGTTACATTTTTCCCATTTATTTTCCTACAAAGAGGTTGGCTTGTTTAGCCTTGAGGCTGAAATCGGCTGTAATTTTCAAGGACAGTAAATTTTGTGTGTGTGGCACAAACCATAGTATTTTCCAAAAAAATATCCTTTCCAAGCTTGTGAGTACAAGAATTCAGAGATTCTAACTTCTGGGTAGGGTAAGTGGGATCAGTATTCAAAATTCAGTTAGAGTAAATATGGCATCACCTTGCAACCCTTATGAGAAAACCCCAGGATATTGTACACACGAGTACAGGCAGCCCTACTCAGAAAAGATGCCTCAAGTGAAGGCAGAGAGTAGGACTGAGCCTGAGCTTTGGGTATCTTTTAAATGAACCCTTGTTCCTGAGTGTGTTACACTCCTCCCCGCCAGGATGCCTTCTGCTTTAAGGGCTTTACTGCCTAGCAGTGAAGGAGGAGAGAGTAGCATTGCTGAGGACAGGAGGTTAAGGAGTAACCTGACTGGGGAAGAAGCCAAACTAAACAAAGATTTAGAAATATCGCTGAAAATAGTATAACTTACCATTTTCCTCTACCAGGGGCTGACACACCACATTTTTTGTTCTTTAAAACCACAGTGAACCATTCCCAAAAAAGGAAGCGTAACCTCTGTTTTCTACACTTCTGTCTTTCCCCTCATCTGGAGAAAACCTTTCCTTGCTGTATTTCTCATGACACATTTGACTGGAGGGTTTCTTCACAGAGTTTCTGCTGGGGGGTGTTTGTTTTATCTTGCATTTTGCAGTAGATAACAGACCTGTATGCTGCATAGATTAGAGCTGGCAAATTTTGCCACTGACTTCTCTAGGCACAGATAAAATGCCTTAGTCTCCCACTCATATCTGTACTTAAAGCAAAATTTTAAAATGTCTGTTAATGGGAGCTCTGAGTGATCTCTGCCTTTTCTTTTGCTCCTCGGCTGGCCACGTGTGCTCGCTAATGAGACTCAGCAATATTAAGAGTGGAATTTGGAGCAGAGCAAAGGCCAGCCTAATAAATCTGCTTTTAGTTCAGGCTCTGTGGTGATGTAGCTGCACCCCTGGGGAAGAAAGGGCAGAAGCTGGGCGTCGGGCCCGAGGGACAGAAAAGGAAGTCAGCCGTAGGCAGGCAGAGAGGCAAAATCTCATTGATGAGGGCTGGAGGCAAAAAGCAGCTTCTGAAGGAGTGCTGGGGGCAGGAGAGTGTGCAAAAAACAGGCTGTGCAATTCTGTTTCACGTGCCTGTACTGCAATGAGAGGATGAGTGGTTTTGGCATAAAATGTTCTCTATACCTAAGAATAGAAACAGAATATTTTTATATATAGATATACGTAAAATGATAAAAGGTTAATGCCTTAATTTGGAAACCTCTTCCGGGAAGACAAAGCAATCCACTTCTCCTAGTACAGCCAAGATTTTATGCTGACCAAGCTCTGACTTCAAAACTGACCCTTCTCTGAGCAGGGGACTGGGCCTGCTGACCCTGGGAGGTGCCCTCCAAACCTGAATATTCTGTAATTCAGTGATTCCAAGAAATGAAGGTCAAATCTCTGCTTGATTACCCCTGATACCAGCAAAGCTGGAATCTTACCCTAAAAGAGCATTGATTGCAGTAAGTCATGGCCAACAGAGGAAAAGCAATTTAGACGTGAAGAGCTCTGTACGTGCCAGCTTTGAATTTGATGGATGTCAGCTACAGTAGCTTGTTTGCCACATTAGAGCTACTGACTCCTGTGAAACAGGCAGATGATACCCACTTCCCACTGAAGAAAGGTCCTTGCCAAGCAGCAGTCATTTAGAAATGGGTTGGTAACTCCGCAGCAGAGGTGAGGATTTGAGTTGTTGTAGTGGCCTCACTCCTTGCTCATGTTTCTCTCTCCCATGTGCAAGAACAAAGAATGTTTTAAAGAGTGGGATTATGGCTGTGAGGTGTTTCATGTGCCTCCAGGCCAGGCAGGGAGCAGGCTGGAGCTGTGTCTGACACATGGAGAGGAAGGTTTGGTTTCAAGAACTGTAAGTCTGCTGCTGTTGTGAGCGTCAAGTCCATACAAGTGTGAAAGAAGAAAGCTGTTGGAAGAGAGTAGCTGTTCTCCAGAAGGTCTTGGACTGGAAAACTCTATCAAAGACAGAACATACAAAGCTGTAGATGATTAAAGCTATGGAGCAGCTCTAAACCTCTGATGAATTAGACATTTGGTAGATGCCAGAATCTCTGCAAAGTTACTTGCAAGTGCTAAATTTCACTATTACTTTCTCATGAAGTGACTGTGTTTTTTTATTGTGCTTCTTTAAAGAAGATTATGAGTTGCAGCTATGCAGAAACAATTGTTTCCATGAAGTTATTTAATTCCAATTATTTCTCCTCAATCACACTCAGAAGAGACTTTGTGGAGAGAGGACTACCAAAACTCTGGAAAACAGATCTGAACAGCTGAACCTCATCACTTTGTGAAAGATTAGAAAGGGATGAAACCTCAGACTTCTGACTGAAGTTGGCCAAAGTAAATACAGAGTGGGGTTATGATGAACTGAAAGTAGCAAACAAGTAAGGCCATCAAATATATTCAAATCACAGGTTGCACAGGATATTTGCCTTGTCTATGATTGATTCAATTAAGCCAGACCATCATCTTTTTCTGGCAAAAAAGGTCCTTTATTCCACCAGCAGTCCTGACATCAGTGGGATTATTTGTATAAGAAATTATTCTTTAATGTGAGTGAAAGTATTACAATCTATTCCTATGTTTGGATGTCATATCTTCATTTATATTTCTTGTCCATTTAGATTTGGAGCTCCCTGGCAAAGAATGATCCAGGAAAGAAGGAAAACTGGCTGTGATTCTCCCACAGATAATGTCACTTAAACTAAAGAGCTTGAGTGTCAAAAGGAAATATTTTTACCTCTATAAGAATCTCCATTTTACTATCATTTTCTTTGAATTTAGACAAAATGGCTACTTTCCCGTGGAATATTTTATTCATGTTTCTTAGTAAAGTGTTACTTCCCATTTGGCCAATTCTACTCTAAAGAGGCTTTCTGAACACACAGTCAGACAGGGAGCAGCATAACATTGGGTTTTTTCCCAGTAAAGTTGTAGTCAATAATAAATATCCAGGGTTTGAGTACCTCTTTGTGTTTATGTATACCTGCCACTTTACCATGCAGTTCTATAACTCAACAGAATTTCCTGAAGTATTTATTTCCCACCACTTTTTATTATGTAGTATCTCTGCTACATTCCTTCTAAAGAAGAGATGAATGCTTTTGCTGAGGACTATGAAATTTCTTCACAGAATTCATTTGGGTCGTTTCATCAAGGCCAACCCCCTGCAATGAGCAGGGACATCTTCAGGTAGGTCTGCTTGTTCCAAGTCCTGTCCAACCTGTCCTTGGGGGGCATCCACAGCTTCTCTGGGAAACCTCTTCCAGTGTTTTACACTTATTCATATTTTTTTCTTAGATCTACTCAAAATCTATCCTCTTATACTTGAAAAACATTCATCTTTGACCTAGTGTAACAGACACCACTAAAAAAATTTGTCCCCATCTTCCTTTTAAGTCCACTTCAAGTATTGAAAGACCACAAAAAGGTCTCTCCAGAACCTTCTATCTTCCAAGCTGAATAAGCCCAGTCCTTTCAGTGTTTACTCACAGCAGAGGTGCTCCATCCATCTGACCATTTCTGTGGTCCTCCTGTACCTGCTCCAACAGATCCATGTTCTTCCTGTGCTGGGGACCCCAGAGCTGGATGCAGCACCCTGGGTGTGGTGTCACCAGAGTGGAGCAATGAGGGACAATCCCCTCCCTCATCCTGCTGGCTGGTGTGCTATTGATGCAGCCCAGGACACAATTGGCTTTCTGGACTGTGAGAGCACATTGCCAGCTCATGTTCAGCCTTTCATTCACCAGCAGTCCCAAGTCCTTCTCCTCAGGAATGCTCTCAATCCATTCTCCACCAAGCCTGATTTGTGCTCAGGACTTCCCTAGCTCGGATGCAGGATCTTGCACTTGGCCTTGTTCGACCACAAGCTTCTTCTCTCATTGAATTGCAGCACCTACAGCCATTCCCATCCTCCTTGAACACTTGTGTTCCCTTTGTTAGGAACGTGTGCTTGAGCTACAATCACCTCACTGCACACTGGCGATTATGAAGCTGCTGCTGACTGAATTTCTAAGAAATGCCATCAGATATATCTCTCCCTATCTTATTTTTCATTTTTACAAGCAGTACACCTTGGAACAGGAAAATAAAGTGTGTTCTCTATACCATTCAAATTGCTGCTTGGAAAGAGTACACAAGCTCCAGGCTTGATGTACTAAATAACCTTGTTTAATAAACACACAGCTATTTTGCTGAAACAAACTGCTTCATCAAAATGTTGAAAAATGTACTGTACCACTGGGACAGTTCTGCCATAAACTGCTTTATTCCTCTCCCTTCTGTTATTTGTGCTTTAGGAAAATAAAAAAAGGAACAATATAATCAAAATTGGTTTTATTATTCAAATATTTGCTCTGGAGCCTGGAGAAGAGAAATAGTTATTATATATTAAGTAAAAGATATCTTTAAAGGAAGCAGTCTTAAAACCATGCCACATTAACCCTTCTGCAGCACCTAGCACCTCATTCTTCTTTGGCTGTTGACAAACAAGGCCAATTAACATCAGCAAGATAATTAACTACAGCTCCAGGTAATATTTACATCTGGTCTATTGCTGCTTGGAAGCTGTCTCTTCTCCTTTTCTCCCTGCAGCTTGAAGGTGTTAATTTTAACACCTACAAAGTAGGAATTTAGATTTGGTTGAAAGGAGAACAAGACTGGGTTTTTAAAATTATTATTAAAATATTGGATGAATAATTATAATAGTGAAGTGATTTTAACCTTCTGCTAGAGTCTGCTAGACTTTTTTATGTTTCCCTCAAATCATTTGCACATTCTGGGATGCTTTTTAAAAATTTCTCATATTCCATATGGCAAATAATTCTTTTTCAATGTCATGTACTTAGAGTGAGAACACTTTGTGAATGGACTTAACTGGTGGTCCAAAACCAGGGTAATCATGTTTGTTGCCAAGGAAAGAAGAATATGTTTCCTGGAGGCACAACAGTCATTTTATTAAATGATTGTACCAGCTGGAAACAAATTATTGCCTTTATTTTAAACTGCCATTCTTAAGTCTAATGCTTTTATTTCAATGGGAAACAAATTTTAAGGAAGATTACAGCTCACCTGTTCTTGTAGTTTTTACTGGGGTGTGTAAATTCATATAATTATCCATGATAGTGTTATTTGCCTTGGTTTTATGAGGCTGTTCTTAACCTGCAAATCAATAGTTGATCCTACTACTATTTCCCTTCTGTCTGATACCTCAGCTCATTTTGGAGTGAAGAACATATGTAGCAGGTGGGCTGTGTTTCTAATAATTAGTTTTCTTAAACATGTTATAAAGAGCCTTGCCAAGAAAATATCACTGTAGTGTTTTGAGCCCAGCTGGCAATGTATCGGAGCCTGGGGAGGGGAGGATAGAACAGCAAACGGAGCCATGTTCATCTTTGGAGTCTCTCAGCCAAACTCACCTTGGGTGAATTTGGCTCTCCCTGTGCTCTAGAAAATATTGTTGCCAGAGATTATCTGGAAGGAAACTGAGGCACTTCTTGTGGGCACCTTGCATGGTGAATGTGCACATTTATTTTTGTCTCTTAATGAAATTCTTATCAAATATAGTTTCCATTTAGCAAGGAGCTCTTGAGGTTCAGAGGAACTGCACAGCTCAGTTCTCTGGCTCAATTTCTTGAGTGTGTGGGCACCCTGAAAAAGAAGAGGCTGATGGACAGCGACATTTGAACAAAAGCTCCCTAGGCCTTCCTTTCCCAGCTTTCCAAGCCAGAAATAGATATGTCTAAGAGCAATAGCAGTTGGGGTGCAGAATGGGTCTGTGTTTTGGCAGCAAGTTGGATTTCACGGTCTCTACATCAAAAATGCCTCAGCCACGTAATGCAGAGTGTTGACACAGTATGAACTCATACCAGCACTTCAAATCTCTTCCAAAATGTTGGGGGATTAGGATTTTGACCACTTATCTTACTATCAGCTCAAGTTGTTGTCTCTCCAACTGTAGCAAACATAAAAACCATATGCCTTGGCTAATCAATGGAAATATGATCTTGGGCCCATTCCTGAACGGAGTTAAATTTGTACTGCTGAATTAGATCTGTCAGGCACTGGCTGTGCAGTACCAGTGTGGCTGCCCCCCTCCCTTCTCCCAGAAGGGAACGCAGTAAGGCTGGAGTGGTATTCTTTTGCACTTTTCCAAAGATTGCTGAACTGTTTTGGTTGGACCACTCAAATAAGTTTAGTTTCATGAAACATGGAAAAGCTCAGTACAGTTACATGCATTTGAAAAGTGCCAGGCAGTCCTGTCAGCCTTCTATAGCAAGTCAGACTCAGAACACATATTGCTCTTCAGGTAACCATGATTAGCAGATGGGTGGTACGGCACTCAGCTTATTTCAAAAATTTTATGCCAAGTAAACTCTGTCATACACATGAGCTTCTTTTCTCCAAATTAAATATCACTTTTTGGTAGGAAAAAAATAATCTGTTCTTTTAAGGCATTTAAACTTGGACTTTTTTGGAAAATATCAAATCAAGGGCCTCTTCCACCTCTTTGTCACCTTGCCTTATAAAAGTTTGGTGTAGAGAATGCTAATGTCCCCAGTAAAAGCTTAGCTTTTGTATCTGATGTGCTATATGTGCAAGATAATTTCTGTAGCATTGTGCTATAGTCTCCTGACAGCCTCTGAAAAACGAGTGGATATTGCCCTTTTCCTACCCAGTAGGGTAATTCTGAAAATGTTGCCAGGATGCAGCCACCTACCTCAACTATTGCTAGAGGCACTTTAGCAGCAATGCCCATTTGTGCAGTAAAAGCTCTGTGATTAATTTAATACACATGAAGCACTGGCTTCCCTAGGGAAAGCAAGAATAGGATCAGAGAAGATAACCAGAGAGTTTGAAGGCTTCAGGAGGACAAACGGGTATTGTCTGTGCCATGTCGCCTCCCACTTTGCATCTTAGTCTGGAGGATACATTATTTTCTTCTTTGACATCCAAGTCTTTTGCTTCAGGAAGGTTTTCTTCTAAGTAAAATCTGAGTCCTGATGTATGAGCTAAAAGCCATCTGTGTGGGTTTGTTTTGTTTTGTTTTTTTCCCCTTTTCGGGTGTTACTGTTGCAACTGACTCTGCAGCCCATGGATATAAAAAGGTTGAAGAAAGTAAAAAAAGCACAAAATACCCTTTGGGGAAAGGAACATACAGTCAATCACCTCAAGGTCATATAAAGTACGATGTGCTTGTGCACTGGTGCAGGTTGAGCAGATTTTATTCATTATCATTTATTCATTAATCAGAACTCATACAGTGTTTGCAAAAAATAATTTACATTAGCAGAGCTATGTTACTTAGGAATTTGATATTAACCTTTCTGTTTAGTTATATTGATTTTTAAAGTCAGAAAATAAGATTTTGCTTGTTCAGTAACAATGTTCAGTCTCTTTTATTAGCAGAGCAAACCTTTTGTCATATTATGCAGGAAAAATATTTTTTTTTTAGCAATTAAGTAAATACCAAATTATTGTCCTGTGGTTTGGTAGAGGTCAACGCCAGATTCTGAAAGATACTACACTCTGAGGGAGTTCTCATGCATAGTAGTGGGGGGAACCAGAAACAAAATTTCAAGCATTAGTGCAATGTGGTTTTTGTAAAGTATATTTTTCTCAGGGGGGAGGTGAAGAAGAGTGGGAAAAGAGAGGGGTCAGGATAGGGAGGATGTGTTGGGGAGAGGAATTCATTAAGTGCTGGCTGAAAATGGAAAAGCGAAGGCAAGAAAAGTTGTACTGGTATTTAAAGGAAATGAGGGTGGATTAAATTTTTCTCTAGTAAGATAAATTCAAAAATATTTGATCATGATCTAATAGTTGCATGTTGTGGGTGCTGCTTATCCTGCAAATCACAGAATGGACTAGGCTGTAAAAGATCTTTAAGGTGATCAAGTCCGATAGTGAACCCAGCACTCCCAAGCTCACCACTAAACCTCAGTCCCTGAGCACCACACCTACACATCTTTTAAATACCTGCAGGGATGGTGACTCACCACTTCCCTGGGCAGCCTGGTCCAGTGCTTGACCACCCTTTCTGTGAACACGTTTTCACTAAACCTCCCCTCCCAACACTTTTTTGTTTCATCTGATCATGCCATCTTGCTGACCCCTGTGGCTGGGGTCAGCAGTGACTGACAGACGAGGTGTATTGCTCTGCAAAATTCAGCAGCACTCCTCCAAATGGGGTGGTGGGCCTGGAGGAGGACACTCACTGCTGCAAATCTGCTGCTCCAAATGCCCCACCGAGGCACCTGTATTTGCCGTGTTCCTGCACATGTGCAAGTAGCAGCTCACTGGCTGAGCTTTGTGGTTCCTTAGCTCAGTGCCTGGTATAATATGGCTTTGATCTGTGAAGCACCCATAAATATTGCTACAACCTGCATGGCTGGTCCACTCTTTCTGATGCTAAGTATCTGTCCTCTGGGGAAATCCTGGTGAAATCAATGGCTTGACAAAGCTATCGCTCAGTTTATCAGAGATGGCAAAAGCATCTCCTCTTACACTTTATTCTTAACTGAAGACATGTTCCATAGCTGGAGTGATTGGTTTGTGTCCAGTATGATCACTCCTCCCCTTTTTCCACAGTTGGATAAAAAATATAAATTATTTAGAATAGAGGAACTTGAAATGGATTGTTTTAGTGAAAGTGAGCGCCTCTCTGTAACCACTGTCCTCCTCCTGGGGCCTCCTTTCTTCATCATTTGAGGGACATTCAGCCAGTCATACTGGAGGGAGGTGAGCCTGGGGGAGTTCCCAGCTGAAAACAGACAATTTTTATTCCCCAGGTAGGTCTCATGAGGAACCCCAAAGGTGGTGGCTAAGAAAAAGGGCATGAATTGATCTTTGCTTACAGCAGCTAAGTCCTTCCCCTTGTTCTTGGGCAACTTTTGGGTAAGGAACTGTCTGCTCCACAGTTTCCATGTGCATGTGCTAGGCTGGGCTCTCTGACTGGGGCTGGGGTCCTGCTGATTGTTCAGGAAAGCCACAGCACATAGGTGCAAGTGTTTTGTCATGGCATAGGAAAAGGGCTGTGGCACTGTCGTTCTCCATGTTCTCAGTGGAAGGAAGGGAGCTGTCTAGAATTAAACAGCTTGGTTCTACCATCCCACAGGGATAGTTGTTTTGGCACTCAGGAACTGTAATTGGTCTCAGGAATTATGTTGCTGAAAGAACCTTCTAGCAAGAGAGTTGGTCCAAAATGGGTAGGACAGCCATGTCCCTTCTGCAGAGCATTGTAAAACAGAGCTGCACACAGACACAGACACACCTTGATGTCTGCTTAGTCAAGGGGTCCCACAATAAAACAAGGGCTTGCTCCCCCTCTAATTCTGCTCATTTCTATTGCTTCTATTCCCCATTTTCATCTCTCCATCTTGTCACTGTCCTCCAGTTTTCCATTTTCCTGAAAAAATGCACTCTTTCAAATGGGGATTGACTGTCTGCTCTTTGACCCAGCTGGTTTTCAGTAAGTTTTGTGGCTAAAAATTCTTACCTACTTACCAAGTACTTCTGGGTTCACCTCCTCACAGATGGTATCAGCCAGGGAAAGCAACACTTCCTTTTTCTAACTGTAGCAGCTCTGTTGCCCTGACAGGACCCATTTTTACTGAAAGGACTAATAATATCTTGCTTTTCCTGCTACTGCTCTGCATTTTTCCAGTACTGCAGACAATTCCACTGAAAGCTTAACCAACATGCCCTCCTCTGTTTGCTCTGCCAGGTCAGGGTGCCACCAGTAATTTCAATGTAGCTTTGGCATTTTTCCAGCATTAGCTGCCTCTTCAGGATTCAGCCTATGCACCTCTGCATTGTTGACCTCTGAAGCTATTGATTTCTGTAGCTGGAACACATTCAAGCTGATGATGGAAAAATCTGCTTTACCTTATCACTGAAAAATGTTTGGTCCTTCTGTAAACTGCATTTTTAATTTTGGGGCTTACTTCAGGGAAATGTTGTAAACAGTGCTAGTTTATTAATAACATCTTGTTTATTATTTGCTATGCAGATACTAAATAAAAAGTAAATACCAAAATCTTCTTTTTAGAAATTATAAACTTAAGCACAAATCTGTACATGCAGTGGCAGAGTTCAGTGAGATTTTTACAGAACCTTCTGATTTTGATAATTTTCCACATCAGAAAGATGCATTCCTCACATCTGGGGGGATAATTAGGGGCATCTGGAAAAATTTGTGCAAAAGGTCATTCACCCTTCCACCCACCCTACTCTAAATGGAAGAGGCGATACTTCTCCAGGCAGTACTGACTATGTAGAAATGTGCTCCTTTCTTTGGGAACACTGGAGTCCTTTGCAGCCAAACTTCAGTTGTTCTTGTGTTCTAATCTTTTCTTACTTATTTCATCTGCCAATGACTGCTGTTTCTCATGCTTGGAAAATATAATTAAAGACACCTGTACATCACAGACGGTATAGAATCATTTCCATCATTCTTAACATGTTATGGATTGTTGATGAATTCTCAGCAGTGATTTGGCTCAGGGAAAGCACAGTGTGTCTGATTTCACTGGCCTTCTCATTTGCACCAAGTCTGTCTCACAGTGCTCTGCTCAAAGGGGCCTTGAATCAAGAACATTTGTTTACTGCCACTACTGCCTTCTGTCATGTCCTAAGGAGATCTAATATTGACATATTTGTTGATTGCATTCGGACAGGCTGCATTTGGGACACTTTGTACACTTAGGCCACCATATAATGGGGGAAAAATTAATCTGTGGCTGTATCTTTCTCTGGGGCAGTTTTGTTTTTCTTGGTTGTCTGGGGTTTGTGGGTTTTTAAAGAGTTTTTGATTATGTGGTTCTGTGGGGCGGTTTCAAAGACTGTGGTTACAGAAGTCTGGGGAAAAACAGGCAGCTGCTGATCTTGCAGTTGTATGTTTGTCTGTGTACCTGTAGGTTGAAGGGCACTATTATTTGTTGAAATATTCCCATCAGCTGAAACACAGAGTTTGCTTTTATGAGAACTGCAAAAATGGAATCTAAATGTTTATTTTAGTTTTTAAAAAAATATTTATGTGGTTGCCAAACAAAGCTATAAATTTTATTTTGTCTAAACCAAAAGAAAGGTTCAATCTTCCCAACATGAGACATTATACTTTTTAATTCTCTTCTGAGACTTCAAGGCTCATTCAACTTGTTTAATTCCTCCCTCTGGAGCTTGTTATCCATCAGTTTAATAGGTTGATACAAACTGCTGTTTCCGGATCCTGGTCTTTACTAGTTTTCTTTTTTAATTAACTAAATATTTTTTTCTCTCATTTATTTTTTTCCACAGTCTACCCATCTTTCCCATAGAAATTAACCTTTTTTCTTAACCAAGAAGTTGGCCTAATAAATGTGATTTAAATAAGGTCTGATTACTGTCACAAATATTACCCAAAGCATTTTTGTGTGGAGTGAGTCTTTTATTTCCTGTTGAGTACCTCATCTTGCACACAGGTTTTTTCATCTACTTTATCATCAGGTGTGTCTTGCAGGTTCAGATGGACAGACTGAGCTTACTGTAGATGTGCCAGCTTCCCTGCTAAATGTCTGGCAGAGAAAGGTATAAAAACCTAGTCATGAACAGTCAAAAACAAGACTTAAAAGCAAATTGCCCACGTGACCAGATCTTACATTTCCTCCCCATCCTGCTGCTTCTATCTCACCATGAAACCCCATTTCCTAAGAAAAAAAAAATTAACTGTAAAAGTGGATTTTCATTGCAGAGAAAATGGTATTTTTAAAAAGTTATCCTGCCTTGTAATGTGTTTAGTTTACAAGTGTTTATTCTAATTTGATATTGTCAAGCCCTGAATGTGTAACTTGTAAATCAGAAAAAAAAAAGGAGTCAGGCTTTACGCTCTACACAGCCACCTCAGGTCTGTGTACCTGCCTTGCCTGGTGCAGCTGTCCTTCCAGGTCTTTGCTTTGTTGCTGTAGAGACAGAGCCCTGTCTTCTAAAAGTTGATAATATTTTTTTTAATATTTATTTTTTAATTGAGATGACAGAATGTTTACAAACATCCAAAAAGGCACACCAAATTTACACTTTTCTCCCCATGAATTTCTGCTCTCTCTCCAGCAACTGCTGCTCTTTTCCTTGCTCTTAATTCACATCCAAATATCTGACTTCCAGGTGTCATCCCTTTTCTTGTTTTTGACAATGCAGGTTTACTTTCGGAACCTCTACTTTCAAAAGATGTACATGAAAGTTTTTGTTCCAGTGGCATAGAGCCTCCTTCCACCCACTCTGAAAATCATGTTGCTTTTCAAGAGCTCCACATGCATTCAAGTAAAAAGGTGAGGACTGCATACATCATGTACCTTTCAAAATTCAGCAATATAGGCCATTAAAATCAGTCCCAACACCCTGAACTTTAAGAGATTTCCTACTGAACTGATTGGGAATCTGGAGAGAGTAACTCTGCTTGTTGTCCCACACAGTTTTGCAGACAAAGCCCTCAGAGAAATGTGCTGCACTTGGGGAGCTCAGCAGAGCCGTGGACATCACAGACACAGGAGAATTGTTTGTGCTGTACATGCCCAGGTATTTGCAGAACGGCGTTCGGCTCAGTAAATTTTCTGTTTTCATTTTCACTATGAGCTTTGCTTTCACTTTGTTGTCACAAGGAGGGTGATGTTTCATCAAGGAGACTGGCAGTGATGAGCCACTCACATCAGTGTTGTCTGACACTGGTGGAGGCTGAGAGTGACTCCTGCGTTGTACAGCCTTTTGTGAAATAAATATCTCAGTAGCACTGTTTCAGGCTTCAGATCCTGGGTCTACAATGTGTATCTTTGTACTGGAGGTGCTGATTTTTTTCTGGTTGATTTGGTTTTAAAATAAACCATTTTCTGGTATGTGGAAGTAGAATACAACATGTATGCAATATTTTTGGCCTAAATGAACAGAAATTGTTTTGTAATACTTCTGGCTAAACAAAGAGCAAAATCCAAAACCACAAACAAACAAACAAATCAAAACCAACAACAACATAGTGCTTTTTAAAAATCCAACCTTTTTCTTTTCTTTTCTCTTTTAAATAAAGTCTAGCCAGCTAATAAAATCCAAACTCTGTGGCTGTGCAAATCTACTCCAAATAAGTATGTCTCCCCCTATTTCTAAAATCAGATGTATATGGAAGTTTCTATTTCTAGGATTCATTTTAAAAATAAATGGGATTATCTTTAAAAATATTTTGCATATGTTGCAATGCTGTCATTCTCTAATTTTTGTGAACTGCCTATTCTATAGGCAAATTGTATGTTATGGACCACTTGAATGAATAGGGAATATCTCTAGAATCTCTAAAGGTTTATATGAAGCCTGGTGAGAAACAGTATTGCCAAAATCTAACAAAAATATATTTAGACAAGCTGCGTCACACTGGCTATCCTAGGATAGAAGATTGTTGGATTCCTGATATCTAAAAGGATTGTTTACTCTTGGCTTCTCCACATACTGTGCAAGAAAAATGGAACTATAAATCATACCTTGCAAAACTTGGGTCAGGCTTCGATGCCTCAGACTTGGCAAGTTTGTCTTACTATGAAGCAGCTGTTTCATACACTAAAATAAATAGTAAAAATTAAGTTTTTGAAAATAAAGGGAGGGAAAGAGGGTAAAAAGAGAGACTGACAGTGGAGGTTGTTCACTGTAGCTCTGTACATGTAGCTCTGAAAGGGCATCTGACTCCCTGGTGTGTGATAATGAGAATTGCCTGTTTTTTTCAGCAGATCACTATTGCATATGATCACAATTTGAATCAAAGCAGTCTGATGAGGAGAAGCACAATCTCCCCTCATTTTGGGGGACTGTGGTGTACATGTCGTGCTCCATACACCTTGTCTTTGGCTTGTACAGTTTCAGGGCAGCAGGGCACACTAGCTCCTCTTTGTTTGATTTGGAACTAAGAATGCTTTAGCAACTCACAGGGAAATAACTAGTAGGTCCAGATGCAACAAAGGTCTTGTACTTGCCAGTTCTGCTCTCCCCAGAGCGTGGTCACAGATCTCACATGGACAATTCCTTCAATGGAAACAAGCCTTTGAATCCAGCGTTTTCTTCCTGCAGTTGTTTACTTCCAAAAATACTGCTTACAAGACATCTAAACTGCAGGGTATTACGGGAATGGGAAGCAAGATGGGAAATCCATATAGTTAGTGGGGCTGTGGTTGACTGGTTTGTCTTCTTGACTTACAGCGTAGTTATATGCAAACTGTCACCCACATTTAAGTTGTATTTAAATGGAAGTGACTCCAAACTGGCATGTAAAATTCAATTAAAACACCGTGTCAGTTCCTCTGTTTGCATTCTGAAGATTGTGAGCAAAATAGCCATTGATGCTTTATCTTAATACAGAGTAATGAAATTTCTGGGGTCAGTTTCCTGGTGAATGATAAACAACAAAAACACAGAAGTAATGAAGCCTCATTTTAAAATCCAGATGCTGTATTCAGCAGAAAATTAAGTTAATCAATTAACTAATTTGACAATTTAAATTCTAAGTAGAGGCTATGCATTGGGCAGATTTAATGCAGTCTGAAAGATTAAATTGTTAACAACATAACCAGGCTGAATATGTCTATCCATTCATTCATACTGAAGGAGTGGGGTGACTTACTCCTAAATATGTAACCATAGTTATAAATAGTGGCTTATGTAGGAAGACCAAGTTGGTTCATTTGTGCCAGTTTTGTGTATAGAAACTTGTTTGAGGGAATCTAAGCAGGAGAAATACCTGTAAATTGGTGCTGTGGCTGCAGCTTGGTGCTGGTCATAGTGCCCTTGCCACAAGGCAAGCAGTCTGTGCAGGCTCTGTCTGCTGCATGTCTTACATTTGGTGGTGGGTTTGTTTCATGGTGACATAAAGATGTGGGAGACCATGGCCACAGAGTGACATCCTTCATATAGACATTGCACAAAATATCCGTGTAGAAAACCTGATTCCACTGCAGTGGTGGAGAGCAGAGAAGGGACATCCTAAGGCAAGTTGGATGTGGTTCCTTACAGTATTTGGCTTCATATAATGAACCAGAGCCCAAGCAGAGAACAGCATATTTAAAGCTGTGTTGAAGAGAAAACGTGGTCCCATTTTCTTCCTTGTGATTTTTCCTTTGTTCTGTTCTTCTAACCAATCCATCTTTATCTACCTGAGTAGTCTTTTACTTGGACAATAATGCTATATATTTATTTTATTGCAGGTAATTAATCTCTCTGATGGCCTTACTCACTTATTTTTTCTGCAGCACTGAGATTGTCATCCAGTTGCTGTCCTCCATTTGAGTTTCCTTCCTTAGCCTCTCCTTTCCCCACCTTGCATGCCTATATCTTGTTCCTTATAAACTATCCTGACTGCTGTGATATTTTGGAATTGAATACCTTGGAAATATACACAGTTTGATGGTTGAAAAAAAATTATGTGAGTAGGCCAAAGAATCTGGTAAGAGACAAGAGACAAAGTTCAATGGAAAAGACATCCTTATGGCACAGTATAGAGCACTGAATCTTTGTTGTTATGTCTAAATACAACTGTATTTTCTTCCACCATCGCTGATCTTTATATAATCCTGTTTTTCTGACCTTCAGACTATATGAAGAGGATCTTTCAAGTTTATAGACTTCAAGAAAATACAAATCCAGTTTTTTCCAAGCTTCTCAGTTTCTTACATCATCATACGGGCAGCTGCATTGGTCATAATGTTCAAGAACCCTGCGAAGCTGAAGTCATTGTATGTCATTACAGCACTATGAAAAGAGGTCCATCTTGTTGGCTTTTGTCAGGTAAAAACTGTACAAAGCTTGGCTTTGGCTCTTACAGTGCTTTAAGCCTGTCAGTGACCATATTACTTTCCTTCCATACACAAAATAATTTGTGCCTCTTTAGGTGCAGAGGTCATGTTGCACACTGGGTGTAGCTCCTAAAATGAGCCAGAGAGGAGGGGATATGAGCATGGGGGAACCGCTTCAGGAACTGTAAGGGAACCACTCCCTGCTAGTTAAAAAATTATTTCCATGTGAGCTAATACAATTCTGAAATCTCTTAGTGGAAACAGAGTTCAGTATTATCTAGCTGCATCTGGAAAGGCTCTTAGAGTAAAATTTTTATGACATGGCTATTCTAAAAGTAAAGTGGAAGCTCTGTTAACTTTCAGTCTAGCTCCCTGAATGCTCTCGCAGCTCTCAGGATACTTTCCCAGCTCTACTAGCACCTGAATTCTAAGAATGAAGATTTAGATCCAGTTGAACACACCTTGTAGTTCTTAATGAGTTTTCTGAGTACCACAGAGAACACATTTCCTGCATGGACAGTTTGTGTTCACCTGAGTGTTTTATGTGCATATGTTGTGTTAAATGTGTATTACAGAGAGCATCAGAATACTGAATGCCCACACTCTTCATATAAAAGCTGTTCTCAGGTTGCTTATGATTTCACAGCAATGCATCTTGAGCAAGCACTGAAGAGTTTATGAACACCTTATGAAGAACAGGGCAAAGAAGCTGCTGTATCTTTGTCAAAGTGGGGTGTGTGCATGTGTGTACACATTTTGTTCAGCACAGCCACTGTTTAGTGGGGAGAGCTGAGCACAATCAGCATTCACTGTCATCACTGACCACCATGGAAATTGTTTAAGACCACACAACTTCTCTATTCTAACACTCGATTTTCTTATACAGCAATCTCTGAAAGGAGGTGTCAGATGGAGAAGCATGGGAGGGTATTTTGGTTGCTGGAAATACTATTAATTTTAGAAATATAAGACAAACTAGAATCTGGCTTTTTGTTGGTGTGGGGGGGTTTGTTTGTTTTTGTGGGTTTTTTTTGTTGTTATTGTTGTATTTTGTTTGTTTGGGTTTGTTGTTGTTGTTGTTGTTTTGAGGTTTTTTTACTTTCCTGAAGGAACTGCAGAAGATCTGAGATTTATTCTGAGCATAGTTACCCTTATTCAATCTATTTCGGACATGTACCTTTTTCTCCAAGTCCCTTCATTCAGTCCCTCTGCAGGTCTCCACATACTGTGGAATTTTCCAGTGCAGAGAGAGCTGTTGTTTTGAATGTAAAATAGTCTGGGAAAAATACACCCCATTTTCAGTGGCTTCTCTCCATGATGAATTAAATCTATAGAGGGGAACAGGCTTGTGCTTTTCCTTTTCTTGTTTTTCTGAAGCATTATATACCATCTTCAGTGCCAACAGGCAGCCCCTTTACTCTGAGTGGGATGCTTAGAAAAACAGGTTTTAGAAGCCATCCTTTTGTAAAGATTTGCCAATTTTGTTGTCTAAATAACGAAAGATAATTTTTATTGCTCTTCTTTTTCAGCTCTAGCCAATGAACCTTCCTGAGAACAGTTTATGTACTAAACAGCTCATTTACATACCTAGAGATTTTTAGAGCAGACAACTACCAAACTTGGTGTTTCCAGAAACATTGTAAATCACTCTGTAGAAATAACAAAGCAAACACAACCTGAAGCAGGAGTGAGGTGGATCACTTTGAACAGGTATTAGGCTGAAGTGCTGGATGATTGACCTATAAAATGAGGCAAAGCCACTACCGCATCTGAAGCTGTGCCTTTGTGCACTGCCTAAAGTAATTTCAAGCCTCCAAATGAAATAATTGACCCACTGTATGTAAAACACAGAGGGGAATTTGTTCTGTTACAAGTGTGTACTTTCGAGACATATCAGTAAACCTTGCACCTTTAGTAAACTGGCTTTAGTGGAATCATTGGTTGGAAAACAGGGACAAACTGCATTTGGAACGCACGGGGAAGAGAGAAACATGTTGCAAGTGTTTATGTGATATTCCTTTCTATGTATAATTTGAAGGAATTTGTAGAAAAAGAAATGCAGCATATTGTTCTCTGGAAAATAAGAGTAGAAGATTGGGTCTCACTAACCAGTAGCTAGCAGTGATTGTGCAATTTTCTCTAATGCTCTGCCATGGCTGGTGCAAGGCTGGCTAGCAGCAGGAGGCAGTCATCTCCCAGGTGCTCCTAAGAGAGAATTACATGTATCATGAAGCTAACAAATGTGGGAGAAGATCACTCTGCTAGCATTTTCTGGCATTTTTACCAGACTTCTGGATAGGTCAGGCTGGTGGGAGTCTTTAAAAGGAAACAAACAAATAAAGAAACCCAAACTTAACCCAAAGCAACAAAAGGCACCAAACAAACTCCTCACAAGTGTTATGAGAGGAGGGAGTCCATGTGCTGTGATACTCGAAGACACCACAGTTCATATAAGCAATGAAAGTACAAAAAAACCCCAACAGTAAAACCTTGGTATGTACCAAGACACGTTTTTCCACAGCTCTGTCAATACCATCTTTGTTGTGATCTGCAAATGCAATTAATGAAGTCGTGTAAATATACCTTCACATTATTTCTACTCCTTGTGGATCATTTACCTGAAGTGCCTGTGGAGTGGATGTTCTGCAGGCTTCTTGGCTTGTTTTGGTGCAATGCTTTTGGGTTTTGGTTTGCACGGATTTTAAAGAGAAGAGATTACATTAAGAAAACAGCATATGTATATAGATATATAGGGGAAATGGAAGAGTGTGAATCCATGTGACAGCAGACTCTTTACTGGAACTGAAATAGCCCCATCTGCACAAGCAGGTCATTCACTAGAAGGTGTGAGCAGTAGTGAGGACAGAGGTTTTTCAGGCTGGTGATGGCAGGTTCAACACATCCAGTGTTCCTGTCAATGTCAGTATTTTTCAGCCTGAGGGAAAATGCAGCCTGATGCAAACTGCATGAGTGTTGTGGCACTCAAATGGGGAGCATTTCTATAATCAGTCTATTTCGTGAAATGAAAGGAGAAGACCCACTGTGACATGCTGAGATATATGTTGTTAATTGCTCGTCATAACAATTCTGTTTCTTCAGTAAGATATCTCTTTTCCCTTACCTCCTCTCCCTATGAAATGATCTTGTCAATATGGAAAAAGCAACCCTGAGGAATCTATAATTTAATGAAAAATTGCTGTTGCCATGGCATAGAGTTCAGACATTTATATTGAAATAATTTCTCAGTCTTCATTTGCATCCCCTGACTCTCTAAACAGCTATATCAGCTGTTAAGATTTGAACAATTAAAAATGCTCAATTATTAAGGAGAAATTAAAAGAAGTAATCAGCTTAAAACAATTTCAGCTCAAAAAAGCCTTCCCAGGCAGCTCATGGGAAAAGCATATTTGTATGCTGTTAACATCCCAAATTGACTTAAGTTAAAATACACCGGGGCAAGATTAAACCAATGCAAAGACAGTGGAAAAAGAATCAGTGTTTTCTTTTCATTGTGAACAATAAGAAATTTCATCAGTTTTTGTTGTTAAGATGTCATATGAAAATACTATGCTGAAGCCTACTGTGCAGGCTGTTACAGTTTCCTAAATGAGACTGTGCTATAGATTTCCTGGCATCTACTGAATCCCTCTGTTTATTTGACTGAAAAATTTGTACCAGGGTTGTTCTTGTTCCACCTTCAGTGACTGAACATGAAAGAATTTTTTCTCTTGTTTTTTTTTTGGGGGGTTGGTTTGTTTGTTTGTTTTCAATTCCTTGGTTTTGTTATTGGGTATAATAAAGTTTTTCAGTCCTAGTGAACTGATAGTAACTGGGTTGAACTTAACACAAAGAGAGGCAGATGGTACCTACACCTCCTTTGCTATTCCTAAGACACCTATTGCCATAGTTAGAAGCCTCTGCTGTTATCATCTTGGATGTCTGCAGGATAGATGCTGCAAACTGCACTGCAGCTCACCAGATGATTTTGTGGCACATGGGGTGGTGCAATCTGTTGTACAATCACCAAGAGCATTGGCCAGCTTGTATGCCCCAGGTTAAAAAGCCTAAAACCATAAAAGTTTGGCTCCTGCCCCTTTAGATATCCTGAGCCAAACTTTGGGAATGTACAGCTGAGAAGTAAGAGTTTGTGTTTGCATTTTATTTCTGTCACTAAAGATTTTAGCTCAGATTAGACACAGGCAAGAGAACCAGGCCTTCCTGGGACACTCAGTTTCAAACCTCAAAGTCCTAGGGTCTTTGTGCCCTATCCTGTGTGCTTCTTTTAGTGCCCTGCTCTCCAGTATGCCAGTGTTGTTCCTTTTCTTTTCCTCCCTCTTCCCTTCCCTTTTGAGAATATCTATTTCACTGTATATTTGACCCTCAGTCATTTTCACATCTGTGGTTGAAATTCACCTCTCGAACAAAGTTCAAACAGCACCTTGGGCACTTCCAGACGCTCCTAGACTTTGAGAAGTGAGTCATGCTTGTGCATTGTGGTCTGGGACTGTCCTGAATGACATCACTGACCTTGGTTTGATGATTTCACTCCTGCGTGGGTGAACCTCAAGCCACTGCTTTGAAAATGAAGCTTACTTTACTCAGAGGGAGGCCCTTCACCTTTGTGCCATTCCACACAGTGTCCCTACACCTGGGTTAACCTGGAAGTCCTAATGGTTTTTAACTTGGTGAGTTAAAAGGCAATGATGGTCCAAGAATAGTTTACTTTTTTCAGACTTCCCACTCATATTCCCCACTTTGTCTCCAGGCCAGCTGATATACAGATGGTCCTTTTAACAGCTATTTAAGAGATAGCTTTATGGTGCAAGGTATGGTCTCTTTCCCAGTCCAGGATGATTCCTCCAGAAGATCTGTTTGCTTACTTGATATAAGATTATTTTTCTAGCCTACAGCAGTCTGGAAAGCTGAGGTTGTTTGCCTGGAGGATTGGTTGTTATTTGCTTTTTTCCCCAGCCTACAGCATGAGTGAGGCAGAGGAGGAGGAAAAGGTGCAGGTGAAAATCTTCTAACCTCAAATGTTTGATGAATAGTTAGTTTTGTTATTCTAACCTCATATATCCATCTTAGGGTTGATGAAGGGGTAGAAAATAATTGTGGACAAGAAATTTCTTAAACTTATCTGGCATAGGCAGTCCATCTCTGAACTTCAAGATTCATGTACTTATTCCTAAAGTGTCCAAAAAAATTAATATTTTGGTTTTGTATTCCCAAGTGACTGAGTCACTGAATATTAATAATCAAATTACTAGTGATTAATGTGGTCAAGAAAAAATGAAGCTTCCAACAAATTCTCACCACCCACCTGGAGATACTCCATTTCTTTTCTATATGGAACACATTCCAAACTTTTAACTCACCTTGTAAATCAGTTGTAACTTCTTGGGCACATCAGCGCACAGTGGTAGCTGATGCTCTGTCTATTTTGCCAAGCTGGCTCAGTATCATGCTGTGACCAAAACAGGTTCTTCATCTGTCATTTAAGAAAAATATTTTTACTGCTTAGAGTTTCAAAGCAGAGGTAGTTGAATAAAATATTTATTAGGGCCTGGTGAGGTACTGTCAAAATGTGCAATGAACTCTGAAGACATGGATGATATTTATTAAAACTAATTTTGCTCTCATACAAAATTTGTTCAATAAACATGCTCCTGTTTAAGTGTTGAAGCTTATATAATATGCTAGGTAGGTCCAAAGGCTGCCCAATAATGGTTGTATGACATAGATTTTTCTTAGACTCCTTGATTTCCTGTTTGGTCCAATAGAAACAGATGAATCTTGGTCTCACATACATGGACAGCCACAATTAATAAGTGCATGCATGTTTCATCTGTATTTTATAGAAACATATCAGAGATGAGCATGAGCTTGGATTTTTGGTGCTAGTTACAGGAATGAAGCTTTCCTAGTGCATCAATTCCTTAGTGAAAGAAGTCTTTCTGTAGAAAGTATTTTAAGTGGGATTATTACCGTCCTTTGAAACACTGATGAAATCTTCACAGGAATTAGGTGAGAATGTTTGTCAGTAAGAACACCCAAGTTGTGTCCAAGAGCTAAACTGACTTTTGATCCCTCAGAATTACCTCTTGAGAACCCTTCTTGACTGCCTCTGCAAAAGCAGATTTAACTTTAATATGTTTTGCCTCCAAAGTCCTTCTTACCCTCTGCTCAGTGAATAAATAAAATGCTTTCAGATAGGTAAATATTACCCTTTCATAACAAGAAAAAAGGATACGCTGTTGTGAGCATGTCTTGGTTTGAAAGACAGATATCTGCTAGGAAGGGGCAGGACCTCCCTAGAGATGGAGAATTCAAATCCCCTCCCTCCAAATTATTCCAATTAAAAGGAAAATTTAAGGAGCTTTCAGGCAGAGGTATGGGGGTAGGAATAACAGTTCTTTACTAGTATATATGACAAAACGACAAACAAACAACAACTACAGCATCAATAATAAACAGAACCAAGAACCTTGAGGGCTTTCTTTTACAAAAGCCCAGAGCAGTTTGATCTGGGTGCCCCTGCAGGACTCCGAGAGGCCGAACTGGAAGGAAGGAAAAGTCCCGGGCTGGTGGATGAGATGAGGAGCTCTGCGCTGGCCGCTGGAACAGCAGGGGTGTCCCGGCAGGGCTGGGCAGTGCAGGGCTACAGAGTAGCAGGAGAGCCTCAAAGGTCCGAAGAAGCAGCGGCGGTGGTGGGAGAGGCTGGAGAAAGCAAGTTCAGGATTCCCGGGTACACAGCAGATGAGATAGATTTCCCAGGACGAGGCAGAGGCAGAGGGCAGCCTGACCGTCCTCCTCGGCGCTAAGAGCAAGAGTGCCTCCCCCTCCCCCTCTGAGGGACACTCCCAGGGACTCAGAAACAATCGGTGTAGCCTCGTGCTGCCATATCCCTCAAGCACTCTTTTTGTTCTGACTAAGTAGTCATTAAGGCTTCTTGGAAACTTATGGGAAAAAATTCTGTGAGAAGAGGAAAAAAAAAACAAAACCAAATCTAACCCCCAACAGAGCATCTGACCTTTCTTTGGTCTTTTTTCCACTTCTCAGTGAAGCAAACAAAACCATGTAAATCTCAAATACTCATGCGAGAGAAGAAAGAGGGACAGGCCATGGCTTCTCTTTTTTTGGATCAAGAAGCAGCTCCCACAGACACTGAACAGAAAGAAGCTCCCGTTGTGCACAGGCTGCACAGACATGTGAAAGAAGCAGCCTGTTGTTTCAATATTAGTGTCATAAATATGTGTGTAAGTCCATAGCGTGTTGCTGCAAAGTTGTTTGTCTCCCAGTAGCCTCCCAGGAAATGTGTGAATATGTTTGCATTGCTTGTTCACAGCTCTGGAACTTAGAGCTGCTGCCTCACCAAGCAGAGGAGGGTGAGTTTAGATTTGTTTGGGAAGCTGACTCTGATGTGGCTTCCTCCTGTTTGCCTGGTATCAGCTCTTGCTGACAGTATTCTGCAAGGGAATTTCCCTTAGGAAGAAAGGTTTTTCTTGGACAAGTGCTTCTCTGAAGGATGCATAAAGGAAAATAGCACTGGTAATGTCAAGTAGGAAAAAATAACTGTAAGAGCTCCAGCAGGCCTCCCTAAATATTAGCACATGTTCTAAGATACAGAGAATAAGAATAATAAGTAATTACTATAGAAAAACATATTTTATATATGCTTTTGTTATCCACAAAGCCAATCTTGTATTTGAACAAAAGGTCCTCTCATACAATGTCAATTTTATATTCCTACCGTTTATATGAGTGTATGAAATTTCATAGTTCTATAGTGCAGAAATATGATAATTAGCTGCTTAAATATTTAAATAACGAAAAGCTGTTGATAGCATGGTCCACCAAGTCTGAATACTATACGAAAAATGGCAGAATATATGCAGGAACTGTGTAATTGCACAGTTTGTTAAGCCCTTATATTTTGAATTGATGAGACATCATCTTGTGTTTGTATGTATACATATATATATATATATATATTTGCAAATGAAATAAAACTTTCATCATTTGATGCTTCAACTGCTAATTGTAATGTAGGATCCAATACACCAATAAACATCTACAGTAAATAGAAGCTGACTATAGTTCAAGAGTAAGCTTCTCCCATATCTCCATCTCTAAGTGGACATAATCCCATTTTTCCTTATTCTCTCCCCAAAGTATTTTTTTCCATGTTACAAACAGTCCCAGCTGTCAACCCAGCAGTCATTCTTACCACATAGCTTAAGTCTGAAAAGGAGGGCCATATTCTATCATAGCTATTGAGCCATGAAGGAAAGGTGCATCAGATCTCCTGCTTCAGATTTTGACTGATAGGGACAAGCAATAAGAAGAGAAACTTCTCTCTCATCTTCTGTCTCTGCTCAATTCAAAACCTCTGGACTCCACCTACTTCCCTGAGCTCTCTATTGCCTTTTCTCTGTGCTTCCTCTGAGGGGTTGTTCCCTCTGCTGTCCTTAATGATATGTTTGACTCCCTGAATTTAGAAAGGGCAGTGACCCAGATTGTTGTTTTTTCTGTTAGCAGGGATGAAAAGAGAAGGAAATATTAACAATTTTTTCCATTTACCTGTATCTTTAAAAGTCTATTTAAAATTTTGTTTGTATTATGGGAGTGTTATATACACATTTTTTCTTCTTTCTCCAAGTTGTCTCTCATTTCCTTGCTGACCTTTTAATGTAACAAGCCTGGAAATTTTTCTTCTTGTTTTCAGTGGGGAAGCTCCAATACTCCTGGAAACAGAGATACCTGTGTCAATCAGTAAGTGACTGAACAATTATTAGCACATCCAGATTACTGGACTGCTGTGGAGTACTTGGACCAACTTGTACCTTCATAAGCAAAAATACAGTTGCTTCAGCTGAACAATATGATGGAGAGGGAACACTAGAGTGTGCTTTCTATTTTATTAACATTTCTCTGTTCAGGTCCTCAGGAAACCTCTGACCAGTATTTATTTGAAGATGTCTCTGTCCAGGATAATATTATGATTAGAATCAAAGGAAGCAGAAAAAAAAAGTTTTCTTACTGAAATAAAGAGAAGGACACTTATTTCCCCAGCTTAAAGAACTTCTGGAAGAGTAACCCAAGATAGGACTTGGCAACTGCTTATTATGCTCTCTGCCAAATAATGCATAGAGATCTAGCAAATCTAGTTATTAAGCAGGCTAAGCAGGATGCAGGATGAGCCTGTTTGAAACGGCACAGAAATACGAGCACGCTACTCAGCAGAGGACCAAAAATGCACGGATTATGAACAGCAGTCACTGAGGCCTTGTGTTAACTAAGATCAGAGTCAAGAGCAGGAGAGAAGCAGAGAGGGAAAATGAGTGTTGCTGAGGCTTGTGTGCTGCTCTTGGCACTCCACCTACTCTTGCTATTATTACTTTGCTTGGCTTTTAGCTGATAAATAAAATATGGAGTAGTGTCTAGAAATGCAGACAGAAGACAGTCCATCTAGTGCTGCCTGATTGCTGGGTGCTGCAGCTGCTGCTCTTATGAGCTATCTTTTTGGAATTAAAATGATGGGAACCAGCGGCATTTTATGGACTGGGACTAGCCATAATGGTTTACAGTAACAGACCATGAATACAGTGGTTGAGAGAAGTATAAAGGTTTTATTCCTAGGCAGATCCTGGGAATAGCATTTAGACAGTCCAGAGAGTCTGGTCTGTAGCTGAACTGAACTGGCACCAGTTGCTAGAGCAGATTGCATAAGTGCCCCAAAAGGGATGGCAGAGAATAGCTTTCCAACTCCCAAGAGCAGAGGGATCCTATTGAGGGAAGTTGTCTCAGCTGCCAGGGAAGTTTTTCTTCCATGTCAGTGGTCTGAAAAATATCTCTATTTTCCCCTTTGCAATCAAAAGCAAAAGCTGGCTTTTGAAAGACTATTTTAAAAGTAACAGAGCTTCAGGCTTCTCAGGCTTGATCTTCCAAAATTTTAAAGGAAGCTCACAAAAGCTTGTATTCTGCAAAGAGACACTTGGCAGAGGCAATCTCTGCCTAGCATCTTCCTAAAAGGTGACTGCTGACTCAGTATGGAGGATAATTCACTCGCTATTTTAAAGCTGGGGAAGGTGCAACTTAATTTACTTCTGTAGCTGTATGGTCTCTCTTTTTCAGTATTGGGGAGGAAGTGCTGCTTCTTCCAACTGAAATCCTGCATGGGTGTGATGGAGAGAAATCTTACCAGGAACAGTGTGGCTGTGCCTTCCTAGGTAGCTTCTCTACCCTCCCAAGAGGATATTCATTTTGTGGCTGTGTACTTGGAAAAGGGGTGAGCCCTGACTCACTGAATTTTGCTGTGCCTTGAAGAAAACGGCGGAGAGCAGCAGCTTGCATTCTTCAGGATTTCTGGGGCAGTAGACCAGGAGAGATCTCCCGTATCTTTTTTCAGCCTGCTTTGGCTTTCCTTTCTTGCCTGGTGAAGGAGGGCCTCCATGTGCTTGGGGCTTTACTCCGAGCTCAGGGGCTGGGTTTGCGAATGGCTTTCGAATGTTAGCCAAAAATATTCGTCTGTGCATGTGTATGTGGAGCGTGGGGGAGGGACCGCTGCTCCCTTGTGCAGTCGCACAGAACAAGCCACAATCTGGCGTGCTTTTGGTTATTAATAGCTAGAATATGGAAGTAGGGCAAATATCAATCCTGATTTATCCTGACCTGAATAATCCGTATAGTCTTCAGGCCATAGACTAGCGATTCTGTCTCTAGCTGTCACATTCTTGAATTTTAGGAAGTGATATCTGTGACCATTTTGTGTCATGATGATCAATGTCACATTAAAGAGAGAAGCCTGCAGGCAGGCGTTTGAGCTGTGTGAGCGCTGCATGATTAGGGAGGCGCTGGGGTGGGGATCCTGCTCGCTGTCACTCCTGCTCCCTGTCACTCCGCGCTGCCTGAGACCATGAGACAAAAGATCCCAAGGGAGAGGTCACCCTGGCCTGGGGCTGCTCCGCTGGGGAGGGGGGACCGAGGAAGATGCTCTGAGAGGCAGGTCACAGGCGGAGGAGAGGAGTCACAGAGCCGTGAAACAGCACTGAAGGAGGCAGGAGATGTTAGATTCAGGAGTGGGAGTGGGGAGTGAAAGAGGCAGAGCTGTGCAAAACCTGATATCCCTATGGTTAACCATTTCTTGGCATTATCAGGGTATTCAGCTGCTAGAAGATGGGCTTTTTCTCTCCTTTTTTTTTTTTTTTCTTGAAATCATGAATACATTGAATCCCATAGTTTTGATCTCCTCTCAGCTTGCAATATGTTGTTCTTCACACCTATTCTTGAAATCATGGCAACTTTTTTTACCAAATCTGTAGATTTCCCATTGTGGCCTATGAACACTTCTAGCATGTGAAGGATGTGAGTCAAGCAAAAGGGTATTAGTTGTGACAAATCCAACAAAAATATGCCTGAGACACAAATCAGAAGTCCTCATTTGGTCAGGTTTCCCACTGGCTTCTCCATGAACTGACATGATTCTTGAGTGAAGCATGCAAGCTGGAAGAATAGGGTGCACATTTGCATCCTCTTATTGTTCTGAGCATTATTCTGGCAACAATTTTCTTTTTCTGGATGGGCACACAAAAAAAAGCAATAAATATTATTGCTGATTACATTTTAGAAACTACAGGCATTGTTGGAACGCAGGCTTTTTTATTAAGGGTAGAACGAGTATAACGGGAAACAAGTTCTTGCCCAGAAGTATTTAAAGACTAATATTAAATCAAAACACGATGTAAGAAACAAGACTAGCATGAAACAAAGATGGTTTTGCTAACAGTGTGCCGTTATTTAAGCCAGCTAATGAACAAATTGATAGCTTCAAATCACCTAGCATTTTGCATGTGATGTGGCATAGTTCTGTTCTAACGCAGATAAGTAAATAAAAAACCTGGTTTCTAACCAGCTAATTTCTGGGGGTGCAGTATTATACCCAGAGCAAATTAGTCCATTTTTAAATGCTGCGTTTCAGTGCTAGAAGCTTAAGTGCCAGTGTGAAACCTCGCAGCCTTCCATGCTGTAGCTAAGCAGCCGTGGTTACATGTGCCTCCCCTCCCACAAGGCACAGCAGACAAGGATGTACTATAGATACTACAGTTCCCTGGCTCTTCCCTGCAGATTTCACACTCTTCCCTCAACAAATGGGAGCCTCCATTCGCCTTCACTTGTGGGAAGCTCTCGGGCAGAATGGCAGGCAGGGGATGCTGCCGCCTTCCCAGCCTTTGTCTGGGAGCAAAGGGCTCTTATGGCAGCGCTCCCTTTCCTCTCCCAGCCAGGGAAACCACAGGGCCCCCGTCCTGACCCAGCCCGGGAGGCTGAGATTCCCACAGGCAGGGAAGACGGAGCGGGCCGGGATTTTCCCGTGCTTCTGAAAGGCAGGTGCTGGCTGTCCGGGTGTCTGCTTGTGTGTCCCATGGGAAGCGCGAACCAGCGCTGGGGCGCTGCGGCTTGAGCCCGTGTCTGTGAGCCGAGCTTGTCAGCGGCAAGCTATTCTTGTTGGATTTCCAAGTAAACATCAGACAGATCCTTACCCCTTTGAGCCGTCATAGTCTGCCAAGAAAACTGTCTGAACTTTGAAATTTCTCCTTTTATTTTCCGCCTTCCTGACCCTGCCTCCGCCGCCGACAGCAGGTCCCTCATGTCAGGGGAATGTCCTGCAGGCACAACACAGGGAAATGGAGGAGGGGAAATCTCACCTCCAGAAATCCTGTTTGGCGAGACAAGGATGTCTGGGCCTGCGAGAGGGACGGGGCAGGCAGCTCGGAGCGGCCGGGGCTCCTGGATGAGCCTCTCCCCGGGCCTGCACAAGCTGCTCTCGGCGGGGAGGGGGCAGGGCACGGTGACAGCGGCTCGGGTGACAGGCGACAGCTCATTAAGCTGTCACGGCGCCATGGCAACAGCGCGCACGGCATCCGCCTCTAAGGCAAACACGCAGCCTTTGATCAGCTTTGCTCTGATTACACCGGCGGGTTCAGCCGAGCCGGGGCTCCTCGGAGCTGCGGACTTTGCCGCTGGAGGAACAGGCCCTGGCTCTGCCGCTCACAGGGACGCCTTTATCGGGTTGCGTTTGGCCGTGTCCGGTTCCTTCCCAGCGCTGCTGCGGAGGGTCAGCTTCGCCCTGCTCTGAAGCTGCGTGCAGGCAGCAGCCTTGGCCGTGGTTGCCTCCACTCCCATGGCTGCCTTAGTGAGGTTCTGGGGGGGCCCACTCAGCGCCTGAATACACAGTCTGTGGGAAGGGACAGGCTTGGAAGGGCTTCTGGTGCATGATCCACACCTTCCTTGGGCTTCCTTGGGCCCTGCGACTGAGATAATAAAACTCTAAAAATGCTGAAGTATCTTATCCTTCTGGTTGTTTTTCCTTTAGGATATGACATAAATTTCATAAAGCTAACAGTCTGAATTCTGGAATAAAGAGCATTAGCCATACTCCAGAACAGAACACCTTTTTGCTTTGAAGAATGAGCAGCTCTGGAAGTGGTGTTTGAAGATAATTTCGTATTATGCCTGAGGTGCTGCATGCAAAGTATTTATTAATTACTAAATGTAGTAGTAGGGTTTTGGTCCTTGGAAATGGTGAGGACTTCTGGCCCTTAGAGATTTCTTTGGTGAACAAATGATCCAGCTCTGCTGAATCAATGGGGTTTCTTACACTGATTTTATACATTCTGGCTAATGTCCAATCTGACCTCCCTCAGCTTCTGTCTGTGTGTTTGAACAGTTAGATCATATTTGGCAGCTAGCAATATATTTTTGAATCTTTTATACCAAAATGAATCTCAGTGAATTGCAGGTTATCAAAACACAAGCTTGCCTTACTGCAAAGAAAGCATTGCTGTTTGCTTTTCAAAGCCCAGTCTGGTATTTCTTCTCATGTTGTGGAACAGCACTGTAAACAACACAAGGGAATAGAGGCATGGTTCGTATACATCCTGACAGTGAGCAGGTCTGTAAATACAGATGTTTTAGGAAAGAATCCTTGTGATGGATCCGTTTGACATAGGCTTACCAAATGTCGCAGGGGGTTGCATCTTTGCTATGCCATTCAGGTCAAATCCTTAATAAAAGTCTCCTTTTTCTTGTAATTCATAAAACCTACAACTTCTTCCCTAAACAAACACCTTTCTCTCTTCCTGAAACCCTCTTTGTCCAGACATGTGCCACAGGATTCTTCTGTTCATGGAGGAATTCCTGCTGGACCCAGCTTCAGGTCAGGTGATGCCCATCTCCTATCCTTGCCTTTTGCATAGAAGATGACCGAGAGTCAAAGCCAGTCTGCAATGGAAGGTCTGTAAGCAGTGCTTAGAGCTGCAGTTTCCAGCCTCAGTGGTGTTTGTCAGAGTAGGAGCCAGCCAGCCTAAAGGGTGTGCTGAGCTGTACACATCCCAGTTACCTGTCATCACGTACAGTCTATACCACGCTGACTGTCATTTGTTTTTAGCGTAGGTAATCACTGGCATGTTCTTTTAAGTGAGATTCATACATGCTGATTACATTTACTGCATAAATTACTTCATTATTAAAATCAGGTCATTTGAGCCCCAAAACCATTAACATGCAAACTATTACCATAATTTCATAAGCTAATAAATCAAGCACAGGAAAAGAATTAAGCGGTTCCTAGTGATAAGTGTTTCTTCAGAGATTAAGAAACACAATTTTCTTATGCATATATTAACATTTTAAAAGTAAATTCATGCAAAAGCAATTTTTCTGCATATATAAAACTTATGTTTAATAATCTCTACACTCAGCCTCCAGAGCTGCTTCAAAATTCATGATTTTTTTCTCAAATCACTGTACAGGAATTTGATGTTGAACCAGTCAGCTTGTTTCTGTATACCCTACCTGTAAAACACTTTATGCCTTTATTAAACAGTCAAAGCTAAGAAATAAAACAAGCCAAGATACAATTTAAAAGAAAAATAGCTTTAGTTCATCTTACATAATGAACTGTTCCTCAAAGGTTAATTTTGTATTCTTAATATTAAGCAGTAACAATGAAATTGTTCTTATCTCTATAATTGCAATCGAGAACTGTGGCTGTCATTTTACTAAAATGGTGCATTAAAACTGATTTAACTCTCATTTCTTACATAATATAATATAATATTGGCCAGAATAATGCAAAGATAGACTCTTCTACTGACATTACTGACTAGTTTTAAAATAATGCAGTAACACCACTGTTACAGGAAAACAAAGAAAATTCCAATGTAGATGAAATTGTAATAAGCAACAGATGACAATGCCCAAGTATTTTACTATATTGCAAGATGTCCATGATTTATTTATGTTTAGCTTGTTTTGTTTTCCAGGTCGTAGCCTACTGTTTTAATTTGTTTAGTTTATTTCTTTTTCGGTATGAGGCACCGAATGTATTTGCTTCAGGGAATAAGAGAATGTGTTTTCAGAATGGTGCTCACCATACTTGGTTATTTCGGGTCTCTTGGTTGCTGCAGCAATACCACAGCCTCCCACTTTTCTATCCCACTTGTGAAAAGACACTCAGAGAGCTTTTAGCAATGGCTTGTGCTTGCTGCTCTGTAATGACTCTCTTGACAAAGACAACACCACAGTGAGAACTGCCTCTCTGGGGAGGGTTGGTTTGTCCTGTCTCTCTCCCTGCACCAGTTCACCCAGGGGCCAGCTAAGGACCTCGGCTCTTGGTAGGGAGGAGGTGACAACAAGGGACGAGGACACCCCTTGTTGTGGGCGCTGCTTGCTGCCTCAGATTTGCGCCATTTGCAGCCACAACCACAGCCTCAGCCCTGGGAGAGAGAGAGCCTTGGCCTGAGCTCAGCCACAGGCAGCTGAGGTAGGGGGACAGCATTCAGCCTGTGCAGGACAGGAGGCAAAATAGAGGACATGTTAGGGCCACTCTTGTTACCGAGGTGTAGCTCACGTGGTGGATGAATTAGACCTGTGGCTCAGAAGGACAAGTATTAATTACCTAAATAAGGGAACAGCACTGTTGATATGAAGCTTTCCATGTCTGTTGTCCTCATCGTTCTGTGTCCCTTCCTTGCCCTTTTGCCCATCAGAAAGTACATGGATACTGTAAATCTCTCAAATTATTAGCATTCTCCTTACCTTCCCCCTGCTGCAGGATTCAGCACTTCATTCCTCAGTTATGGTCTCTTTTACATTCTTAATTTCAAACCAGATATTGAACTACTGCTGCTCCTGGCAGGTCTTCAGTTTGTTTGGAGGCTGTGTGTGCTATTGTATATGCATAAATCATTTCTATCTGTTCAGGATTCTGCTGGGCTGTGTTTCAGATATGTCTTCAGAGGAGTTTATCAAAACTCCATTCCAGGTCATAAATTAATTTTTGAGTGTTTGTGTAATTAATTGGACAACAGAGATGATGTATCTAGCACAGAGCAGGTGACAACACCCATGTGAAATGAGAATTTTCTAATCAAAATGTGAGTAATCCCAGTAAAATTGTTATGGAGTATTTGGCAGTGTTGCTTTCCATATTGCTGAAGCTGAATATTAAAAAGGAGATTTGATATCTCGTCTGGACAAATTGGCATGATTTGGGCATTTTTACAACTCAACAGTCCCCCTTAAAGATAAATGGAGGTGACTGCAAATGCAAAACATGGCTTGATTGCTTTGTTCTTATATACTAGAATCCCATTGAAGTCAAAGACATATTACTCACCTGAATAAAATTTCTGGGTCAGGTTCCACATTTACATGAATGAATATGTGTAAAAACAAGAATTTGAATTTCCAGGATTCTGTGAAAATTATACTCAGGTAACACTGCTATCTTCCCTTTTAAAATGGTAATGAGTCTTCTGAATGTGCAACACCCAACGTGAAGTACTTCACTTAGCCAGACAGTGTCCTAATTTTCAGCAGTGTGTCAGGAGAAGATTCCTCCAGGCAGTGTTTAGTGCACCTACCCAAACTTCTGCTCTCACTGCCTCTCAGAGGAATGTGTTCCTCTCCACATGCTGGAAGGGAAATCTCAGAAGACATTTAGCTGGCAAAAAAGGGGCATTTCTGCCCAGGTTCATTGAATGTTCTCTCAAGAGAACAACAGAGAAAATAATTTGAACCACAGCACTTACGTTTCAGTGTTAGGTTTTTTTCCACTGTTGCTCATACGGCCATCCTTTCACTCTATTTGTCTTCTTCTCTGTAAACTTTTCCCCCCTGACAAAGAGGTAATTTCAGCTTGGAAGTAATTTCTAGCATAAACTGGTTTCTGGTGCACCTGTTGATCAAACTTACTAAGCAATAGGAAAGGATATTTTAAAAATCAGTCTTTGAATGACAGCTTACTCATTCCCTTAAATACTTATTCATTCACTAATCTGACCACTTCTGAACTACTCCTAGCACATCATGTGAACTTTCTGGCTCGTGAAGGAAGAAAATGGAGACAAGTGAGCTATGTTTTCTGTGCCTGGCAATCAGAGTGCACATTGGTGGCAGGAGGCTGAACAAACATTCAAATCCATCTCTAATGGACTCCTTTAATACAAAAAACTGCTTTACATGGAATTGTGTGAGGGCTTCACTGTACACACAGAGGTCAGAGCCAGGAAGGTCAGGAAGAGTCAGGCTGAGGCATTTGATTTCTCTGGACTGTTTTCTTCCTGCATGTCTGCAGTGGCTGCTGTGTTTCCATGTAGCTGTGTAACCCATCCCAGGAAACATGGACATTTCTCAAGCACCACTACCAGGAGGGAAGCAGACTGTCATCCTACTCCTTACTCCCTGTGGCAAGGAATATTCTCCAGTGTTTGGGGAACACTGCTACGCAGTCAACACTCCTGCTCTGAGGTATGAGGGCTTCTCTCCTTATTTTCCAGGAATCCAAAGTATTTGTTAAAATCTTGAGAAGTTTTTCTTCCTGGGAAATGATATTGTCACACAAGAACAAGAATGGCTGGTGTTTGGGGCTTTTGTTTTGGTGTTCCCACCTTAGCCTTCTGTGTTTCTGTATAGACAAGATGTGGTGGAGCTTTTTTTTGTTTGAGTCAGTGGGTTTTTTAAGATCTCTGTCTACAATATAGGATGAATGCTGCTTTATTTTCTTCCAGCACAGAAAATTCTGGTGGGGAGGGATGCTGTGAAAGAAGCAGTATTATGCTGCTCCTGTAAAATGTTCAAAAGTAGGCTCGTTCTTCACAACTAAAAATGCAATTTGCCCCTTTTAAAAATTGTCATTCTCCCAGTGATCCACCACATACAGCATTTTAGTTAGAACTAAGTAACTTTGGATAGTTGGGGTGGAAACAGGACCATCCACAAGAGGTTCCTACGTGAGAGGAGGCTCAAAGTCCATTGGGACCTCAATAAAAATATTTTTGGCCATTTCAGTAAGTTGCTTTCTAACCAAGTCCACTCATTATTAAACTAAGCTCAATCATCACTCCATTTCTGAATTGGGAAATATTTCTTCAAGAACAAAACAGACATATAGTACTTGCCATTTAAATAAATAGATCCAAGGTACAGGAAAGTGTTTGATGAGCACCAAAGGTTTTGTATCAGAAAAGAGTTCAAGAAATCTAGGGTACTCATAGTACTCCTGCTTTCTTGCAGAAACTATGGAGTTTGTGTAAATGCGTGCTGAAGGTCTCCAATGTGGTATAAATGGCCTTGGATGATCAAAATCTGAACCTCATGTGTTATGTTGACTCCATTTTTGGGAGTATATGAACTTCATGAACCGTTCAAGAATAAGAGCTAGTTCACTCAAATTCAAACTCACCAGTTTCTCTCTTAGTTACACATCAGCAATCATGCAGTTTCTCCATTTTCATACATAATTTTAAATGGGTCAATAAACTTTGTATTTTTATGAGTGTATTTGATATTTTTGGTGGGCAGAGGTCTTAAATCTCAAGATATCTGAAAAATTATTAGACTTACACAGTAAGTTTTGTAAGGTTAATTTTATTTAAATAGAATTCAGATCCTTACTTGACACCTTCAGAATTTCTGTAGAATTTCATGCAAAACAATGGGATGGAATATTCTGAAGATATAATAACTTGCTTGTGCTTTATTTACTGTTCTGTGAGTCACTCACTGGAAGTGGTAAAAAACCTTTTTTGAATTTATTGCAGGTGATCTGTGGTTCCAGGTTCTTCCTCGAGAAAAATTGTAAGTTCTAAATCAAAATGAAAGATTCTGAGGTAAACTGCAAAGGGCAAAGAAAACTGCTCCACCAAGACCTGAAAGTAAGCCTACAGGAATTATCTGAATGGTTGTAATATAACTCCCATGAAAACTAGAGGTGTGGATTATTCTTCATTTTTATGTGATGCATGTTATCTCACCTTTGTTTACCAATCCATCATGGACACTGTAAAGGACAGTAATGCATAATAGTATATGTTTAGAATATTCTGGAAGTATGATTTGCTTTCAAAAATTAGCCTCCAAAACTTACATGAAAATCTATCTGTGGCCTATATTTCAAATAAATAGATCCTTTGCGCAAACACTTTACCAGTGTTTATAAATTGACTCATGCTTGTAATTAGCTCATTTGGTAGCACATTGTCCCCTGGTTTCAGCTGGCTCTCTGAGCACTGGGGACCCATTTTTAAGCCAGGACACTTCCTGCTCACTTTCCCAATACCCTTGGAAAATTCCAGGAGTGTCATTCAGAGTGCAAAGACAGTCAGCTCTTGACACTGTGGCTTGGCTGGGTGCTGACTGACCCTGGTCACTGAAGTGTTTCAGTGTGCTAAGGCATCAGGAATCTGACCCAGCAAAGAGAGACTTTGTGGGTTTTTTGGTGGGCAACCATGCAGAAATGTCTCTCAGTGGTGAGTGTCAAAAGTGGTGCAAGGATAAAGGGGGGTCAGCTCTACCAGCAGGAGGAGGGAGCTGGCATGTCACCTGAAGGGGAAACATGGAAGTGCAACCTGTACAGGTACCTACTGTGCGGTTTTCCACACCCAGATGAGATATGTACTCCTGGTGATATGAACTTCATGCTGCCTGTTCAGAAACCTCTTTATCAGCATGGGCTATCAGCTTTAAAAGATTTGATGCCTAAATGAAGCTATAAGATGTCTGTGCATTATCATAACAGAAAAGTCTTATCTTGCACAACAGGTAAATATTACTGACACAGAGGACTAATTTTAGGAAATCTGACATAAGGATAGAGTGACAAGCTTATTACAACTGACATGTGTATGTAGTTTTACACTTTTGATTACACAGATTTCGCTGAAGTGAGCCAGTATCAGCTAAGTCTGTTTGCTGGTATGACACGTGCTTTCCTTCCCTTTAAGTCCTGTGTATGGAGAACTGCAGCCCTGAACATGCAACCTTTGCTTCCAGACAATGCTAAATAAAGTCAACCAGGAAAGTTAAGGTAAATCAAGTAAATTTGGGATATGAATCCAACTCCCATAAATCAAAATGCACTGAAAGGCTTCTGTGTGGTTTAGTTCCTTCGAGTGTAGTGCAGCTGTAGGCTTGCTCAAGGATCGAGCTCACTTCTTATGATTGTATGCTCTTAAAATTAATGAACTTTAGGAAAACCCCAGGAGTGAGATTAAAAAAGTTGAAATGTGTGTCTGTTCTATTGAACACTGAAAGGAAGAGAAGAATGTCTTACCAAATCACTTACATAGTTATAATTTGAAAGAATACAACATTGCTTAAATAAAGTCTCCTCCATTTCATGAAACTCCTAACAACAATGGCACTTGCCTAAAAGATATCTTGGAAGCTGAATTCAGTGTGAAAACCATAAATAAACCAGGGCAGATATTCTTGAAGTGATTCCAAAGTAAACATATATATTTACATATTTTATTAATGTTTTACTAATATCTATTAATATGTTATCCTTTAGAAGAGATGGCTTGGGTGGGATCTTATCCATGTATATAAATACAGAATGGTGCAGAGAAGACTGAACTATTCCCTTCTTACTCGTATCCAGGGAAGGGTAGGAGGCAGTGGGTACAAATTGAAACAGAGAGAATTCTATTAAACAGAAGAAGAAAATTTTGTCCTGTGAGGGTAATCAAACACTGAATCAGAGAGAAGTGAAGTCTGTGTCTTTGGCAATAGTTCAAAATACAACCCTGAGCAACCTACTACCTTTTGGACCCTGCTTTGAGAGGGGTTGGACCTGAAAATCTCCAGAGGTCCCTTCCCACCTTAGCCTTCTGTGTTTCTGTGTAGACAAGATGCTGTTAGCAATCTTCTAGTGAAGAAAGATGAATAAAATTTCAAATTTCAATCTCTAGAATTTTCTCTGACATCATCTTATTTATGAGATGTCTTAAGATGAGGTTTAAATTATTGAATTATTCTTTCTGTAATGTAGGGGAAAAGATGATTCAAATGTAAGTGGTCCTTTTGAGTATTAAAATGAGAAATTAAAATGTTATGCCAGCTTTTTTTTTTTTTTTTGGTGGAATTCATGTTCAGTTGTCAGTGTTCTGGACATTGATTTTACCTCTGCTCTACAAGATCTATTCCTTTCAGATCTTCACTGATTTTTCATTTTGGATGATTTATGACATATTCCTTTTGACAATAGGCACACTTATCTTCTTTTTCTGCCCCCTTGCTAGTTCCAGGATAGTGTAATGTGATAGAAATGGAGAGGAACCATGAATGACTTAGGAAATTTCAGTAGTCTTAGCATTTTGCCCAGACTGGCTTGTTTGACATCTTTGTTCCAATGTTCTGACTTTGCTCTCTTGCTAAGCAATCCAACTGTTCAAACACCAGTTAAAAAGAAGCTGTATCCACTTAATGGAAGCATGCAAAAGTCCATAACACTGAAAAGAAGTGGAACTTCCCCTAATTTAGTCTACTGTCTATATTTATCACTGTTCATTTGCTATGTGCCTTCCCTCCCACCCCAGCTGCCACCTCACAGATGGCATTCCCAGCAAAAGAAACAGTTCGGATTCAGTACACTGTCATCTGGAAATGTCAGCAGATGACAGGGAGAGGGGAGGAAGAGGAGGGCTAGCTCCACATTTTTTCAGGACAAAACTTGACCTCAAATTCTACTCAGTCACCACAGAGTTCTGGGGATTACCAGGCTGGAGGGGAGGGAGGGCACAAAGGAAGCAAAAAAAGAGTTTGATATGGTGTGTATAATGATCTTATGTTCTGAGGCTTGCTGGATAGAAATTTCCATACTCTGCAGTTATTTACTTCTAACTCTGTAACAGCTTTAATTTATTAAAGGGCTAAAAAAAAAAAAAAAGAAGAAAGAAAAAGGTTTTGTTTGCCCTAGAAACCAAGTGAAAACAATGAGGAAGAAGAAGGCATCCCTGCAAAGTTGACACTATTAAGCCCAGGCACAAAGTGGAACCTTTGCAGTGCCTGTGAACAGATGTCTAATGACAAGCAAATAAAACAATAATTCTTAAGCAATGATTTATTTCTGGTTTAGTTTTTTAGTGCCTTTTATTCAGCCTTTTCATATCAGTCATTTCTATATGCTTCTGGTGTTGTATGCTGTCCTGAGTGTTACTGACAAAAACATGGTGGGCCTGGAACTTGATACAAGGAAAGAGACAGTGCAAGGTTTTAGATTTAAGGATAATGTAGCCACAGGTGTCCAATATTTGTCTTCAAATATTTCAGATGTCACTAACTGTGCCAAATTTTCATTCTGAAGACTGAAATTTCAAAAACTTGTGTGCCTGAGAGTAAAAAATTTCAGATACTATTATTTTGTTGAACAAGGCTAAGGAATAAGGTTGCTGGGTTTGGCATCTTAAAAATATTCTTGCAGCTGTTTCTCTAGGGAGCTGTGGTACCTTCCTGTGTTGCAACAAGGGCTCAATATTCAGTACATTTTAGCAGCAGGAGGGGTTTTGGCTGCCTTGTGAAAATTCATTCAAAATAGCAATAAGAGTACAGGCTTCTGAGAAATACCCTCTCACAAACAGACAGAAGACGCTGCCCAGCTGCAGCAGGGTTGCTGAGGCACCCGGCCTGAGAGCAGAGGCAGATGTCCTTTTCAGTGACTCAGACTAGAGCACTCTAAGCAGGTATTGGCCCATCTGCTCCCACATCTCAGATGTCGTGGCTGATTATCTGAACACTCAAGCTCTGTTATAGTGAAAATTCAGGAAAGCGGTGCCATTCACTGACAATGACATCTTAACAGCCCCCAGCTGCTCATTCCCAGCCTATGCCCTCCTTTAGCTCTTCTAAAATTGTTTATGGGGCCAAGAACCTGGATCCTGCCCTGCCACACTCCCAAAAAAGATCTGATTATTTTTAGCCTGAACTGACTCTCACTCCTGTTTCAGTGTAGGGATGGCTGGGGTTAGATTTGCTGGAGGACAGCTAACTGTTTGTGCACTGCCATCAGGAGACGGTCTTTTCCAGGCCCTGCATTTTCCTCTTGCTTTTTAAGTGCAGATGTCATAAGGAGACCCAACTGTGTTTGTACATGCTCTGCAGTCAGGAGAGCAAGGGGAGCAGCTGAGGGCTGGCATCCCGCCCTGCCGAGGGCAGGCAGCTGCAGCTGGTAATCCCCTGGACTGCCGCTGCAGGCCTTGATAAGGCTGCTCTGGCAGAGCACATCAGGCTCTTTGCTTGCTTTCCTACCACCCTAAAAGGTAACCAAGCCTTAATAAGGATTAAGTATAAAATCAAAGTCTCTGCTGGTGCCATGAGCACTTCATTATGCCCAAGAAATGTAACAACATTTCTGTTTTGCACCACCAGCACAATTCTTTATTGAACAAGAGGAAAAATTTCTCAAAGTGGTTGGGTAAAATCCCCTAAACTGAAATCAGAAAACGCAGGACTATGGGACTACGTAATCAATCAGCTTTCTAACCGTAAACCAAAGATCTCCCATTGTCACTCGGACCAGTCACTTAGAAACACTGTGTTTCTGTGTTTGTAACCAGTAGCTGAACTTGAAATGGATGGATTTTTTGAATGCAGTGTAAAGGTACTTCACAGTCTTTGTGCACTGTGAGGAGTTTCTGTGTGGAAACAAATTTGTGGTACTGGTGCTGCTTTCCACATGTAGTCCATGGATTCAGGAGGTTTGTGAGCTTTTTACAAGAGATTTGTGCAAATTTACCTATGAGGAGTTAGGGAGCTTTGATTTTGTACCTAAAACTGTGTCCTTTAACCAGGAAGAAAAAGAAAATGAGAAGTCTGCTGACAGCTATGACTGAAAGACACTGATTTGGTGAAGTATTCATTTGTGGTATTAATGACTGTGTGCTAATTTCCCAGGCAGGCTAGCATGTGTGAAAATAATGGGTTTACTCATCTCCTGGGTTCTCAAGGTGGTTTCTCTGTGACCTGAGTTCTTGGGATGCAAATCAAATTCTCAGTGAATTTAGGTAGTGCAGGGTACAAACCTTGTGAGCAGGAGAGCAATCTGTGGATTAGGTGAAAATATGGGGGTTGAATAGGCATATAAAGTAAAAAAAAAAAAAAAAGAATGGTGATTTTAAAAACAAACAAATAAACATCCCAGGAAACCAAGCTCCAGTTCTTTCTCCTGTCTAATTAAATTTTATGACCTCCCTTTTTAAACAGCATATGGGACACAGATTTCCTAGTCAGCTGGGGATCAGTTAGATACGTGTCTGCATGTTATTCAAGTTCCAGCTGATTAAGCCTTTGCATATACCAGAGGTTTCCTGTGATATTTGTACAGACTATCATGGACAGCAAACCTAGCTTGGAGCTTTTTGTCAAAATGAGTTTCATCCAAAAATGCCTCCATTTGTCTTAGCCAAAACTTTGTCAGAAAAAGGTCAAATCAGATTTCAAGGCCATGAAAAATTAGCTTTTGTAAAACAAGATTTTGACACATCAAATTAAAAGATATTGTTTCTCTGTAAAATGGGTTTCAGTTATAAGACATAAGTACAGTTGAAATGTTTTGAAGATCACCTAAATGAAATATTTCTATTGACATTTTTGACATTAATATTATTATTATTAGTTAATAAAATTTTTCAAGTTTTTTATTATTTTGTCACAGTTTAAGAAAGACTCCACAAGATTGGAAAGAGTCCAAATCCAGTCCTAGTTCAGCCCATGATATGGTGGATATCAGAAAGCAAAGCTCAGCAGAAGAAAATGAAGGAGAACACATAAGTGTTCTCAGAAAAAAAAAGGAATGAGGTATTCCTGTTCTACTTGCCCTTCACATCTGCTCCCTAGCCTTTAATCATTCATTAGCATCTTTAGTTCTGGTACAATTCTTATCGGGTATCTATTCCTACAAGTGAAGCATAATAGCAATGAATAATGGGGATACATTATTTTAGCAACTGTTCCTGATTCTGTTTAATGACTGGATACAAAACGGCTTCTCTTCCTTCTAATATGGCTATTTAATTTAGATGTACTATAGATAGCTGCTTACAGAAGTCATTCCTTAAAACAACAGGAAACTTT